>NC_142781.1:15920888-16239221 GCF_988280905.1 Pimephales promelas
AGGCTTTGGATGGGTGCTTAGGAGGACCACGGGTGGAGGCGCTCTGTGGACACAGCTGCATCGCAACAGAGCGCTCCACCGGGGGCATCCCAGTGTACCCACGGGCGGCCCCACCGTCGAGGGGGGGAAAGGCGGGGGAGAGATCGCGCTCTCGAGTGGACAAAGGAGCCCCCCAAGAGCGCGATAACTCCGCATGCAGCTCGGGGAAAAAAGGTATTGGAGTTGGCCGTGGCCTTGCGGCGGCAGCTTTGTCCAGATACCAGTTATCCATCCGCGAGAGATCGGGGCAGGATGGAGGTTTCCATTCTAGCCCGATACTCCCAGCGGCTCGAGACAGCATGGCCGTCAGCTCGGGATCTGACACGGGCAACGCTGGCACTCCCGAAGGGGGCAACGCAGCCGCATCTTCCTCTCCCGAGGACTCAAGCCCGCCTAGTGATGCTGTGATAGACATCACATCATCATCTGGAGCGCTGCTCGAAGCAGCCGGTGCCGCCGAAGAGACAACCGACCGAGTCGCGCTAGCGCTCGCTGGCTCACGCACTGAGGCGGGAGGTGTGGCCCGAGGAATCGTCGGGGCTTTATCCCACACCGTCACCGTTAGATCGCCGGGTCCCCGAGTCGACGGGCCCCCTTCCGTGAAGGAAGCCGATCGAGTAGGGGGGACCGGGGCTCTCACTCTAGTGAGATCATTGAGCCTCGACCTCAGTGTGGAGATGGTCATGCTCCCACAGAAGGAACATGAGTCATCCACGAACGCTGCTGCTGCATGCTGAATGCCCAGGCATACAAAGCAGCGTTCGTGACCATCAGATGACGACAGAAATCTACCACATCCAGAAGGGCACGGGCGAACCATCTTTAAAAAGACGTGCCGCGTGCAGCTCTTTCACTTTCACTTTTATGAGAAAGGAGAAATTCACTCTTTCAGCGCTGAAGCTGCCAGGGAGAAGTGCAAAGTCTGGCAGACCACTGCTCAGATCGCAGGCAATGCAAAATCTCGCTGGGTACCGCCGTCACACCAACACTGAAGAGGACGCTCGTTCTCGAAGAGTCTTGAATCAGCTTTTAGGAGTGAAGAGGTTCTCTTGGCTCCGAAGCGAAAACATACTGCGGTTGCGTTCACTTCCTCCTTTTATACTCACGGAGTAGGGCGGAGTACGCTATGCAAATTTCCGCAGCCCCAAGGCATTGCATGCCATTGGCTCGTGTTTAAATACTCGAAGAGGATTGGCTTTCTATGCGAAACCCCCCAATCTCCGTCACTTCTGACGTAACTCGAAGTGACTACGAAAGGGAACTTAATTTTTCGCCCAAAAAAAAAAAACGTAAGGGGTACCACTGTCGTTTTTTTTTTCGGGCCGAATTTTTGAGTTTCGATATCTCAGCTCTGGAAGGGGCTAGAACCTCCATTTTTGCACTCAGGTCTAAGTCTCATGGCCCTCTATCAGAATTTAGGAAGATTGGAGAAACTTAATTTTTCGCCCAAAAAAAAAACGTAAGGGGTACCACTGTCGTTTTTTTTTCGGGCCGAATTTTTGAGTTTCGATATCTCAGCTCTGGAAGGGGCTAGAACCTCCATTTTTGCACTCAGGTCTAAGTCTCATGGCCCTCTATCAGAATTTGGGAAGATTGGAGAAACTTAATTTTTCGCCCAAAAAAAAAAACGTAAGGGGTACCACTGTCGTTTTTTTTTTCGGGCCGAATTTTTGAGTTTCGATATCTCAGCTCTGGAAGGGGCTAGAACCTCCATTTTTGCACTCAGGTCTAAGTCTCATGGCCCTCTATCAGAATTTGGGAAGATTGGAGAAACTTAATTTTTCGCCCAAAAAAAAAAAACGTAAGGGGTACCACTGTCGTTTTTTTTTTCGGGCCGAATTTTTGAGTTTCGATATCTCAGCTCTGGAAGGGGCTAGAACCTCCATTTTTGCACTCAGGTCTAAGTCTCATGGCCCTCTATCAGAATTTGGGAAGATTGGAGAAACTTAATTTTTCGCCCAAAAAAAAAACGTAAGGGGTACCACTGTCGTTTTTTTTTCGGGCCGAATTTTTGAGTTTCGATATCTCAGCTCTGGAAGGGGCTAGAACCTCCATTTTTGCACTCAGGTCTAAGTCTCATGGCCCTCTATCAGAATTTGGGAAGATTGGAGAAACTTAATTTTTCGCCCAAAAAAAAAAAAACGTAAGGGGTACCACTGTCGTTTTTTTTTTTCGGGCCGAATTTTTGAGTTTCGATATCTCAGCTCTGGAAGGGGCTAGAACCTCCATTTTTGCACTCAGGTCTAAGTCTCATGGCCCTCTATCAGAATTTGGGAAGATTGGAGAAACTTAATTTTTCGCCCAAAAAAAAAAACGTAAGGGGTACCACTGTCGTTTTTTTTTCGGGCCGAATTTTTGAGTTTCGATATCTCAGCTCTGGAAGGGGCTAGAACCTCCATTTTTGCACTCAGGTCTAAGTCTCATGGCCCTCTATCAGAATTTGGGAAGATTGGAGAAACGTAATTTTTCGCCCAAAAAAAAAAACGTAAGGGGTACCACTGTCGTTTTTTTTTCGGGCCGAATTTTTGAGTTTCGATATCTCAGCTCTGGAAGGGGCTAGAACCTCCATTTTTGCACCCAGGTCTAAGTCTCATGGCCCTCTATCAGAATTTGGGAAGATTGGAGAAACTTAATTTTTCGCCCAAAAAAAAAAACGTAAGGGGTACCACTGTCGTTTTTTTTTTCGGGCCGAATTTTTGAGTTTCGATATCTCAGCTCTGGAAGGGGCTAGAACCTCCATTTTTGCACTCAGGTCTAAGTCTCATGGCCCTCTATCAGAATTTGGGAAGATTGGAGAAACTTAATTTTTCGCCCCAAAAAAAAAAACGTAAGGGGTACCACTGTCGTTTTTTTTTCGGGCCGAATTTTTGAGTTTCGATATCTCAGCTCTGGAAGGGGCTAGAACCTCCATTTTTGCACTCAGGTCTAAGTCTCATGGCCCTCTATCAGAATTTGGGAAGATTGGAGAAACTTTTTTTTATCGCACAAAAAAAAAAACGTGAGGGGTACCACTGTCGTTTTTTTTTCGGGCCGAATTTTTGAGTTTCGATATCTCAGCTCTGGAAGGGGCTAGAACCTCCATTTTTGCACTCAGGTCTAAGTCTCATGGCCCTCTATCAGAATTTGGGAAGATTGGAGAAACTTAATTTTTCGCCCAAAAAAAAAACGTAAGGGGTACCACTGTCGTTTTTTTTTCGGGCCGAATTTTTGAGTTTCGATATCTCAGCTCTGGAAGGGGCTAGAACCTCCATTTTTGCACTCAGGTCTAAGTCTCATGGCCCTCTATCAGAATTTGGGAAGATTGGAGAAACTTAATTTTTCGCCCAAAAAAAAAAACGTAAGGGGTACCACTGTCGTTTTTTTTTCGGGCCGAATTTTTGAGTTTCGATATCTCAGCTCTGGAAGGGGCTAGAACCTCCATTTTTGCACTCAGGTCTAAGTCTCATGGCCCTCTATCAGAATTTGGGAAGATTGGAGAAACTTAATTTTTCGCCCAAAAAAAAAAAACGTAAGGGGTACCACTGTCGTTTTTTTTTCGGGCCGAATTTTTGAGTTTCGATATCTCAGCTCTGGAAGGGGCTAGAACCTCCATTTTTGCACTCAGGTCTAAGTCTCATGGCCCTCTATCAGAATTTGGGAAGATTGGAGAAACTTAATTTTTCGCCCAAAAAAAAAACGTAAGGGGTACCACTGTCGTTTTTTTTTCGGGCCAAATTTTTGAGTTTCGATATCTCAGCTCTGGAAGGGGCTAGAACCTCCATTTTTGCACTCAGGTCTAAGTCTCATGGCCCTCTATCAGAATTTGGGAAGATTGGAGAAACTTAATTTTTCGCCCAAAAAAAAAAACGTAAGGGGTACCACTGTCGTTTTTTTTTCGGGCCGAATTTTTGAGTTTCGATATCTCAGCTCTGGAAGGGGCTAGAACCTCCATTTTTGCACTCAGGTCTAAGTCTCATGGCCCTCTATCAGAATTTGGGAAGATTGGAGAAACTTAATTTTTCGCCCAAAAAAAAAAACGTAAGGGGTACCACTGTCGTTTTTTTTTCGGGCCGAATTTTTGAGTTTCGATATCTCAGCTCTGGAAGGGGCTAGAACCTCCATTTTTGCACTCAGGTCTAAGTCTCATGGCCCTCTATCAGAATTTGGGAAGATTGGAGAAACTTAATTTTTCGCCCAAAAAAAAAAACGTAAGGGGTACCACTGTCGTTTTTTTTTCGGGCCGAATTTTTGAGTTTCGATATCTCAGCTCTGGAAGGGGCTAGAACCTCCATTTTTGCACTCAGGTGTAAGTCTCATGGCCCTCTATCAGAATTTGGGAAGATTGGAGAAACTTAATTTTTCGCCCAAAAAAAAAACGTAAGGGGTACCACTGTCGTTTTTTTTTCGGGCCGAATTTTTAAGTTTCGATATCTCAGCTCTGGAAGGGGCTAGAACCTCCATTTTTGCACTCAGGTCTAAGTCTCATGGCCCTCTATCAGAATTTGGGAAGATTGGAGAAACTTAATTTTTCGCCCAAAAAAAAAAAACGTAAGGGGTACCACTGTCGTTTTTTTTTTTTCGGGCCGAATTTTTGAGTTTCGATATCTCAGCTCTGGAAGGGGCTAGAACCTCCATTTTTGCACTCAGGTCTAAGTCTCATGGCCCTCTATCAGAATTTGGGAAGATTGGAGAAACTTAATTTTTCGCCCAAAAAAAAAAACGTAAGGGGTACCACTGTCGTTTTTTTTTCGGGCCGAATTTTTGAGTTTCGATATCTCAGCTCTGGAAGGGGCTAGAACCTCCATTTTTGCACTCAGGTCTAAGTCTCATGGCCCTCTATCAGAATTTGGGAAGATTGGAGAAACTTAATTTTTCGCCCAAAAAAAAAACGTAAGGGGTACCACTGTCGTTTTTTTTTCGGGCCGAATTTTTGAGTTTCGATATCTCAGCTCTGGAAGGGGCTAGAACCTCCATTTTTGCACTCAGGTCTCAGTCTCATGGCCCTCTATCAGAATTTGGGAAGATTGGAGAAACTTAATTTTTCGCCCAAAAAAAAAAAACGTAAGGGGTACCACTGTCGTTTTTTTTTTTCGGGCCGAATTTTTGAGTTTCGATATCTCAGCTCTGGAAGGGGCTAGAACCTCCATTTTTGCACTCAGGTCTAAGTCTCATGGCCCTCTATCAGAATTTGGGAAGATTGGAGAAACTTAATTTTTCGCCCAAAAAAAAAAACGTAAGGGGTACCACTGTCGTTTTTTTTTCGGGCCGAATTTTTGAGTTTCGATATCTCAGCTCTGGAAGGGGCTAGAACCTCCATTTTTGCACTCAGGTCTAAGTCTCATGGCCCTCTATCAGAATTTGGGAAGATTGGAGAAACTTAATTTTTCGCCCCAAAAAAAAAAAACGTAAGGGGTACCACTGTCGTTTTTTTTTCGGGCCGAATTTTTGAGTTTCGATATCTCAGCTCTGGAAGGGGCTAGAACCTCCATTTTTGCACTCAGGTCTAAGTCTCATGGCCCTCTATCAGAATTTGGGAAGATTGGAGAAACTTAATTTTTCGCCCAAAAAAAAAAACATAAGGGGTACCACTGTCGTTTTTTTTTTCGGGCCGAATTTTTGAGTTTCGATATCTCAGCTCTGGAAGGGGCTAGAACCTCCATTTTTGCACTCAGGTCTAAGTCTCATGGCCCTCTATCAGAATTTGGGAAGATTGGAGAAACTTAATTTTTCGCCCAAAAAAAAAAACGTAAGGGGTACCACTGTCGTTTTTTTTCGGGCCGAATTTTTGAGTTTCGATATCTCAGCTCTGGAAGGGGCTAGAACCTCCATTTTTGCACTCAGGTCTAAGTCTCATGGCCCTCTATCAGAATTTGGGAAGATTGGAGAAACTTAATTTTTCGCCCAAAAAAAAAAAACGTAAGGGGTACCACTGTCGTTTTTTTTTTTCGGGCCGAATTTTTGAGTTTCGATATCTCAGCTCTGGAAGGGGCTAGAACCTCCATTTTTGCACTCAGGTCTAAGTCTTATGGCCCTCTATCAGAATTTGGGAAGATTGGAGAAACTTAATTTTTCGCCCAAAAAAAAAAACGTAAGGGGTACCACTGTCGTTTTTTTTTCGGGCCGAATTTTTGAGTTTCGATATCTCAGCTCTGGAAGGGGCTAGAACCTCCATTTTTGCACTCAGGTCTAAGTCTCATGGCCCTCTATCAGAATTTGGGAAGATTGGAGAAACTTAAATTTTCGCCCAAAAAAAAAACCGTAAGGGGTACCACTGTCGTTTTTTTTTCGGGCCGAATTTTTGAGTTTCGATATCTCAGCTCTGGAAGGGGCTAGAACCTCCATTTTTGCACTCAGGTCTAAGTCTCATGGCCCTCAATCAGAATTTGGGAAGATTGGAGAAACTTAATTTTTCGCCCAAAAAAAAAAACGTAAGGGGTACCACTGTCGTTTTTTTTTCGGGCCGAATTTTTGAGTTTCGATATCTCAGCTCTGGAAGGGGCTAGAACCTCCATTTTTGCACTCAGGTCTAAGTCTCATGGCCCTCTATCAGAATTTGGGAAGATTGGAGAAACTTAATTTTTCGCCCAAAAAAAAAAAACGTAAGGGGTACCACTGTCGTTTTTTTTTCGGGCCGAATTTTTGAGTTTCGATATCTCAGCTCTGGAAGGGGCTAGAACCTCCATTTTTGCACTCAGGTCTAAGTCTCATGGCCCTCTATCAGAATTTGGGAAGATTGGAGAAACTTAATTTTTCGCCCAAAAAAAAAACGTAAGGGGTACCACTGTCGTTTTTTTTTCGGGCCGAATTTTTGAGTTTCGATATCTCAGCTCTGGAAGGGGCTAGAACCTCCATTTTTGCACTCAGGTATAAGTCTCATGGCCCTCTATCAGAATTTGGGAAGATTGGAGAAACTTAATTTTTCGCCCAAAAAAAAAAAACGTAAGGGGTACCACTGTCGTTTTTTTTTCGGGCCGAATTTTTGAGTTTCGATATCTCAGCTCTGGAAGGGGCTAGAACCTCCATTTTTGCACTCAGGTCTAAGTCTCATGGCCCTCTATCAGAATTTGGGAAGATTGGAAAAACTTAATTTTTCGCCCAAAAAAAAAAACGTAAGGGGTACCACTGTCGTTTTTTTTTCGGGCCGAATTTTTGAGTTTCGATATCTCAGCTCTGGAAGGGGCTAGAACCTCCATTTTTGCACTCAGGTCTAAGTCTCATGGCCCTCTATCAGAATTTGGGAAGATTGGAGAAACTTAATTTTTCGCCCAAAAAAAAAAACGTAAGGGGTACCACTGTCGTTTTTTTTTTCGGGCCGAATTTTTGAGTTTCGATATCTCAGCTCTGGAAGGGGCTAGAACCTCCATTTTTGCACTCAGGTCTAAGTCTCATGGCCCTCTATCAGAATTTGGGAAGATTGGAGAAACTTAATTTTTCGCCCAAAAAAAAAAAAACGTAAGGGGTACCACTGTCGTTTTTTTTTCGGGCCGAATTTTTGAGTTTCGATATCTCAGCTCTGGAAGGGGCTAGAACCTCCATTTTTGCACTCAGGTCTAAGTCTCATGGCCCTCTAACAGAATTTGGGAAGATTGGAGAAACTTAATTTTTCGCCCAAAAAAAAAAAAACGTAAGGGGTACCACTGTCGTTTTTTTTTCCGGCCGAATTTTTGAGTTTCGATATCTCAGCTCTGGAAGGGGCTAGAACCTCAATTTTTGCACTCAGGTCTAAGTCTCATGGCCCTCTATCAGAATTTGGGAAGATTGGAGAAACTTAATTTTTCGCCCAAAAAAAAAAACGTAAGGGGTACCACTGTCGTTTTTTTTTTCGGGCCGAATTTTTGAGTTTCGATATCTCAGCTCTGGAAGGGGCTAGAACCTCCATTTTTGCACTCAGGTCTAAGTCTCATGGCCCTCTATCAGAATTTGGGAAGATTGGAGAAACTTAATTTTTCGCCCAAAAAAAAAACGTAAGGGGTACCACTGTCGTTTTTTTTTCGGGCCGAATTTTTGAGTTTCGATATCTCAGCTCTGGAAGGGGCTAGAACCTCCATTTTTGCACTCAGGTCTAAGTCTCATGGCCCTCTATCAGAATTTGGGAAGATTGGAGAAACTTAATTTTTCGCCCAAAAAAAAAAACGTAAGGGGTACCACTGTCGTTTTTTTTTTCGGGCCGAATTTTTGAGTTTCGATATCTCAGCTCTGGAAGGGGCTAGAACCTCCATTTTTGCACTCAGGTCTAAGTCTCATGGCCCTCTATCAGAATTTGGGAAGATTGGAGAAACTTAATTTTTCGCCCAAAAAAAAAAAACGTAAGGGGTACCACTGTCGTTTTTTTTTTCGGGCCGAATTTTTGAGTTTCGATATCTCAGCTCTGGAAGGGGCTAGAACCTCCATTTTTGCACTCAGGTCTAAGTCTCATGGCCCTCTATCAGAATTTGGGAAGATTGGAGAAACTTAATTTTTCGCCCAAAAAAAAAACGTAAGGGGTACCACTGTCGTTTTTTTTTCGGGCCGAATTTTTGAGTTTCGATATCTCAGCTCTGGAAGGGGCTAGAACCTCCATTTTTGCACTCAGGTCTAAGTCTCATGGCCCTCTATCAGAATTTGGGAAGATTGGAGAAACTTAATTTTTCGCCCAAAAAAAAAAAACGTAAGGGGTACCACTGTCGTTTTTTTTTTTCGGGCCGAATTTTTGAGTTTCGATATCTCAGCTCTGGAAGGGGCTAGAACCTCCATTTTTGCACTCAGGTCTAAGTCTCATGGCCCTCTATCAGAATTTGGGAAGATTGGAGAAACTTAATTTTTCGCCCAAAAAAAAAAACGTAAGGGGTACCACTGTCGTTTTTTTTTCGGGCCGAATTTTTGAGTTTCGATATCTCAGCTCTGGAAGGGGCTAGAACCTCCATTTTTGCACTCAGGTCTAAGTCTCATGGCCCTCTATCAGAATTTGGGAAGATTGGAGAAACTTAATTTTTCGCCCAAAAAAAAAAACGTAAGGGGTACCACTGTCGTTTTTTTTTCGGGCCGAATTTTTGAGTTTCGATATCTCAGCTCTGGAAGGGGCTAGAACCTCCATTTTTGCACCCAGGTCTAAGTCTCATGGCCCTCTATCAGAATTTGGGAAGATTGGAGAAACTTAATTTTTCGCCCAAAAAAAAAAAACGTAAGGGGTACCACTGTCGTTTTTTTTTTCGGGCCGAATATTTGAGTTTCGATATCTCAGCTCTGGAAGGGGCTAGAACCTCCATTTTTGCACTCAGGTCTAAGTCTCATGGCCCTCTATCAGAATTTGGGAAGATTGGAGAAACTTAATTTTTCGCCCCAAAAAAAAAAACGTAAGGGGTACCACTGTCGTTTTTTTTTCGGGCCGAATTTTTGAGTTTCGATATCTCAGCTCTGGAAGGGGCTAGAACCTCCATTTTTGCACTCAGGTCTAAGTCTCATGGCCCTCTATCAGAATTTGGGAAGATTGGAGAAACTTTTTTTTTTATCGCACAAAAAAAAAAACGTGAGGGGTACCACTGTCGTTTTTTTTTTCGGGCCGAATTTTTGAGTTTCGATATCTCAGCTCTGGAAGGGGCTAGAACCTCCATTTTTGCACTCAGGTCTAAGTCTCATGGCCCTCTATCAGAATTTGGGAAGATTGGAGAAACTTAATTTTTCGCCCAAAAAAAAAACGTAAGGGGTACCACTGTCGTTTTTTTTTCGGGCCGAATTTTTGAGTTTCGATATCTCAGCTCTGGAAGGGGCTAGAACCTCCATTTTTGCACTCAGGTCTAAGTCTCATGGCCCTCTATCAGAATTTGGGAAGATTGGAGAAACTTAATTTTTCGCCCAAAAAAAAAAACGTAAGGGGTACCACTGTCGTTTTTTTTTCGGGCCGAATTTTTGAGTTTCGATATCTCAGCTCTGGAAGGGGCTAGAACCTCCATTTTTGCACTCAGGTCTAAGTCTCATGGCCCTCTATCAGAATTTGGGAAGATTGGAGAAACTTAATTTTTCGCCCAAAAAAAAAAAACGTAAGGGGTACCACTGTCGTTTTTTTTTCGGGCCGAATTTTTGAGTTTCGATATCTCAGCTCTGGAAGGGGCTAGAACCTCCATTTTTGCACTCAGGTCTAAGTCTCATGGCCCTCTATCAGAATTTGGGAAGATTGGAGAAACTTAATTTTTCGCCCAAAAAAAAAACGTAAGGGGTACCACTGTCGTTTTTTTTTTCGGGCCAAATTTTTGAGTTTCGATATCTCAGCTCTGGAAGGGGCTAGAACCTCCATTTTTGCACTCAGGTCTAAGTCTCATGGCCCTCTATCAGAATTTGGGAAGATTGGAGAAACTTAATTTTTCGCCCAAAAAAAAAAACGTAAGGGGTACCACTGTCGTTTTTTTTTCGGGCCGAATTTTTGAGTTTCGATATCTCAGCTCTGGAAGGGGCTAGAACCTCCATTTTTGCACTCAGGTCTAAGTCTCATGGCCCTCTATCAGAATTTGGGAAGATTGGAGAAACTTAATTTTTCGCCCAAAAAAAAAAACGTAAGGGGTACCACTGTCGTTTTTTTTTCGGGCCGAATTTTTGAGTTTCGATATCTCAGCTCTGGAAGGGGCTAGAACCTCCATTTTTGCACTCAGGTCTAAGTCTCATGGCCCTCTATCAGAATTTGGGAAGATTGGAGAAACTTAATTTTTCGCCCAAAAAAAAAAACGTAAGGGGTACCACTGTCGTTTTTTTTTCGGGCCGAATTTTTGAGTTTCGATATCTCAGCTCTGGAAGGGGCTAGAACCTCCATTTTTGCACTCAGGTGTAAGTCTCATGGCCCTCTATCAGAATTTGGGAAGATTGGAGAAACTTAATTTTTCGCCCAAAAAAAAAACGTAAGGGGTACCACTGTCGTTTTTTTTTCGGGCCGAATTTTTAAGTTTCGATATCTCAGCTCTGGAAGGGGCTAGAACCTCCATTTTTGCACTCAGGTCTAAGTCTCATGGCCCTCTATCAGAATTTGGGAAGATTGGAGAAACTTAATTTTTCGCCCAAAAAAAAAAAACGTAAGGGGTACCACTGTCGTTTTTTTTTTTTCGGGCCGAATTTTTGAGTTTCGATATCTCAGCTCTGGAAGGGGCTAGAACCTCCATTTTTGCACTCAGGTCTAAGTCTCATGGCCCTCTATCAGAATTTGGGAAGATTGGAGAAACTTAATTTTTCGCCCAAAAAAAAAAACGTAAGGGGTACCACTGTCGTTTTTTTTTCGGGCCGAATTTTTGAGTTTCGATATCTCAGCTCTGGAAGGGGCTAGAACCTCCATTTTTGCACTCAGGTCTAAGTCTCATGGCCCTCTATCAGAATTTGGGAAGATTGGAGAAACTTAATTTTTCGCCCAAAAAAAAAACGTAAGGGGTACCACTGTCGTTTTTTTTTCGGGCCGAATTTTTGAGTTTCGATATCTCAGCTCTGGAAGGGGCTAGAACCTCCATTTTTGCACTCAGGTCTCAGTCTCATGGCCCTCTATCAGAATTTGGGAAGATTGGAGAAACTTAATTTTTCGCCCAAAAAAAAAAAAACGTAAGGGGTACCAATGTCGTTTTTTTTTTTTCGGGCCGAATTTTTGAGTTTCGATATCTCAGCTCTGGAAGGGGCTAGAACCTCCATTTTTTGCACTCAGGTCTAAGTCTCATGGCCCTCTATCAGAATTTGGGAAGATTGGAGAAACTTAATTTTTCGCCCAAAAAAAAAAAACGTAAGGGGTACCACTGTCGTTTTTTTTTCGGGCCGAATTTTTGAGTTTCGATATCTCAGCTCTGGAAGGGGCTAGAACCTCCATTTTTGCACTCAGGTCTAAGTCTCATGGCCCTCTATCAGAATTTGGGAAGATTGGAGAAACTTAATTTTTCGCCCAAAAAAAAAAACGTAAGGGGTACCACTGTCGTTTTTTTTTCGGGCCGAATTTTTGAGTTTCGATATCTCAGCTCTGAAAGGGGCTAGAACCTCCATTTTTGCACCCAGGTCTAAGTCTCATGGCCCTCTATCAGAATTTGGGAAGATTGGAGAAACTTAATTTTTCGCCCAAAAAAAAAAACGTAAGGGGTACCACTGTCGTTTTTTTTTTCGGGCCGAATTTTTGAGTTTCGATATCTCAGCTCTGGAAGGGGCTAGAACCTCCATTTTTGCACTCAGGTCTAAGTCTCATGGCCCTCTATCAGAATTTGGGAAGATTGGAGAAACTTAATTTTTCGCCCAAAAAAAAAAACGTAAGGGGTACCACTGTCGTTTTTTTTTCGGGCCGAATTTTTGAGTTTCGATATCTCAGCTCTGGAAGGGGCTAGAACCTCCATTTTTGCACTCAGGTCTAAGTCTCATGGCCCTCTATCAGAATTTGGGAAGATTGGAGAAACTTAATTTTTCGCCCAAAAAAAAAAACGTAAGGGGTACCACTGTCGTTTTTTTTTCGGGCCGAATTTTTGAGTTTCGATATCTCAGCTCTGGAAGGGGCTAGAACCTCCATTTTTGCACTCAGGTCTAAGTCTCATGGCCCTCTATCAGAATTTGGGAAGATTGGAGAAACTTAATTTTTCGCCCAAAAAAAAAAACGTAAGGGGTACCACTGTCGTTTTTTTTTCGGGCCGAATTTTTGAGTTTCGATATCTCAGCTCTGGAAGGGGCTAGAACCTCCATTTTTGCACTCAGGTCTCAGTCTCATGGCCCTCTATCAGAATTTGGGAAGATTGGAGAAACTTAATTTTTCGCCCAAAAAAAAAAAACGTAAGGGGTACCACTGTCGTTTTTTTTTTTCGGGCCGAATTTTTGAGTTTCGATATCTCAGCTCTGGAAGGGGCTAGAACCTCCATTTTTGCACTCAGGTCTAAGTCTCATGGCCCTCTATCAGAATTTGGGAAGATTGGAGAAACTTAATTTTTCGCCCAAAAAAAAAACGTAAGGGGTACCACTGTCGTTTTTTTTTCGGGCCGAATTTTTGAGTTTCGATATCTCAGCTCTGGAAGGGGCTAGAACCTCCATTTTTGCACTCAGGTCTAAGTCTCATGGCCCTCTATCAGAATTTGGGAAGATTGGAGAAACTTAATTTTTCGCCCAAAAAAAAAAAAAACGTAAGGGGTACCACTGTCGTTTTTTTTTCGGGCCGAATTTTTGAGTTTCGATATCTCAGCTCTGGAAGGGGCTAGAACCTCCATTTTTGCACTCAGGTCTAAGTCTCATGGCCCTCTATCAGAATTTGGGAAGATTGGAGAAACTTAATTTTTCGCCCAAAAAAAAAAAACGTAAGGGGTACCACTGTCGTTTTTTTTTTCGGGCCGAATTTTTGAGTTTCGATATCTCAGCTCTGGAAGGGGCTAGAACCTCCATTTTTGCACTCAGGTCTAAGTCTCATGGCCCTCTATCAGAATTTGGGAAGATTGGAGAAACTTAATTTTTCGCCCCAAAAAAAAAACGTAAGGGGTACCACTGTCGTTTTTTTTTCGGGGCGAAAAATTAAGTTTCTCTAATCTTCCCAAATTCTGATAGAGGGCCATGAGACTTAGACCTGAGTGCAAAAATGGAGGCTCTAGCCCCTTCCAGAGCTGAGATATCGAAACTCAAAAATTCGGCCCGAAAAAAAAACGACAGCAGTACCCTTTATGTTTTTTTTTTGGGCGAAAAATTAAGTTTTTCCAATCTTCCCAAATTCTGATAGAGGGCCATGAGACTTAGACCTGAGTGCAAAAATGGAGGCTCTAGCCCCTTCCAGAGCTGAGATATCGAAACTCAAAAATTCGGCCCGAAAAAAAAAACGACAGTGGTACCCCTTACGTTTTTTTTTTTTTTGGGCGAAAAATTAAGTTTCTCCAATCTTCCCAAATTCTGATAGAGGGCCATGAGACTTAGACCTGAGTGCAAAAATGGAGGCTCTAGCCCCTTCCAGAGCTGAGATATCGAAACTGAAATATACGGCCCGAAAAAAAAACGACAGTGGTACCCCTTACGTTTTCTTTTTGGGGCGAAAAATTAAGTTTCTCCAATCTTCCCAAAACTCTGGATTCTGATAGAGGGCCATGAGACTTAGACCTGAGTGCAAAAATGGAGGCTCTTGCCCCTTCCAGAGCTGAGATATCGAAACTCAAAAATTCGGCCCGAAAAAAAAAAACGACAGTGGTACCCCTTATGTTTTTTTTGGGGGCGAAAAATTAAGTTTCTCCAATCTTCCCAAATTCTGATAGAGGGCCATGAGACTTAGACCTGAGTGCAAAAATGGAGGCTCTAGCCCCTTCCAGAGCTGAGATATCAAAACTCAAAAATTCGGCCCGAAAAAAAACCGACAGTGGTACCCCTTACGTTTTTTTTTATGGGCGAAAAATTAAGTTTCTCCAATCTTCCCAAATTCTGATAGAGGGCCATGAGACTTAGACCTGAGTGCAAAAATGGAGGCTCTAGCCCCTTCCAGAACTGAGATATCGAAACTCAAAAATTCGGCCCGAAAAAAAAACGACAGTGGTACCCCTTACGTTTTTTTTTGGGGAGAAAAATTAAGTTTCTCCAATCTTCCCAAAACTCTGGATTCTGATAGAGGGCCATGAGACTTAGACCTGAGTGCAAAAATGGAGGCTCTAGCCCCTTCCAGAGCTGAGATATCGAAACTCAAAAATTCGGCCCGAAAAAAAAACGACAGTGGTACCCCTTACGTTTTTTTTTTTTGGGCGAAAAATTAAGTTTCTCCAATCTTCCCAAAACTCTGGATTCTGATAGAGGGCCATGAGACTTAGACCTGAGTGCAAAAATGGAGGCTCTAGCCCCTTCTAGAGCTGAGATATCGAAACTCAAAAATTCGGCCCGAAAAAAAAAACGACAGAGGTACCCCTTACGTTTTTTTTTTTGGGCGAAAAATTAAGTTTCTCCAATCTTCCCAAATTCTGATAGAGGGCCATGAGACTTAGACCTGAGTGCAAAAATGGAGGCTCTAGCCCCTTCCAGAGCTGAGATATCGAAACTCAAAAATTCGGCCCGAAAAAAAACGACAGTGGTACCCCTTACGTTTTTTTTTTTGTGCGAAAAATTAAGTTTCTCCAATCTTCCCAAATTCTGATAGAGGGCCATGAGACTTAGACCTGAGTGCAAAAATTGAGGCTCTAGCCCCTTCCAGAGCTGAGATATCGAAACTCAAAAATTCGTCCCGAAAAAAAAACGACAGTGGAACCCCTTACGTTTTTTTTTTTGGCCGAAAAATTAAGTTTCTCCAATCTTCCCAAATTCTGATAGAGGGCCATGAGACTTAGACCTGATCGCAAAAATGGAGGCTCTAGCCCCTTCCAGAGCTGAGATATCGAAAATTTAAAAAATTCGGCCCGAAAAAAAAACGACAGTGGTACCCCTTACGTTTTTTTTTTTTGGGTGAAAAATTAAGTTTCTCCAATCTTCCGAAATTCTGATAGAGGGCCATGAGACTTAGACCTGAGTGCAAAAATGGAGGCTCTAGCCCCTTCCAGAGCTGAGATATCGAAACTCAAAAATTCGGCCCGAAAAAAAAAACGACAGTGGTACCCCTTACGTTTTTTTTTGGGGCGAAAAATTAAGTTTCTCCAATTTTCCCAAATTCTGATAGAGGGCCATGAGACTTAGACCTGAGTGCAAAAATGGAGGCTCTAGCCCCTTCCAGAGCTGAGATATCGAAACTCAAAAATTCGGCCCGAAAAAAAAAACGACAGTAGTACCCCTTATGTTTTTTTTTTTTGGGCGAAAAATTAAGTTTTTCCAATCTTCCCAAATTCTGATAGAGGGCCATGAGACTTAGACCTGAGTGCAAAAATGGAGGCTCTAGCCCCTTCCAGAGCTGAGATATCGAAACTCAAAAATTCGGCCCGAAAAAAAAATGACAGTGGTACCCCTTACGTTTTTTTTTTTGGGCGAAAAATTAAGTTTCTCCAATCTTCCGAAATTCTGATAGAGGGCCATGAGACTTAGACCTGAGTGCAAAAATGGAGGCTCTAGCCCCTTCCAGAGCTGAGATATCGAAACTCAAAAATTCGGTCCGAAAAAAAAAACACAGTGGTACCCCTTACGTTTTTTTTTTGGGCGAAACATTAAGTTTCTCCAATCTTCCCAAATTCCGATAGAGGGCCATGAGACTTAGACCTGAGTGCAAAAATGGAGGCTCTAGCCCATTCCAGAGCTGAGATATCGAAACTCAAAAATTCAGCCCGAAAAAAAAAACGACAGTGGTACCCCTTACGGTTTTTTTTGGGGCGAAAAATTAAGTTTCTCCAATCTTCCCAAATTCTGATAGAGGGCCATGAGACTTAGACCTGAGTGCAAAAATGGAGGCTCTATTCCCTTCCAGAGCTGAGATATCGAAACTCAAAAATTCGGCCCGAAAAAAAAAACGACAGTGGTACCCCTTACGGTTTTTTTGGGGGCGAAAAATTAAGTTTCTCCAATCTTCCCAAAACTCTGGATTCTGATAGAGGGCCATGAGACTTAGACCTGAGTGCAAAAATGGAGGCTCTAGCCCCTTCCAGAGCTGAGATATCGAAACTCAAAAATTCGGCCCGAAAAAAAAAACGACAGTGGTACCCCTTACGGTTTTTTGGGGGGCGAAAAATTAAGTTTCTCCAATCTTCCCAAAACTCTGGATTCTGATAGAGGGCCATGAGACTTAGACCTGAGTGCAAAAATGGAGGCTCTAGCCCCTTCCAGAGCTGAGATATCGAAACTCAAAAATTAGGCCCGAAAAAAAAACGACAGTAGTACCCCTTATGTTTTTTTTTTTTGGGCGAAAAATTAAGTTTTTCCAATCTTCCCAAATTCTGATAGAGGGCCATGAGACTTAGACCTGAGTGCAAAAATGGAGGCTCTAGCCCCTTCCAGAGCTGAGATATCGAAACTCAAAAATTCGGCCCGAAAAAAAAACGACAGTGGTACCCCTTACGTTTTTTTTTTTGGGCGAAAAATTAAGTTTCTCCAATCTTCCCAAATTCTGATAGAGGGCCATGAGACTTAGATCTGAGTGCAAAAATGGAGGCTCTAGCCCCTTCCAGAGCTGAGATATCGAAACTCAAATATTCGGCCCGAAAAAAAAACGACAGTGGTACCCCTTACGTTTTTTTTTGGGGGGCGAAAAATTAAGTTTCTCCAATCTTCCCAAAACTCTGGATTCTGATAGAGGGCCATGAGACTTAGACCTGAGTGCAAAAATGGAGGCTCTAGCCCCTTCCAGAGCTGAGATATCGAAACTCAAAAATTAGGCCCGAAATAAAAACGACAGTAGTACCCCTTATGTTTTTTTTTTTTGGGCGAAAAATTAAGTTTTTCCAATCTTCCCAAATTCTGATAGAGGGCCATGAGACTTAGACCTGAGTGCAAAAATGGAGGCTCTAGCCCCTTCCAGAGCTGAGATATCGAAACTCAAAAATTCGGCCCGAAAAAAAAAACGACAGTGGTACCCCTTACGGTTTTTTTTGGGGCGAAAAATTAAGTTTCTCCAATCTTCCCAAATTCTGATAGAGGGCCATGAGACTTAGACCTGAGTGCAAAAATGGAGGCTCTATTCCCTTCCAGAGCTGAGATATCGAAACTCAAAAATTCGGCCCGAAAAAAAAAACGACAGTGGTACCCCTTACGGTTTTTTTGGGGGCGAAAAATTAAGTTTCTCCAATCTTCCCAAAACTCTGGATTCTGATAGAGGGCCATGAGACTTAGACCTGAGTGCAAAAATGGAGGCTCTAGCCCCTTCCAGAGCTGAGATATCGAAACTCAAAAATTCGGCCCGAAAAAAAAAACGACAGTGGTACCCCTTACGGTTTTTTTGGGGGCGAAAAATTAAGTTTCTCCAATCTTCCCAAAACTCTGGATTCTGATAGAGGGCCATGAGACTTAGACCTGAGTGCAAAAATGGAGGCTCTAGCCCCTTCCAGAGCTGAGATATCGAAACTCAAAAATTAGGCCCGAAAAAAAAACGACAGTAGTACCCCTTATGTTTTTTTTTTTTGGGCGAAAAATTAAGTTTTTCCAATCTTCCCAAATTCTGATAGAGGGCCATGAGACTTAGACCTGAGTGCAAAAATGGAGGCTCTAGCCCCTTCCAGAGCTGAGATATCGAAACTCAAAAATTCGGCCCGAAAAAAAAACGACAGTGGTACCCCTTACGTTTTTTTTTTTGGGCGAAAAATTAAGTTTCTCCAATCTTCCCAAATTCTGATAGAGGGCCATGAGACTTAGATCTGAGTGCAAAAATGGAGGCTCTAGCCCCTTCCAGAGCTGAGATATCGAAACTCAAATATTCGGCCCGAAAAAAAAAACGACAGTGGTACCCCTTACGTTTTTTTTTGGGGGGCGAAAAATTAAGTTTCTCCAATCTTCCCAAAACTCTGGATTCTGATAGAGGGCCATGAGACTTAGACCTGAGTGCAAAAATGGAGGCTCTAGCCCCTTCCAGAGCTGAGATATCGAAACTCAAAAATTAGGCCCGAAAAAAAAACGACAGTAGTACCCCTTATGTTTTTTTTTTTTGGGCGAAAAATTAAGTTTTTCCAATCTTCCCAAATTCTGATAGAGGGCCATGAGACTTAGACCTGAGTGCAAAAATGGAGGCTCTAGCCCCTTCCAGAGCTGAGATATCGAAACTCAAAAATTCGGCCCGAAAAAAAAACGACAGTGGTACCCCTTACGTTTTTTTTTTTGGGCGAAAAATTAAGTTTCTCCAATCTTCCCAAATTCTGATAGAGGGCCATGAGACTTAGATCTGAGTGCAAAAATGGAGGCTCTAGCCCCTTCCAGAGCTGAGATATCGAAACTCAAATATTCGGCCCGAAAAAAAAAACGACAGTGGTACCCCTTACGTTTTTTTTTTGGGGCGAAAAATTAAGTATCTCCAATCTTCCCAAATTCTGATAGAGGGCCATGAGACTTAGACCTGAGTGCAAAAATGGACGCTCTAGCCCCTTCCAGAGCTGAGATATCGAAACTCAAAAATTCGGCCCGAAAAAAAAAACGACAGTGGTACCCCTTTCGTTTTTTTTTTGGGGCGAAAAATTAAGTTTCTCCAATCTTCCCAAATTCTGATAGAGGGCCATGAGACTTAGACCTGAGTGCAAAAATTGAGGCTCTAGCCCCTTCCAGAGCTGAGATATCGAAACTCAAAAATTCGGCCCGAAAAAAAAACGACAGTGGTACCCCTTACGTTTTTTTTTTGGGCGAAAAATTAAGTTTCTCCAATCTTCCCAAATTCTGATAGAGGGCCATGAGACTTAGACCTGAGTGCAAAAATGGAGGCTCTAGCCCCTTCCAGAGCTGAGATATCGAAACTCAAAAATTCGGCCCGAAAAAAAAAACGACAGTGGTACCCCTTATGTTTTTTTTTGGGCGAAAAATTAAATTTCTCCAATCTTCCCAAATTCTGATAGAGGGCCATGAGACTTAGACATGAGTGCAAAAATGGAGGCTCTAGCCCCTTCCAGAGCTGAGATATCGAAACTAATAAATTCGGCCCGAAAAAAAAAACGACAGTGGTACCCCTTATGTTTTTTTTTTTTGGGCGAAAAATTAAGTTTCTCCAATCTTCCCAAATTCTGATAGAGGGCCATGAGACTTAGACCTGAGTGCAAAAATGGAGGCTCTAGCCCCTTCCAGAGCTGAGATATCGAAACTCAAAAATTCGGCCCGAAAAAAAAAAACGACAGTGGTACCCCTTACGTTTTTTTTTTGCGCGAAAAATTAAGTTCCCTTTCGTAGTCACTTCGAGTTACGTCAGAAGTGACGGAGATTGGGGGTTTCGCATAGAAAGCCAATCCTCTTCGAGTATTTAAACACGAGCCAATGGCATGCAATGCCTTGGGGCTGGGGAAATTTGCATAGCGTACTCCGCCCTACTCCGTGAGTATAAAAGGAGGAAGTGAACGCAACCGCAGTATGTTTTCGCTTCGGAGCCAAGAGAACCTCTTCACTCCTAAAAGCTGATTCAAGACTCTTCGAGAACGAGCGTCCTCTTCAGTGTTGGTGTGACGGCGGTACCCAGCGAGATTTTGCATTGCCTGCGATCTGAGCAGTGGTCTGCCAGACTTTGCACTTCTCCCTGGCAGCTTCAGCGCTGAAAGAGTGAATTTCTCCTTTCTCATAAAAGTGAAAGTGAAAGAGCTGCACGCGGCACGTCTTTTTAAAGATGGTTCGCCCGTGCCCTTCTGGATGTGGTAGATTTCTGTCATCATCTGATGGTCACGAACGCTGCTTTGTATGCCTGGGCATTCAGCATGCAGCAGCAGCGTTCGTGGATGACTCATGTTCCTTCTGTGGGAGCATGACCATCTCCACACTGAGGTCGAGGCTCAATGATCTCACTAGAGTGAGAGCCCCGGTCCCCCCTACTCGATCGGCTTCCTTCACGGAAGGGGGCCCGTCGACTCGGGGACCCGGCGATCTAACGGTGACGGTGTGGGATAAAGCCCCGACGATTCCTCGGGCCACACCTCCCGCCTCAGTGCGTGAGCCAGCGAGCGCTAGCGCGACTCGGTCGGTTGTCTCTTCGGCGGCACCGGCTGCTTCGAGCAGCGCTCCAGATGATGATGTGATGTCTATCACAGCATCACTAGGCGGGCTTGAGTCCTCGGGAGAGGAAGATGCGGCTGCGTTGCCCCCTTCGGGAGTGCCAGCGTTGCCCGTGTCAGATCCCGAGCTGACGGCCATGCTGTCTCGAGCCGCTGGGAGTATCGGGCTGGAATGGAAACCTCCATCCTGCCCCGATCTCTCGCGGATGGATAATTGGTATCTGGACAAAGCTGCCGCCGCAAGGCCACGGCCAACTCCAATACCTTTTTTCCCCGAGCTGCATGCGGAGTTATCGCGCTCTTGGGGGGCTCCTTTGTCCACTCGAGAGCGCGATCTCTCCCCCGCCTTTCCCCCCCTCGACGGTGGGGCCGCCCGTGGGTACACTGGGATGCCCCCGGTGGAGCGCTCTGTTGCGATGCAGCTGTGTCCACAGAGCGCCTCCACCCGTGGTCCTCCTAAGCACCCATCCAAAGCCTGTGGGTTCTCGTCTGCTATGGCGGCGCGAGCCTATAGAGCGGCGGGACAGGCGGCTTCCGCTTTGCATGCCATGAGCACTTTGCAGGTCTTCCAAGCGAAGATGCTCAGAGACATGCACGAGGGCGGGACTGACTCGACGGCATTTAAAGATCTGCGGTCCGCCACTGACCTTGCTCTCCGGGCAACGAAAGTGGCCGCTCGCGCCGTCGGTCAGGTGATGGCCACTTCGGTGGTTCAGGAGCGCCATCTCTGGCTCAACCTGGCAGACACGCGGAGCGCTGAGCGGACTCGTCTGCTCGACGCTCCGCTCTCCCAGGTTGGCCTTTTCGGCGGTGCGGTCGAGGACTTCACCCAGCAGTTCTCCACCGCCCAGAAGCAGACGGAGGCCATTAAACACATCCTGCCCCGACGACCAGCTGCTGCCTCCACCCAGTCATCGGCGCAGGTGCCTCCCTCTGCTCGCCGCCGAGGACGCCCCCCTGCGGCTCCCCTCCCTCCCGCCCGGCCCCAGCAGCAGCCTTCACCCGGGCCCTGGCGTCGAGGAGGCCGCAGGCCGGCGTCTCAGCCCCCTCAGGCCGCTCGCCCCGCTAAACGCCAGGCCAAGCGAAGATCCTGACACGGGCCGCTCAGTGACGATCTCGAGTCTTTCCCAGGAGGCGGTAGCAGGCCCCCTCCTTCCCCCGGTGGAGGGCCGGGGGAGAATCTTTTGTTCTCAGCTCCCCGCTGCTCACCCACGGGTGGGCAGCACCCTGAACTGGTTAAAGAAAGACTTGACATCCTCACTGAGCTCACAGACTGGAGTGGGTGCGCTCGATGCCCCCGTGCGTCAGCCCACACACTCCTCTCTGTCTCTGAGGGCGCGGAAGGGTGCGTGTGTCGTCCCCGGGCTACACCAATCCCTTCCCCCTCTGTCGCCAGACCCCCGGCAGAACAGACCCCCGTGGAACGCTCCGCTTTCCCTGGTCCCTTCTGTCGGGGAGCGGGCTTCGACGCATCCGAGCGGGGTAACCCCTGCACGCGTGCCAGTCGACCCGCACCGCTGCCCCTCCGGGGGGACGTCTGTGGTTCGCATGACCCCGTTGGCTCATTTCCTGGAAGCCTGGCTAGCGCTTCCCGGGATATCCCGCTGGGTCATCAGAACGATCAGATTCGGCTACGCGATTCAGTTCGCACGGTCTCCTCCCCGCTTCAGGGGAGTTCGCTCCACGATAGTTGGTGGCAATGCCCCAGTCCTGAGAGCAGAGATTGCGACCCTGCTGGCGAAGGGTGCAATCGAGACGGTCCCTCCAGCCGAGGTGAAGTCCGGGTTTTACAGCCCCTACTTCATTGTCCCCAAGAAGACCGGTGGGTTACGACCGATCCTGGACCTGCGCATTTTGAACCGTTCTCTCCATCGACTACCGTTCAAAATGCTCACGGCCAAACGCATTTTCGAATGTGTTCGGTATCAGGATTGGTTTGCAGCGATCGACCTGAAGGACGCGTACTTCCATGTGTCCATCTTACCTCGACACAGACCGTTTCTTCGGTTTGCCTTCGAGGGCCAGGCATATCAGTACGCCGTTCTCCCATTCGGGTTAGCTCTGTCCCCTCGCGTCTTCACGAAGATCGTCGAGGCAGCCCTTGTTCCCCTTCGCGAACACGGGGTTCGCATCCTGAATTATCTCGACGACTGGCTGATACTAGCACACTCTCGAGCTCAGCTTTGCGAACACAGAGACTTGGTGCTCCGGCACCTAGCCCGTTTGGGCCTTCGGGTCAACCGGGAGAAGAGCAAACTTTGCCCCGTGCAGAGGATCTCTTTTCTCGGCATGGAGATAGACTCGGTCGCCATGTCCGCGCAGCTCACGAACGAGCGCGCGCACTCACTGCTGACTTGTCTTCGACGGTTCGAGGGCAAGAGTGCGGTTCCACTGAAACTATTTCAGAGGCTCCTGGGGCATATGGCATCCGCGGCCGCGGCAACGCCGCTCGGTTTGCTTCATATGAGACCGCTTCAGCTGTGGCTTCGCGATCGAGTCCCGAGGTGGGCATGGCATCGCGGCTCGCTCCGAGTTCCAGTAACTCCAGCGTGCCGCCGAACCTTCTTCCCGTGGTCGAACCTCAGCTTTTTACGGACCGGCGTCCCTATTCAGCGAGTTTCCAGGCATCTCGTTGTCTCCACGGATGCATCTACCACGGGTTGGGGTGCCATGTGCAATGGGCATGCAGCCGCCGGTTCCTGGACAGGAGCCCAGCGCCTCATGCACATCAATTGCCTCGAGCTGTTGGCAGTACGGCTCGCCCTACGCCGCTTCCGAGCGTTGCTCAAGGGCCAGCATGTGCTTGTCCGCTCAGACAACACTACAGCAGTAGCGTACATCAACCACCAGGGGGGTCTACGCTCACGCCAGTTGTCGCAGCTCGCCCGCCACCTCTTGATATGGAGTCAGAAGCACCTGAGGTCCCTTCGTGCAGTTTACATTCCTGGAGACCGGAACTGGGCAGCCGACGAGCTGTCCCGGGTCCGCCCCATCTCCGCCGAATGGCGACTCCATCCCCAGTCGGTCCAGCTGATTTGGGACGAGTTCGGGGAGGCACAGATAGACCTGTTCGCCTCTCGGGACTCGTCCCACTGCGCCCAGTTTTATTCCCTTACCCGCGGCACTCTCGGCTCGGATGCGCTGGCGCACAGCTGGCCACGGGGCCCACGCAAGTATGCTTTTCCCCCAGTGAGCCTCCTTGCACGGGTGTTGTGCAAGATCAAGGAGGACGAGGAGCAGGTCTTGCTGGTAGCCCCCTACTGGCCCACCAAGACGTGGTTCTCCGATCTCATGCTCCTCGCGACAGCACCTCCTTGGCCTATTCCTCTGAGACAAGACCTACTCTCTCAGAGACGGGGCACTCTGTGGCACCCTCGTCCCGATCTTTGGAGGCTGCACGTGTGGCTCCTGGACGGGACGAGGCAGGTTTGAGTTCGCTGCCACCTGCGGTGGCGGCAACCATCACTTCCGCAAGAGCGTCGTCCACGAGACACCTTTATGCGTTGAAGTGGAACCTCTTCGTCAATTGGTGCTCTTCTCGCGGAGAAGACCCCCGGAGATGTTCGATCAGTGTCGTGCTTTCCTTCCTGCAAGAAGGGTTGGAGCGCAGGCTGTCGCCCTCCACCCTTAAGGTTTACGTCGCGGCCATTGCCGCTTCTCATGAAGCAGTGGAAGGTAAGTCCTTAGGGAAGCACGACCTGGTCATCAGGTTCCTGAGGGGAGCGAGGAGGCTGCATCCGCCTCGTCCTCCCCTCGTACCCTCTTGGGACCTCTCGGTAGTTTTAAGTGCTCTGCAGAGGCATCCCTTTGAGCCTTTGCAATCGGTAGAGTTAAAGTTTCTGTCCATGAAGACAGCACTCCTGGTTGCATTGGCCTCCATCAAGAGGGTGGGGGACCTGCACGCATTCTCCGTTGACGAAGCGTGCCTGGAGTTCGGGCCGGCTTACTCTCACGTGATCCTGAGACCCCGGCCTGGATATGTGCCCAAGGTTCCCACCACTCCCTTCCGGGACCAGGTGGTGAACCTGCAAGCGCTGCCCCCGGAGGAGGCAGACCCAGCCTTGGCACTGCTCTGTCCGGTACGTGCTCTCCGCACCTATGTCGACAGAACGCAGTGTTTCAGGACCTCAGACCAGCTCTTTGTCTGTCATGGAGGGAGCCAGAAGGGAAGGGCTCTCTCAAAGCAACGGCTGTCCCACTGGATTGTGGATGCCATTGCTTTGTCTTACCAGCAGCAAGGCCTTCCGTGCCCCCTTGGTGTGACGGCCCATTCCACTCGGAGTGTGGCCTCCTCTTGGGCTTTAGCGCACGGCGCCTCGCTAACAGACATCTGCAGAGCTGCAGGCTGGGCGACACCCAACACCTTCGCCAGATTCTATAATCTGCGAATTGAGCCGGTATCCTCTCACGTACTCGTTTCGGCCAGTTCTGGATCCGCTCAGGTGTCTTCGCTTGCTCGCCACTCCACTCCCCGGACTGGATAAGTGCGATATTTCCTCAGTTCTTCCATTGAAGCCTTGAGTCCTCCAGCACCGACGATGCGGGCACCACTGCTGTGGCTCTGGATGCTGGCTAGGTGCCTCCATGCGTACGGTTCCCCCCTGGTAACCGTCTCATGTGTATTATCCACTGTAAGCCTCTCTGAGCATGTGTCTTCCCTTGGCAAGCCATCTGCCACCCCTGGAGCTGAAATTAATAGCCACCTGCGGTTGGTGCTCCAGTGATTCCATATGTGTTCCTATGTGGCCATATGTGTATTCGTAAGTCCTCCCTTCGGTAGGCAGCTGGTAGCATGTCCCCTTCGGGATATGTTTCCCAGTGTACCTTGGTAATCCTGTGTCTAAGTCGGATCCCCTAAGGAAAACAGGTAAGGCTCGGGGGTTCAGACTTTCGCAGGGCACTGGAAGACAGCCTGAAGTTGGCGTGATGGCACAGACCCCCAATCTCCGTCACTTCTGACGTAACTCGAAGTGACTACGAAAGGGAACGTCTCGGTTACGTATGTAACCCTCGTTCCCTGAGTAGGGAACGGAGACGTTACGTCTCCCTGCCACTTCTGCTGTATCGCTGGGTAGATGCCGAGTTCAGTCTTGGCTCCTCAGCAAAAAACATACTGCGGTTGCGTTCACTTCCTCCTTTTATACTCACGGAGTAGGGCGGAGTACGCTATGCAAATTTCCGCAGCCCCAAGGCATTGCATGCCATTGGCTCGTGTTTAAATACTCGAAGAGGATTGGCTTTCTATGCGAAACCCCCAATCTCCGTCACTTCTGACGTAACGTCTTCGTTCCCTACTCAGGGAACGAGGGTTACATACGTAACCGAGACGTTTCTCCAATCTTCCCAAATTCTGATAGAGGGCCATGAGACTTAGACCTGAGTGCAAAAATGGAGGCTCTAGCCCCTTCCAGAGCTGAGATATCGAAACTCAAAAATTCGGCCCGAAAAAAAAAACGACAGTGGTACCCCTTATGTTTTTTTTTTTGGGCGAAAAATTAAGTTTCTCCAATCTTCCCAAATTCTGATAGAGGGCCATGAGACTTAGACCTGAGTGCAAAAATTGGGGCTCTAGCCCCTTCCAGAGCTGAGATATCGAAACTCAAAAATTCGGCCCGAAAAAAAACGACAGTGGTACCCCTTACGTTTTTTTTGGGGGGCTAAAAATTAAGTTTCTTCAATCTTCCCAAAACTCTGGATTCTGATAGAGGGCCATGAGACTTAGACCTGAGTGCAAAAATGGAGGCTCTAGCCCCTTCCAGAGCTGAGATATCGAAACTCAAAAATTCGGCCCGAAAAAAAACCGACAGTGGTACCCCTTACGGTTTTTTTTTTTGGGCGAAAAATGAAGTTTCTCCAATCTTCCCAAAACTCTGGATTCTGATAGAGGGCCATGAGACTTAGACCTGAGTGCAAAAATTGAGGCTCTAGCCCCTTCCAGAGCTGAGATACCGAAACTCAAAAATTCGGCCCGAAAAAAAAACGACAGAGGTACCCCTTACGTTTTTTTTTTTTTGGGCGAAAAATTGAGTTTCTCCAATCTTCCCAAATTCTGATAGAGGGCCATGAGACTTAGACCTGAGTGCAAAAATGGAGGCTCTAGACCCTTCCAGAGCTGAGATATCGAAACTCAAAAATTCAACCCGAAAAAAAAACGACAGTGGTACCCCTTTCTTTTTTTTTTTCAGGCAAAAAATTAAGTCTCTCCAATCTTTTTAAAACTCTGGATTCTGATAGTAGGCCACGAGACTTAAATCTGAGTGCAAAAATTGAGGCTCTAGACCCTTCCAGAGCTGAGATATCGAAACTCAAAATTTCGACCCGAAAAAAAAAACGACAGTGGTACCCCTTTCGTTTTTTTTTTCGGGCAAAAAATTAAGTTTCTCCAATCTTCTCAAAACTCTGGATTCTGATAGAGGGCCATAAGACTTAGACCTGAGTGCAAAAATGGAGGCTCTAGACCCTTCCAGAGCTGAGATATCGAAACTCAAAAATTCAACCCGAAAAAAAAACGACAGTGGTACCCCTTTCGGTTTTTATTTTTCGGGCAAAAAATTAAGTTTCTCCAATCTTCCCAAAACTCTGGATTCTGATAGAGGGCCATGAGACTTAGACCTGAGTGCAAAAATTGAGGCTCTAGCCCCTTCCAGAGCTGAGATACCGAAACTCAAAAATTCGGCCCGAAAAAAAAACGACAGAGGTACCCCTTACGTTTTTTTTTTTTTTTGGGCGAAAAATTAAGTTTCTCCAATCTTCCCAAATTCTGATAGAGGGCCATGAGACTTAGACCTGAGTGCAAAAATGGAGGCTCTAGACCCTTCCAGAGCTGAGATATCGAAACTCAAAAATTCAACCCGAAAAAAAAACGACAGTGGTACCCCTTTCTTTTTTTTTTTCGGGCAAAAAATTTAGTTTCTCCAATCTTCTCAAAACTCTGGATTCTGATAGAGGGCCATGAGACTTAAACCTGAGTGCAAAATGGAGGCTCTAGACCCTTCCAGAGCTGAGATATCGAAACTCAAAAATTCGACCCGAAAAAAAAACGACAGTGGTAACCCTTTTTTTTTTTCAGGCAAAAAATTAAGTCTCTCCAATCTTTTTAAAACTCTGGATTCTGATAGTAGGCCACGAGACTTAAATCTGAGTGCAAAAATTGAGGCTCTAGACCCTTCCAGAGCTGAGATATCGAAACTCAAAATTTCGACCCGAAAAAAAAAACGACAGTGGTACCCCTTTCGTTTTTTTTTTCGGGCAAAAAATTAAGTTTCTCCAATCTTCTCAAAACTCTGGATTCTGATAGAGGGCCATGAGACTTAGACCTGAGTGCAAAAATGGAGGCTCTAGACCCTTCCAGAGCTGAGATATCGAAACTCAAAAATTCAACCCGAAAAAAAAACGACAGTGGTACCCCTTTCGGTTTTTTTTTTTCGGGCAAAAAATTAAGTTTCTCCAATCTTCTCAAAACTCTGGATTCTGATAGAGGGCCATGAGACTTAGATCTGAGTGCAAAAATGGAGGCTCTAGACCCCTCCAGAGCTGAGATATCAAAACTCAAAAATTCGACCCGAAAAAAAAACGACAGTGGTACCCCTTTCGTTTTTTATTTTTCGGGCAAAAAATTAAGTTTCTCCAACCTTCTCAAAACTCTGGATTCTGATAGAGGGCCATGAGACTTAAACCTGAGTGCAAAAATGGAGGCTCTAGACCCTTCCAGAGCTGAGATATCGAAACTCAAAAATTCGACCCGAAAAAAAAACGACAGTGGTACCCCTTTCAGTTTTTTTTCGGGCAAAAAATTAAGTTTCTCCAATCTTCTCAAAACTCTGGATTCTGATAGAGGGCCATGAGACTTAGACCTGAGTGCAAAAATGGAGGCTCTAGACCCTTCCAGAGCTGAGATATCGAAACTCAAAAATTCTACCCGAAAAAAAAACGACAGTGGTACCCCTTTCGGTTTTTTTTTTTTTTTTTTTGGAGTTTTCCAATAGCGTAAGCTAGCCTTACCTCTTGAAATGGAAACTGTCATTATCTACCCCCCTCATGTCTCTCTGACATTTTGTTTCATAGAATAAAATAGTTCAAAGGGACACTTTTTCATACAACAAAAATATGCGATGGTCACTTTCTGTCAAGTTTCAAGTCACATTTTCACATTCACAAATCAGAATTTTTGGCAGCCATTTCTCCAGTCTTCAGTGTCACATGATCCTTTAGAAATCATTCTGATAGGCTGGTTTAATGCCCAAGAAACATTTCTTATCATAAATGTTCACATTTACATTTATTCATTTAGCTGACGCTTTTATCCAAAGCGACTTACACTTGCTATATACCGTATGTCAGAGGTTGCACGCCTCTGGAGCAACTAGGGGTTAAGTGTCTTGCTCAGGGACACATTGGTTTCTCGCAGTGGATTCGAATCCGGGTCTCTCACACCAAAGGCATGTGTCTTATCCACTGTGCCAACACCACCCATGTGCCATTATGAATGTTGAAAACAATTGTGCTGCTACATATTTTTGTGGAAACTGTAATACATTTTTTCAGGCTTATCTGATAAAAAAAAGCAAAAACAAAGAAACAAAACAGCATTCATTTGAAACAAAACTTTTGTCATTTTTATAATTAATGTTTACAGTCACTTTTAATTCTTTTAATGCATATTTTATTTCATGTATACCAGGATTAAAATCTGCGTCTGCATCTCAGGTTACGACTGTAACCATGGTTCCCTGAGAAGGGGAACAAGACACTAACACTGCGTCTTGGATTGGCGCTATGGGGGAACACAATCAGAGTGACCTGTGTCTAAAGCCAGATGTGCCAAACACGTCAATTTTATTGGCCGACATCAGGCTATGATGTCACTAGCGAAACGCTCGTGTATGAAAGGCATGTCAATCAAGGGGTTCATCCAAAAAGACTTATAGAGACTCTCTAGTAGTGGTATTACTCCTTAAGAAAAATCTTCCAAGAAAAATACCAAAGTTTCTATGCTCTTATAACAAGGGAAGTCCCGGCATTTACAACCTTCCTCCTTCACTTGTGGGCCAGGCATCAGCCCCCAAGAGCCAAGCTCTAAGGTATAATAATCTTAGCTATGTCGGCTTCTTTTGCCTTGACACAACCCCAGGTAGAATCCACCAAAAGGAGAATAGTATCAACTATGACCTTGGATATTACCACTACTTCCAGGGGGAGAAATAAAGATAACAATAGCAGTTTGTCAATTGCTCACATCCACCTTACTCTAACCCAAAGGAGGCCAAATGGGCTCTTATGCTCTACTTAAAAACCCTAATTCACTGGGGGAGAGCAGCTAAACTCAGACTTAAATAAAGGGACTTTTTCCAGGACCTGTTAGAATGGGAGCATACTGTACATCCCTACTTCAATAGCCAACAGTAGGAGGCAAACCAAGTAGAGGGAATCTATAGTGGCCTACATAAGTCAAGTCAAGTCACATTTATTTATATAGCACTTTTCACAATACAGATTGTATCAAAGCAGCTTCACAGTGATAACATGAAAGTAGTACAACACAGATCAACAACATTCCTAAACACTAAATAACCCCAACTGAGCAAGCCAAAAGCAAGGCGACAGTGGCAAGGAACCAAAACTCCATCAGATTGGATGGAGAAAGAACCTTGGGAGAACCCAGGCTCAGTCGGGGGCCAGTTCTCCTCTGGCTTACATTCATATTGTTTATATATAAATATTAATTATAAATATTGTTTATGTATAAAACGGCGGCATAACATATTGCAGGCGTTGAGTCGTCTCTTCACAGGCGTTGGTCCTCTCATCACAGGCTTTGGGGCATCAGAAATCCTTGTGACAGGCTGGATACAAAACTGGACCTGATGAACGCCATTTTTCTCGGGACAAGCGTCCCGAAATAACAGCAGAAAGGCAGATGGGAAATAATTAGCATAGCTGATGTTCATAATGATTTCCATTATACGGGAGTCGGTGTTAGAAAACCACTATCTCACAAACTCTCCGTAACCTGAACTCTCCGCAACCCAACCATATGCACCGACCCGTTTGACTAAGGCTGTCGAGCCCCACTGTCGCGGAAATGCGTTTCAGTGGCAAACGGTTCCGTATGGCGTAACAGAGGACTAAAAGGAAGCATTATGTGAATGTTTGACTAAAGAGATGTGTCTTTAATCTAGTTTTAAACTGTGTCAGCGAGTCAGAGCCTCGGACTGTATCTGGAAGGCTATTCCAGAGTTTTGGAGCTAAATGCGAGAACGCCCTCCCTCCTTTAGTGGACTTCGATATCCTAGGAATGACCAGAAGCCTTGAATTTAGTGATCTTAAGGAACGCGGTGGATTGTAGGGCGAGAGAAGGTTCGTTAAGTACATAGGAGCTAAACCATTTAGGGCTTTATAGGTTAGTAGTAGTATTTTGTAATTGATATGGAACTTAATATGTAACCAGTGTAGAGATAATAAAATCGGTGTTATATGATCATATTTTCTTGACCTAGTAAGAACTCTTGCAGCTGCATTTTGTACTAACTGTAGCTTGTTTATTGAGGATGCAGGACAGCCGGCTAATAAAGCATTACAGTTATCTAGTCTCGATGTCATGAATGCGTGAACTAATTTTTCTGCATCAGAAATAGATAGCATGTTACGTAGCTTAGTAATGTTTCTAAGGTGGAAAAAGGCTGTTCTTGTAACATATGAAATATGATTTTCGAAAGACAAGTTGCGGTCTAGCATAACACCCAGGTCTTTTACTGTAGTGGATAAAGTAACAGGACATCCGTCTATATTAAAGCTGTATTGTAAGAGGTTTTGTGAGTAGTTTTTTGGACCAATAAGTAATACCTCAGTTTTATCTGAATTTAATAGCAGGAAATTACGCGTCATCCAGCATTTTATATCTTTGAGACACTCTGTCATTTTAGATGAGTTAGTGTTTTCATCTGGTCGTGATGAAATATATAATTGAGTGTCGTCAGCGTAACAGTGGAAATTGATTCCATGTTTTCTTATAATATTACCAAGTGGCAGCATATATATTGAGAATAGCAGAGGGCCTAAAACCGATCCTTGCGGTACTCCATAGTCTACTGACGTTATCTTTGATTTTTTCCCATTTAAACAGACAAAATGATAACGGTCCGATAAGTACGATCTAAACCAGCTTAATGCCTGTCCCTGAACACCAGTGTAGTTTTGTAGTCGATCCAAGAGTATTTTATGATCTATAGTGTCGAACGCAGCGCTAAGATCAAGTAGGACTAGTATTGAGATACAGCCTTGGTCAGAAGCTAAAAGTAAATCATTTGTAATTTTAACTAGCATAACTCTGTTTTCCCTGCATCGACTCATCGCCCTGTCCTCAGACATATGCCCAGCCTACCACCTATCTTTGCCGAAAATGCACCGGCATACAAAAGCAATAAAGCACTGATCAGCAGGCAATATAAAATGGGTGACAGGGAGAGCCGTTTCAGACCCTCCTTCAGGAAGGGGCTATAAATGATTATGTAGAGGAGCAAGCTGAACCACAGCATTGCTCTAGATTGAAAAGACAGTGGAACACAACCTTTTCAGTGGTTGTGTCACATGATCCTGGGCAAAATTATATTTCATGTTCTTAACAATCAGTCCATACTCTGTGCCTATATTGTATGCATGCAGAAGGTGTTTGAGGTTAATTACCCCCACTAAAAACGCCATAAAGCAAGATACCTCCTGAAAGCTGCTGAAAGCATCAAGGATTAACCTGCCTCAACTCATCCTCAGACTTGGCGATCCACTGGAGTGTTTGTCTTACATGTGCATACAAACAAGCATCTTCTGAAGACAAAAGAGCTGGTGACCTGTATTACAGGCGCCCCCCTGTAATACAGCACCTTTGCCCATTAATTTTCATTCTATTTCTACCATAAAGACTCGGGAGGCAAAATTTACATTTAGCTGTCGCTTTTATCCAAAGCGACTTACAATTGCTATGTCAGAGGTCGCACGCCTCTGGAGCAACTAGGGGTTAAGTGTCTTTCTCAGGGACACATTGGTGTCTCACAGTGGATTCGAACCCAGGTCTCTCACACCAAAGACACGTGTCTTATCCACTGCGCCATCACCACCCCTTTTGAAAAACGGGTGATGATGAGGCAAATCAATGGGGAAAAATAGGGCAAAATGATGTAGCATAGCATAAATTTATTAAAGCTAAATATGTAATTGTTTACGCTGCTAGGGGTCGCTAACCTCTTACAATAACAAAGGTGTAGGTTTATGACACAAAGCATTAAGTGGAATTATGGATCTTGTCGTCAAGCTGATGGATCTAATAATGTTTATGGATGAGTGAATACGTTGATGTTTTTAACATGACTGTGGTAGGAAGCAAGGTGTTTCACTTGGTCTAACAGTTGCGCTACATTTGACTGTGTTGAATTCTATGTGTTTGTTTGTTGGCTGTATGAGGCTAGCAGTAAGCTAGATCAACATTAGAATAACATACAGATCATATTCTAACATTTCATCATGTTGAACTATATAATATTGATTAGTTTTATGTACATTTGCTCACCTGTCTAATAAAGTACATGCAACACTCTGCCTCTGATGCCTCTGACATTTCCGTCAAGTCGAAGTTAGTCTTGGCCGTGTAGCTCTCGGTGTGGCGAGCAGGACGAGGCCCGTGAGAGAGCAGCACGAGGCCGGTGATGTAATTGATAATGAGCGACACCTGCGCGATGCACCGGTTTCGTATCTCTCACTGTCATCACTCCTTTATGCTTCCGCTCCTCCGTGAGATGGTATTGTGGTATGTTGTTCAGTGAGTCACGCAGGTGTTGCTTACCGAATCACATCACCGGCCTCTGCCTCGTCCTGCTCGCCACAGTCAGCGTCCCGAAAAAAGTTTTAGTCCTCTTTTTGTCTCAAAGTCTGCTTGCCATGGTCCAAAATAAACAAAACAACAACAGCATGAGCGTACCGCTAGGCGTAACCCTGTTGTCCACGTCTGTCGCCATGGTTACTATAGCAGTACTAGCGGAAACCGAGGGTAACGCCATTGACTGGCAATTCCCTCACAACTGCTCAAACGTCTTGATTCCTTGAATCGCAATTGTCTCCCGATTTACAAATAGTTACAAACATTTAGGATATTGTAAGTAATCAACTAAACAAAATATATGACACTGGCCTAGTGGTTTTAAGCTAGTATTGAGTTTTAAAGTTCTTTGGCGTAGTCCCCATCCGTAGCTCGCAATCCGAGGGTAACGGAATGTTGCCTGAAGATGAAAGCAGGGGTGCAGCCACCCCCCTGGGAGGTATAGGAAAGGACCATCCTTTTGGTGGTGGAGAGGATGGAGGTGAATGTTGGCATCAGCATCTGCAAACTCAGACATGTGTAAGTACCTATTTTTTATACTACGAGTATTAGATAACGATTGGTTAGATGAGAAGGTTATAAGTGATGTAAAAATTGAGATTTCCAGGCAGAACTTACGCTAAAGCTTTCATGGAAGAGCAGGCAAATTCTCCATGAGCTTTTTTAAGTTTTGCAAGGAAGAAAGAAAGTCAGACAGGTTTGATACAGAGGGTGATGAAATTATGACATAATATGTTTTTTGTGAGTGTGAACCATCCCTGCTGCCACTATGCAGGAGTGAATGCAATGGAATATTCAGCCCTGCCTATTGAACCTATTGTGAGTTAACAAGGAGCTTTGCCTATGGCAAATCTTAAGTCTTTATCCTTTTACCTGCCGTGTAGCTGCAGCAATGTCAGATCAGGTCTGGGCTTGCTTTTCCAGCGCTTAACCAAACCCATTCCTTTCCTCATCTCTCAAATGATAATCTCTGCCCTCCAGCGCATTAGCGCTCACGCTGACTTTCATTTGAAGATGCTCTCGCTCACTCCTATTTTTCCTCCCATCAAACACCATGCCAGAACTTGTCTTTTTCCACTTTTTAACCGTTGGTCCCCTTTTACTGGAAACTGTAAACGGTTCCTGCTAAATGAAGATGTGTGTATAGACTGTGTGCATGCTGATGAGTAAGGCGTAGGAGTGTTTATTACCTGCGGGGAGGAAATGACTCATGACTTTTTTTATGGCTGACATACCAAGATAAACAGCAGCGCTAACAGGTCATTAGCTTGCACACTTCAAACCCAGCTGCTGTTGAGATCATAACTACACAGCTAATTGATTTGATAAGATGGTGTCAGCTCCACATGGTGCTAATGATCAATTTCCACTTTAAGTTAGCCAACTGAACAATAATCGTGACAAATCACACAACACTTTCAAGTGTACAGGACATGCAATTCAGTATCTGATAAGGAAGTCCAACGGTGGACCCAAAGCTGCCGAAAACTGGTTTATCGATGGTTTGTGTGCACTGATGATGTGTTATAGTTTGACTTTACGCAACTATGGGGTGCTCTTAACATCATGAAGCACACACAAATAAATCATAAAAACTTTCACAGCACTGATTGTGTTAATCAGTGTGCATATGAATGGCTGTTGAATTCTGAACAACCTATGCAAAATACATGGGTTTCTGATGTTGCAATTTGATAAGTTTATAAACGTTTTACCTAGCATAAAATTAAACCAGAACGAAAAGAAGCAAGTTTTAAAAAATGGGAATCTTGACTTCTCGAGTGATTTGTACAATTGAAAAGATACATTGTTGAAGTATGTGGAATCAATATGCATTTATTGTAGTAAACAATATTTCATTTATTTATGCCCTGTTCAAACTCAAACTGTAACACTGTTGCAAAAGTTATTGATAATTAAACAAATGTTTTTTTCTTAAATTTGTGGAAAATGTAAATGTTGTCAATAACAAACAAAAAAAAACATATCCATAAAACTTCAGTCTCTAGTCTCTTCAGAGAAACAGCTAAATTTAGACTAAGGGACATTTACACTACACCATTTTAAACTAAAACGAAAAAATGTGTATGCGCTTTGGATGTTCACTTACATTTAAAATTCGTATTTAAAAAAATAACTATCTAAAAAAAGTAACTATCTAAATACATTTTTTTAAACACATTTAAAAAATATATTTATAATGGCTTTTTTTCTTTTTTTTTACCTTGTTTTGGCTATAATGTTGTTTTGAAAAATCACAAAAATAAAGGTTTTGGACACCTTTGGTAACAGGGTTGAAAGTTTTCACTTAAAGCTGCTTTGTTTGGGGGGGTTAAAAATTATCCAGGATGTAGGAAAGTAGATGTTACTTATTCAGATGACATTTTCCGGTGAAAATTATTATGTTGGTTATACTTCCAAAAAGTAGAATCTGTGATTCCGAATGACAGTATCCACACCGGCACGGTGACTGACAGCTGCACAGTCTCCTCAAAACATTAGATTAATCGGCGCTGTGCCGTGCCGAGACACAACCCAGGTAAAGTTGATAATTTTGTGAATAACTGAAGAGTTCAGATGCAAAAGCCTCTAAGTGCTATTTGAAATTTTCTTCTAGAATGATCATTTTTATCAAGCTTGTATATTTAAGTTCAGCGATTTCACTTAAATGGCAATGATAATTACCTATTAATTGTTATTTAAGTGAAATTACTGAACTTAAATATACAAGTTTGATAAAAATCATCATTAAAGAAGAAAATTTCAAATGGCATTTAGAGGCTTTTGCATCTGAACTCTTCAACTGTAATTTGCGATAAAGAGGAAAAACTACAGACTGCAACTCATATTAGCTAAGCTCATATATAGAACCAACTTTTTTGAAAGTGAAGCACCTCTTTTCACAGACCACTTTTTAAAGGGGTCATATAATGGTACATGCACTTTTTCAAGTTGATTGTTCTGAAATGTGTTTGCAGTGCCTGTACACAATCTATCTAGTGTTTATTTTTTTTTATCTCCTTATATGTTTTCCCCTGTCTCAAATCCAGCCGTTTGACAGTGTGACGTCACAAGTTGGACACCCATCCCATGATTGTTGATTGACAGCAGCGTTTCAACATCCCTGCGCTGAGCGACCTGTCATCATAGCAGAATGGTGTCTAAGCGGTTGTGGTGTTCTGTTCTTGGGAGTAATAAGGAACACAGTCGTTATAATGTTCCTAAATCCGAACCGCTGAAGACGCAGTGGCTGAGTTTTGTTTTCAAAGGGAATATTCCCCATGAGCAATATCAATGCTTTCATGTTTGCATGAATAATTTCTCACCAGACTGCTTTATAAACGAGGGTCAGTAAAGTTATAAAGCTGGATTTGCTAAGAAGCTGCTCCTGAAAAAAAGAATCGGTACCAACTACTCATGTCCCTGCTGCACCTCCAAGAAGAAGTGAATGTAAAGTTTCATTAACCTAATGTATATTACAAACTTGTCATTTAGACACTAAAGAATCAAATTAACTTGGGATTAAATGACCCCTTCAAAAAGGGATTTTTTCAGGTCTGGTACCCATTTTGTGAAAAGTCCCACACATTCCAATTTGTCCTCAAAAATACAATGAAGCCTTTCGTCTCCTTGATAAAATGTGCAATCTGCATCATCAGTCACACTCTGTCAAACAATGAACTCAGTTGCAAGGATTAACAAGCTCAAACTTGGCAACATGAAAGAGACCAAAATAGCAACAAAACAGACTCTACCATTCATTTCAGAATACTATGAGTTTGGCACAGCAGGTCACAATGTAATGGGCTTTTGGCAGATCATCATCTACTTTACTGCCACCAACAAAACGCATGACTCACCAGTATAATAACTACATTTAAGTATTAGCTATAAGATGTTTAGCTGTAAGATGTTGCTGAGGCAGGTGATCAGGAATAATCAGAGAACTATGTGGCACAAGAGGTCATTGTCACCTAAATGGAATGTTTCTTGCGGATTGCTGCAGTAAATATGAGGAAAAGTCAGAGCTTGCTAACATGGGGGAGGTATTTTTATGGGTGGGTAAGTTGGTAACTCTTTACTGTTATTTAAACAAATAGTTTGTTGAAAGGTTACTTTTTAATTTTATTGAAGGGAGAGCGGGATGGTGGTAACACTTTTTGTTTGAGCATCAGTTACTCAGTGGTTGTTTGTGGTAGATCTCTCAAGCTTTGATTCATATTAGCCACATTTGTTTACTACAAATAAAACACACTTTGCCGTGTACTACTGTTACATTTATGGACTCTTATTTTGATATTATGTTCTGTTTCCTTTAGTTCCTGTTTCCCCCCTCTGTTTAGTTTATGTTTTAAGATTTTGTCACTGTTTGTTTCTGTGATTAATTACCATCGGCTCGATCTATTTTGGTTTCTATGTTCAGTTTAGTCCTTTGACAGTTATTGTTTATGCTTGTGGTTGCATTTTTTATGTAGGCCTATTCCTGTTTTTAAAAGATTCCAGTTCATTGATACACCCACCGCTACAATTACACAATCACATATTTTGTGAGTTAATGCCAATGGGGTGAGTTGTAACACTAGCTGAGGTAACAATGAGTGGTAATTTTCTGAAATAAGATTTATTGAAGAACTTTATTGAAAAACGAACAATAATCAGTTTTGAAAAATCAATGTAAATTGAACAATGTAAATTGACAAAAACGTTTTTTTAGGACTTTTTGCAAACAAAACTGTTGCCATACCTGTGTGTACTGTATTCCTTTTTTATGAAAATGGGGCAAGTTCTAAACATGCTTTTAGCCTCTTAACATCATTGATTTGTCATTGTGAGTGCACGGCCATGTGAGTGGTGTTATTAAGAGTGACCACGGTCAATCTGACTGCAGTAGATGTAAAAGATATTAATAAAAATGATGTTAATTCAGCCAGCTCACATGCTGTACCTCTATTTGCTTCCTGTAGTCGACAGTAGTCGTTTTTTTTCGAATTTGCAACAGTAGTCGATTGTCAAGTTCACGAGCGCGATCATTGATGAATATCATTTCAAACCTACCACTGTGTGGTGTTCTGAGAATATCAGCTCAAATGGATAGTTCATCCGAATCAGATGTTGAACACACGGAGGAGGTTTGAGATGATATTCACAAATGATCGCGCACGTGAGATCTACAATGGACTACTGTGGGCTTCGACCGAAAACAGGAAGCAAATAGAGGTATGTGAGCTGGCTGAATTAACATGATTTTTATTAATATCTTTCACATCTACTGCAGTCAGATTGACCGTGGTCACTCTTAATAACACCACTCACATGGCTGTGCACTTGTAATGACAAATCAAGGATGTTAATAGCAGGTTTAGAACATGCCCCATTGAAGTCAACAGGGTGCGAATTTTAAAAAGACGATAACATGATGTAGGCAACACCGATTTTTGTTGTTTTGGTCTGTACTGACAGCACTCCAAATGTACAAAAAAATAAATAAATAAATGAGCTCAATGTTAAAATTGACCAGAGTTCTCCTTTAATGTTTTTATCTGATAGCATTTGAATAAACTCTGGACTCATTTAAATCATCATAAAGGGTTGGTTGTTACATTTTTAATGAACTGTTACAACTATACTCACACCAAACAGCCAGATTGAGCCAGAACATGTGGGTTTGAAGTTAGCATGAATGCAAAGCATCAAATTAAACGAGAATAGTTGTTTTAGGTTAGGCTATGTAAGTCAAATAATTGACTTACACACCTCACACCTTGCACATTTGGCTGAATCAATCATGCCATGCTTCTTACCACAGAATGTCCACGTATTTTCCTCAAATTCTAAAATATCTACATATACAATAACAGTACAGTTAAAAATATTTGAGTCAGTGAGAATCTTTTAAAGAAATTAATACTTTTATTCAGCATTCTTTTGAACTTTTTTTTCATCAAAGAATCCTGAAAGAAAGTATCAAAGTTTCCACCAAAATATTGTTTTCAACATTGATAACAATAAGAAATGTTTCTTGAGCACCAAATAATATTAGAATGATTTCTCAATCAGGCTGGTGCTGAAAATTCATCTTTGCTGTCACAGGAACAAATTACATGTTTAAATATATTAAAATAGAAAACGGTTGAACTGTTGAATATCTGTGGATTATGTTCGTTCTGCGTCATAGAACTTGTATTCCGCAGGAGTGGCACGACTCTGACGTGTCTACATAATTGTATTGTGCTGCAGGTTACTTAAATTCTGTCAGGTTTAATGAGTGATCTGCAACATGTTAAAGAACTGAAAAGTCAAGCATTATACCATCTCTGGTGTTTGAAAGTGAAGACACAATCACATGGGTTTGCCCTGCGTGTAGTGACATAGTCAAACTCTTGCAAGTGAGAGAATGTGTGTGTGTGTGTGTGTGTGTGTGTGTGTCAGTGTATGTATATAAATGAGTGTCAGATATGCCTGGACTTTACCGTTGGCCAAATAAACACCTCTCCTTTGGCCATTCCCATGCTGGCAGGGGAGACGAGCCAGAGGAAGCCACACACAATGGAGGCCTGCGCATGAGAGCGCATACAAGAAAGTTTTCCCAGACACACTTGCGCACACACACAAAATCCTTTTGACACTTTGACTTCTATGCATTATGCATACATAACCACAAAACACCACACAATGCTTTTCATTTACAGACCACAACAATTTCCATAAGTACATAGTGTATGTAACCTAAACAACCAAGGAAGAAGGAAATTCTTCAAGTCCAGAGACTTAAAGTCATCATATATGTGTGTGTACATCTCGGGAATAAAGGCTTGCATGAGAATTGATGGAAATGCACGCTGTGACAGGAGTTCTGGCACCGGGAGCAACAGTTTCTTTAAACAACAAACATATGTGGTCACACCCACAATCATCTATGATATGATATTTCCAAAGTCATGTATCCATTACCAGCAAACATTTCATTCAACTCTCGGTGGACAATGTGGGTAAAAGGTGGCAAAAATGACAGTGTGTGTGTGTGTGTGTGTGTGTGTGTGTGTGTGTGTGTGTGTGTACACACTTGAGCTTGTGTAGGTGTCATCTCTTTCATCGGTAACACTTTACAAGGGTGCACCCGGAATGCATTAATTCATGCTTAACTAATGATAATCATCTGTTAATGTATGACTCATGAAGAACTAGAGCATCAATTAATGATTGAGTCAACAACTAATAAGCCTATATGATTAATAGATTAAGTAATATAATGAATTGTAACCAATTAAATCTGTCATAGTATTATTTCCTTAATGACATTTAGTATTAACTACTAGTGTAAATTAATTGCTACAATGGGTTAAAACCATGTATTTCAACTTCCATGTCTGTGTGTTCCCCAAAGACCTATAGAGGGGATGGCATAACCTATACTATAACCATCCATAATTTTTTTGTAAACAACAACAACAACAAAAACAATAAAAACAGCCACATACCATTTTGTATTAAAACAGTAATATACCATAATGCATTCTGGGCAATTTTCAACAAAAAAAAATTCAATACTCAAGGTTGACACTAAGAGAATGCGTCCCAAATCACACCTTATACCTCATTCACTATTCCCTACATTAGTTTACTAATATGGTTGGATGGACTCAATGAAAAGAAGAGAGAGAATTCGGATGCTGACAAGCAGAAACAATGAGGGACAGAGAAATAAGCAAAGAAAAAAAAGAGAAGAGACAAGCAGAAACACAACAACCACAACCTTAAGGCCCTGTGGAGTGTGAAACTAGTTTACAAAACCAGTTTAAATAAATATTATTCCATACATGTAGAGAAGGTCTTGTTAACAGTGGTTTAGATGATGTAAAATTTTATAACATTAGTTTTTTCTCTGGCTTTTATAACTGTGTGTTTATAAAGCATTTGTTATGGCAAGAAGAAATGGATTGGGTGTTTTTGGCTTTATTGTGATGATGCAATTATCATCATGGAATCATATCTTACACTGATCTCGTCCAGTGTCTAATCTTTGGTTATGTTGTGTTTTAATTATTTTTTATTTATTGATTATAGTAGTATATGATTATACAGCATCAGATCCAGCAATGTTTCAATAATAAATTTAGAAGTATATTAAAAACATATAGTGCATAACATGTTGAACTACTACATCACTTAGACACCCACAGACAATAACAATCAGCATGATATTCACAACAATGGTGACAATAAAAAAGTTTCATCTTGCAATGCATGCTGGGTGCCAGCATAGTACAAAACTCCCAGCATGCACTGCAATATGAATAAATTATGCAATCCACATGTACCAGATGTGGCCCACATCTGGGCCGATTGTATGTTGCTGTATGGGTTGTATAGTTTTGTGATGTCCAGAGGTTTTTGTTTTGTTTCGTTTTTATCGTCACCATTGTTGAGATTCATAAGTGGATTTTTAATTGCTGTTGGAACTCTTGCTGTAGTTTCACAGTGGTGGAAATTAAAAATTTCAGTGTGTTAATGTAACACTTTTGATATGGGATAAGACACTTAGATCAGTGAATCAAGACATACATAATGATCACATCATCATCAATACATAACCAGCATTCACTGATCATCACCATATATGTGATGCGATCTAGGAAAACCCACGACATGGTGAAATTTGAAATATTACAGGTTTTGAGACCATATTAAAGCTGGATTCAAGCCCTTTCTAACTAACCTATAAAGCCCTAAATGGTTTAGCACCTATGTACTTAACTGACCTTCTTTCGCACTACAATCCACTGCGTTCCTTAAGATCACTAAATTCAAGGCTTCTGGTCATTCCTAGGATATCGAAGTCCACTAAAGTAGGGAGGGCGTTCTCGCATTTAGCTCCAAAACTCTGGAATAGCCTTCCTGATACGGTCCGAGGCTCTGACTCGCTGACACAGTTTAAAACTAGATTAAAGGCGCATCTCTTTAGTCAAGCATTCACATAATGCTTACCTTTTAGTCCTCTGTTATGCCGTACCAGAACCGTTTGCCACTGAAACGCATTTCCGCGACAGTGGGGCTCGACAGCCTTAGTCAAACGGGTCGGCGCGTATGGTTGGGTTGCGGAGAGTTCACGTTACGGAGAGTTTGTGAGATAGTGGTTTCTAACACCGACTCCCGTATAAAGGAAATCATTATGAACATCAGCTATGCTAATTATTTCCCATCTGCCTTTCTGCTGTTATCTCGGGACGCTTGTCCCGAGAAAAATGGCGTTCGTCAGGTCCAGTTTTGTCTCCATCCTCTCACGGGGATTTCGGATGCCCCAACGCCTGTGATGAGAAGACCAACGCCTGTGAAGAGACGACTCAACGCCTGCGATATTTATGGTGCCGTTTTATAAATAAACAATATTTATATTTAATATTTATATATAAACAATATGAATGTAAGCCAGAGGAGAACTGGCCCCCGACTGAGCCTGGGTTCTCCCAAGGTTTTTTCTCCATCCAATCTGATGGAGTTTTGGTTCCTTGCCACTGTCGCCTTGCTTTTGGCTTGCTTTTGGCTTGCTCAGTTGGTGTTATTTAGTGTTTAGCAATATTATTGATCTGTGTTGTACTACTTTCATGTTATCACTGTGAAGCTGCTTTGATACAATCTGTATTGTGAAAAGTGCTATATAAATAAATGTGACTTGACTTGACTTGACCTTTCCAAATCTGTTTTTATTTATTTTATCAGCTGTCTGTGACAAAAGTTATTGTTATCTGAAGTCGGCTGATCGCTGTGATTTTAAGCAGAATTTTGAGAAAAACAGGTTTAAGTAACGGTCACATCCTGCTAGCGGGACGACTGGCACTCACTTTTTTATAGCCTTTTTTTCATGTTACATATTTTAGCAATTATCATAGATTAGGTATCATTCGAAAGCTTACAAACTCAAAATTCATCCTGTGAAAACCGTTTTAAATTGGACGATTGAGGTGAGCAAGATCTTTTAAAGATCTTCAGCTTCAAACTCTGTTGTTCTGTTGTTCTCTTGTGCTCCGCATCACACCACACGATAACGCTGGATAAAAATAAATAAATAAAAACTTGCGTGCCGTTGTAGTTCACCCAGGACTGGACTTAATTCTGTTATGTGGTTTATTTTTGATAGGTGAACTGTCTTTGCAGTGTTAAGAGAAGGAGAGCTAAACGGGAGATTTGTGTTTCCGCTCCGTCTGCGTGCGTGTTGTTAAAGAGAAACGCAGTCTTTTCAGCTGGTCATTATGTCTATGTTATAAATCGCTATTTTTCTGCACTAAACTAGTGAATTTTTCCAAGTTATATTCCGAGATGATAAACAAGATGTTATAGAATAATATTTAATAAAAACCTAATTTTGACAAAAAACTGACATTAAATCTATATTTAGACTTTACTGAAAACGTACCAGCGCGACATCGTACCAGCACGACATCCGATCGCATTACATATATGCCATTTTTATCAATTATATTATATATTGTTATTGCCATAACAAGCACACATTTAAAGCAGTCAGTCAGACAACAAAAATTATGTTAAAACGTCAAGGGTCAAGAACCAAACTCAAGCAAACACTGATCTTAATAATGGTAATTCAAACCAGACATTTTCAATTAAACACCATTATCTAAATAAGAGCCTCTGTAGAGACTCTTAGAGACTCCATATGGTGGAAATAAAGTCAAACTGGTCAGTAATAAGAATGTAATAAGTAATAAGTACAATAAGTGTGTAATAAGTAATAAATATGTAATGGCTGGAATTCAGTTGTGTGTCTGCTTGTCTCTTCTTCTTTTTTTTCCTGTTCTTGTTGTTATTTCCTTGATTGATTCTGCTTGTTAAAGCCACACTGTGGAACTCTTCAAACTTTATAATATATTACCAAAACCCACTGAGATGGTAGATCGACTTAGAATAGGTTGAATGACGCGTCTGCCGTATCCTGAAGGTGTCTGCATCACTTTTACTAGCACTTTGTAACTTTGAGTTTCGGGTAGGAACCCGAGCGCAAAAAGAACTACAAAATTTGACCGCTTTACGGCATACTTCACTTCCCCCACCACCCCAAACTTCCTCCGAATCTAACGAAAGTGCTCAACTCGCGTTTGATTGCCGTCCGTATGTTTTTGTCATGGCCGAACAACAGCTACAGGAATGAGGCAACGGTTTTATCAGAGGAAAATAAAAAAAGAAAAGGGGAGAGTGACAAATTAAAAGCCAGGATGAGGATTAACACATTGGTCTCATCACTAATGCATCAATATTTAATGCAACTATCTAATAATAATAATAAAAAAATTTTTTTTATTAATATTAATGATTGTTAGTAATTATTATTATTAATTAAATTATTATTTTTTATTAATATAATAATATTCGTTTTTCTGGGTACTCAAAGTGTTTTACATGGAAGGGGGGAATCTCCTCAACCACCACCAATGTGCACCATCCACCTGGATGATGCAACGGCAGCCATATTGCGCAAGAACACCCACCACACACCAGCTTATTGGTGGAGAGGAGACAGTAAAGATCAGGAGATCTATCTAGCATCTAATGTAACTATCTCTGCCTGGTTCAGATTACAAGATTTTAGCCCGATTTTTGCACGATCCGTTTGACGTAGGTTGTCGTGGGGATTTGTAAACGACAAGGGGCATTGGGACGCAAGATTCGATCGTATCATCTCGTATAGTGTGTCATAGTGGGTGATAGGGTGATCACCCGTCCCACTTTGCGTTGTACTGCACAGCATTTTCACCTCTTGTCCAGCACGTCGCATGTTGAGGAAATGTCCAGCATTTTCATCAGTCTATTAGTTTTTAATATCATATTAAGAAAACGTGCATGCGTTCTTTTGCCTTTTTAAGAAAGCATTCTACAAACCCGATTCCAAAAAAGTTGGGACACTGTACAAATTTTGAGTAAAAAAAGAATGGAATAATTTAGAAATCTCATAAACTTTGATATTTTATTCACAATAGAATATAAATGACATATCAAATGTTGAAAGTGAGACATTTTGAATTGCCATGCCAAATATTGGCTCCTTTTGGATTTCATGAGAGCTACAAATTCCAAAAAAGTTGGGACAGGTAGCAATAAGAGGCCAGAAAAGTTAAATGTACATATAAGGAACAGCTGGAGGACCAATTTGCAACTTATTAGGTCAATTGGCAACATGATTGGGTGTAAAAAGAGCCTCTCAGAGTGTCTCTCAGAAGTCAAGATGGGCAGAGGATCACCAATTCCCCCAATGCTGTGGCAAAAAAATAGTGGAGCAATATCAGAAAGGAGTTTCTCAGAGAAAAATTGCAAAGAGTTTGAAGTTATCATCATCAACAGTGCATAATATCATCCAAAGATTCAGAGAATCTGGAACAATCTCTGTGCATAAGGGTCAAGGCCGGAAACCCATACTGAATGCCCGTGATCTTCGGCCCTTAGATGGCACTGCATCACACACAGGAATGCTACTGTAATGGAAATCACAACATGGGCTCAAAAATACTTCCAGAAAACATTGTCAGTGAACACAATCCACCGTGCCATTCACCGTTGCCGGCTAAAACTCTATAGGTCAAAAAAGAAGCCACATCTAAACGGGAACCAGAAGCGCAGGCGTTTTCTCTGGGCCAAGGCTCATTTAAAGTGGACTCTAGCAAAGTGGAAAACTGTTCTGTGGTCAGACGAATCAAAATTTGAAGTTCTTTTTGGAAAACTGGGACGCCATGTCATCCGGACTAAAGAGGACAAGGACAACCCAAGTTGTTATCAGCGCTCAGTTCAGAAGCCTGCATCTCTGATGGTATGGGGTTGCATGAGTGCGTGTGGCATGGGCAGCTTACACATCTGGAAAGGCACCATCAATGCTGAAAGGTATATCCAAGTTCTAGAACAACATATGCTCCCATCCATACATCGTGTCTTTCAGGGAAGACCTTGTATTTTCCAACAAAACAATGCCAAACCACATACTGCATCAATTAAAACATCATGGCTGCGTAGAAGAAGGATCCAGGTACTGAAATGGCCAGCCTGCAGTCCAGATCTTTCACCCATAGAAAACATTTGGCGCATCATAAAGAGGAAGATGCAACAAAGAAGACCTAAGACAGTTGAGCAGCTAGAAGCCTTTATTAGACAAGAATGGGACAACATTCCTATTCCTAAACTTGAGCAACTTGTCTCCTCAGTCCCCAGACATTTGCAGACTGTTATTAAAAGAAGAGGGGATGCCACACAGTGGTAAAAATGGCCTTGTCCCAACTTTTTTGAGATGTGTTGATGCCATGAAATTTAAAATCAACTTATTTTTCCCTTAAAATGATGCATTTTCTCAATTTAAACATTTGATATGTCATCTATGTTGTATTCTAAATATAATATTGAAATTTGAAACTTCCACATCATTGCATTCTGTTTTTATTCACAATTTGTACAGTGTCCCAACTTTTATGGAATTGGGTTTGTACTCATTACTTTTTCTGCGTAGTTTGCAGTGCTTTGTCATAAGTACAAATACAACAGCTGTGTTTTATACACTATCCAATGGTTGAAAAGAAAAGAGTAAACACTGTCACTCGTTGGTTGTGATGGCTGTCAATCAAAATGTCAATCAAAAAAACAAACTATTTTTATCACTTGAAAGGCAGAATATAAATGTTTTTATCAAGTTAGATAGACATTATATAACAGTTTCAGGGCATGTTTTAGTGTTGGTAACATGTCCCACATTGTCCCACACAAACTTATAATTGTCCCACTCCCACATTTGGTTTGTTTGATGGTGGTCACCCTAGTGGGCGACGACCTACGTCGCGTCTGCGATGCTTCACGACATCACGACAAAAAGACTAGCATGTTTAATTGTTTAACGGTCGTCCACGACGGTTCCGTCACGTTCCCGCCCGTCAGGTTGACCAATAGGAGCACAAGCTTTTCCATACACAACTTTAAAAAATGGCGAAACGAAAGAGAGACGATGGTGCTAACGTTAAAACTAAAAGTAAAAATATATAAGAAAACAATATTTTACCTCAGTTCTCTTTGAAGGATTGACAGCCCATACATACTGTCCTCTTCAAGCAGGTTTCTCTCACGCAATGGCCGTGACTGTGAGACACACGCAAAAACTAGTTCACACGCTCACACGCCACACCGTGTATTTCTCACGCTGAAAAGGCAATGCCGAGCAATCCAGGAACATGTCCATTGTCGGGTTTTCTTTCTTTTTTTACTTTTTTCTGAACAGAGGACAGCCAATACAACACTCACCGCTTCATTCATTGTTTGTTTACGTTCATTTCCGGAAGTCACTCGCTTCACCTTCTCGATGACACGCGCCGTTAAAGACGGCATCCCAGATAACCAGCCCATTCTCACTCCCAAGGCGTCACCTAACTGACGCCTTGGGAAGCATTTGGACATGCTTCAATATCTGACGCTTTAGGCGCCCTTTAGCGTCAGTTAGATGACGCCCTAGGATCGCGTGTACCCTACCCCCACCCCACACCTAAACCTAACCGCGTCCTCTAACAGACGCTTTCCTTTAGCGTCAGTTAGATGACGCCGTAGGATCGCGTCATGTAAGTGACGCTAAAGGGCGCCTAAAACGTCAAATATTGAAGCATGGTCAAAGGTGACGCCTTGGGGTGAGAATGCGTTGAGATAACACAAGGCTGTTTGATCTCCTATTTACATCTGGAAGACGTATTTTAAAGAGTGTTTGCTCATCTGCAAGACGTCTATAGGACGTTTCCTGCAGATGTCAAATAGACGTTTAAAAGATGTCTCTAAGATGTAATGATTTAGAATGCATGTTAAAATGACATCTTATAAACGTCGATTTGACATCTGACAGGAAACGTCCTATAGACGTCTTGCAGATGAGCAAACACTCTTAAAAATACGTCTTCCAGATGTAGGACATCAAATACCCTTGTGCTATCTGGGATGCAATGACTGGTCATGACGCCGTGTAGTCTGACATGTGTCTTGTCCACGACACGACAAGATTTTAGGAGTCAAAATCGCGTAATCTGACACAGTGACGTAACAGACAAAAAAAAAATCATGTAATCTGAACCAGGCATATTCACTTCATTATCTCACTGCAACTGTGTGAGGGTTTATTCAACAGAAAGATACTCAGAAAGTATGGACCAGATACATACAGAAAGTATGGAAGCTTGTTTCCGACTCAGAATAAAAAAATGAAAAAGGTCATTACTACTTTTTATCTCACAATTCTGACTTTTTTCCTCACAATTGCAAGTTTACAAATACAGTCAAACCTAAATTTATTCAGACACATTCAACATTTCTCACATTATCCGCAATTTATTCGCGTTAGTTTAGAAAATGCTAATAAAATAAGACAAAAACAAAAATATAACTGGTTTTGAAATAGCTGTCAGCTGTTAAATTTAAGTGCACAATTAAATTGTACAGCTGTTATATTTATGTTTACAATTATTATAATACCAATTTAGATCAAGCAATGCTTAATTTTGTTCAGTCTGTGGTGTAAAAGATCGCATTAGCAATTAAAGGTCCCCTTTTCTTTTTGTTTTCTTTTTTTTTTAATTTTGCTTTTTATTGAACATGAACATCAGTCAAAAGCATCAGTGAAAATCTGTGTTAACAATGACATTTTAGTTCCTTTTTTTTCTCCCCTTTATCGCTTTAATGCAACCCCCTCCCAGGAAAAAAACAAAACAATAATAATAATGATAAATAAATTAAATAATAATAATAGTAAAAAAACAAACAAACAAAAAAAAACAGAATAGCTAAACTAAAGCGAATAAACTGCTGATAATGTGAGAACAGTTGAATGTGGCTGAATGAGTTCCCTAGCCTGTATATGTTCCTCAAGTGGCTAGAAATTTCAGTCGGTGTAAACCGAGCTTTGGCTATCTTTCTCTGCCTTTGAGAAAATGAAAGCTCAGATGGACTGTCAAGTCCACTCCAGTTCAAGTTCCAAAGGACACAAGGACAACTCAAATTTCCAACTCAATCACTTTTATTTTGGCTTTGTCAGGTGATTGTTCTGTTCAGCAAATTAGGTTGTAAACCTTTAAAAGACAGAACAAAAGTTACAATTTTATTTAAACATTAATTTAACACAACGAAGAAAAAAAAAATATGATTTCATGAATCTTCCAAATTAGTTTGTAAAGTCACCATTTTTAACTTTATACCGTCCTGTTCATTTTTACAAACTCAAAATCTAATATTTTAGCACAAACACAAAATAAATGAAGGCAAAATAAATAAATGGTGTTACTTAAACATCTACATAGCAGTTAAACATAGCTCGAAAATATCAAGCAACATTTTAAACACCATGAAAGTAAATAAACATTTTACAGACCATTGGCGTCTTTGGACTGAACATATGAGTAACTTGGAGCCTCTCTCTGAAGTTTGTTTTTCTGACAGACTGAGAATCTCCATGCCTTTTCAGGTGTTCCAAATCAGTGATAATGACAATCAGGTGACAAGCAGCCGGTTTGCTGCTGCTGCTGGTGGTGGTGCACTCTGGGAAGTGTAGTTCTTTGATTATCACTCCTGAGATTCAGCTCAACATGGACTGATCTTGAATCTCCTTTGTATGACATCATACAGAGGAAAGATAACCTCCCCTTTCCCCACGAGAGATATCATGGCTTGCAAACGAGCGAAGCATGGCAGTTAATGTCCAGATGTACAAATGAGCACAAAAGCATTTTTTTAGTTCCTTAATCCAAGCCTCTGGAGAAACAATGGGTTAATTTTATTTTCTCTGTAAATGTGCCGAGACAATTTCCCAAATTTTGTATGGTCCACACATTTCACAGACGACTGTTTCCTCAACTTGGGCCATTACAGAGCTGGCCTTGATGGACGTCTGAAAATAAATCCATCGAGCTACCAAGCAGCAATTTCTGATCCATCCATCCATCTTCTTCCGCTTATCCGGTGCCGGGTTGCGTGGGCAGCAGGCTAAGCAGAGATGCCCAGATTTCCTTCTCCTTAGACACTTCCTCCAGCTCTTCCGGGGGGACACCGAGGCGTTTCCAGGACGCAGCAAGACGTCAAGCTACTCTTGAAGCTTTCGGGAGGATCTCTGCGTTCCCCGTGTCCCCTTCCTCATCCCAAAGCTGGAAAACCTGCATGCTCTGTTGAATATGGACTATATTGGAAGAAAACATAAATGTGTGGAATGACCCGTTTTTGTGTCAATCCCTCCAGCGTGTCCTAGGTCTTCCCCGGGGTCTCCTCCCGTTGGAACGTGCCCGGAAGACCTCCCCGGGAAGGTGTACAGGAGGCATCCGGAACAGATGCCTGAGCCACCTCTGCTGACCTCTCTCGATGTGGAGGAGCAGCGGCTCTACACTAAGCTCCTCTCGAGTGACCGAGCTTCTCACCCTATCTCTAAAGGGATCACCCTGCGGAGAAATCTAATTTCGGCCGCCTTTATCTGGGATCTTGTCCTTTCAGTCATGACCCAAAACTCATGACAATAGGTGAGAGTAGGAACGTAGATTGACTGGTAAATCGAGAGCTTTGCCTTGCGGCTCAGCTCCTTCTTCACCGGTACATCGACCGCATTACAGCAGAAGCTGCACTGATCTGTCTGTCAATCTCCCGTTCCATCCTTCCCTCACTCGTGAACGAAAGCCCAAGATAATTGAACTCCTCCACTTGAGGCAGGATCTCTCCACCAACCTGAAGTGGGCAAGTCACCCTTTTCCAACTGAGGACCATGGTCTTGGATTTGGAGGTGCTGATTCTCATCCGTCCCAGTGCCTGCTGAAGGTCCTGGTCTGAAGGGGCCAACACAACAACAACATCCACAAAGGCAGAGACGAAATCGTGTGGTCCCCAAACCTAAAATATCAACTTCACATCATTTCTTTTTTTGCAGGACGAAAATAATCTTATTTAAATTGAACAAATTACATACAGTAAGCGGTCAAAGCTGGACAACTTGTTATGAAATCAATGATCCACGTTACACTGTACAATGAAGCTCTTAAGGCGGGCGTACACGGTGCGATTTTTTGCTGTTTTACGAGCTCGCCGATTATTTTTTTTCACTCGGGGGAAATCGCGTGTAAATCGGTTATGCTCGCATGTCGCGGCTCGTATCGTGTGCGAGGAAGATACGAGCTGAGCCGAGCACCTCTCGACCTTCCGATAATTTTTAAGCATGTCGAAAAAGTTCGGGAGCTGTCGGCTTGCATTCGTGAGGTGTATGCGGTTGAATGAGCCGATTTGTCAATCTATCTGAATTTGACCAATCAGCAGCTGAGGAAATCCAGAGAAGAAAGACGAAAATGGTGTGGACTACTAGAAACACTGCTTTAATTAATGTTTTTATGATGACTTTGTGAAAGGTTAACTAAACAGCATCTGCCGTGTTCCTACTGGCCAGTATTTGGCATATTTCATTCTGAAACAACTGTAGGCTATGATATTGTTTTTGATAGTGCTATACATTTCTTACAGATTCTCACATCACGATGATCATTACGTTTGCATGTTCCTAAAAGCAATTACAGTTTGTCTGCAGCCTAAGCTTTTTTTATTAATGCCGACAGAACAATGTTGCCAGATATTGCTACGAAAAACAAGCAAAAACTAACAAAAACAAAGAAATTATATAAATATCCAAAATAAGTTCAAAGCTTGTGTTTTGAAAATAAGATAAATATATTAGGAACCACTTTAATAACTTACTAAAGTGTGACATTAATCCAAAAAACGAGTCCAGATACTGTCACCTTTCCATTAGGCCTATGTGGATCTGACAACACGGGATCTGGCACCCGCGCCCTCACTCACAACGCGCTCAAGCTCACTCAAGCCCCGTTCACGGCGATAGCTTCTCGCAGCAAAATGAATTGCAAACTCTCACACATGAGGTGGATTAAACGGCTAATTAAAGAGAGCTTGAAATTTTATTTATGAATGTGTAGCCAACCGTAACTACGTTTTTTAACTCATTCACACACACACACACACACACACACACGCACGCACGCACACACACACACACACACACACAAGGGTGACCGGACGTCCTTTTCCCGGTGCTGAAAACGAGCATATAGCAAAATAATCACGGCTTGAATCAATATTTTATATGCAGTTATTCGAGTTTTTAGGGCGGAACTTCGTGCGATTTCTTCGGAATTTAGCAGGTCGTAAAATCGTGCCGTATATCACTGCCTCCGTACGATTTTTGGATAAACTCACTCGTAACGTGTGCCTGGACATACGATCTTCCGACCATCAGAATTCGTACCGTGTACGCCCGCCTTTACTGTATGTACATCATCATATTTGCATTGATGAAAGCATTAGAGAGAACAGAAACTGCATTACAAAGATATGATCTTCATTCTGGCAATCAACAGACTGTCATCTGCTTGCTCATTTTATGTGATGGGAATAGATCGAAATACTTTCAAAAGTTCTCATGATTCGTTAATTTTGATAGCAGGATTAGTAAAAAACGTGTAATAGCTGTAGTAAAAGTATTCGAGAGAGTTTCACATGTAATACACATAGACAGTAAAACAAATGGACACAGCGACCCCATTGATTTCAACGGAGAAGACTGAAGCCCGATTATTGCACTTCCTGTCTGATGTCTGAGTGACTGCGCAGGCTCAAACTGAGCGTGACGACAGTCTGACAGTTGAAAATCTTCTAGTAGCTGTGCCAAGACAAATCTGAATCACCTAATTCCTCAAAAACATTGTTGAAATATTTTGTCCAGTTGCTTTTATGGACTCTCTATTTATGAGCTTCTACCTTGACTTTGTGCCTTCATGTCCCCCCGATTGCCTCATAGACAGTAAAAGATTGCCTGCAAGCTTCTCCTCCTGTCTATATGGTAATGTTTCTATTGTGCGACAGAAAGTCCTGTGGTTATGACGCAATCTTTAGCCTATTTTTACAAAAACGCCTTACGGGTCCTTAACGTAAGATACAAAGTAATGGAGCATTTTATACATTGTCATGTTTCTTTAGAAATAAATAATGGACAAATTAAGTCTTTGGACGCCTCAGATATAAGTTATTCGCTGTCAAAGCGAATGCCAAAATGAATGGGAGTCAATGGGATGCTAACAGCAGGTGAAGTTTTGCCACAATGTTCCCGCGAGGCTTCAGTTTCCGGCTGATGGATTACCCCCTTAGTAACACGTAGCTATTTCATATGCAAGCATGTCAGCCAATCACAGCAGTGGCCAGTTACACTGAATCCCACAGCAGACATGCCCCTTCTAACAGAGTGTTCAAATCAGAGGCTAAAATCAGGATAGGAAAAATGCCTTTTATTTCTAAATTATGACTGTTAACACGAGATTATCTGTGCATTAGTTAAGCATGAATTAAAGCATATTGGTGCACCCATATACCCTTTCATCTCACATTTCAGTCCAAATGTTACAGTGGGAAGCTCAGGGATCTCTAACTAAACTGATTGATCTCTTCATCTCTGTGTGTGTGTGTGTGTGTGTGTTACATAGAGATCTGAAAGGATGTAAGATGCACTAATTATCTAGATTATCATTCTTAGCCATGACTGAACCTAAAGAACATTCCACAATCATGCTTTCCATGAGCAGGAATGGGAAAAATGTTGTCCTCATATTACCTTACTTAACCTATCTAATAGAATGAGCATGGCATATTGATGGAGGTGTTGTTTATTAAGAATATGACAAACACACCAGACTCACTGGATAGCTGTGTGTCTATAAAAAAGTACCAATTTACTATTCGCTGCTTTTTCCATGCAACTAAAGAACACTTATCAATGGCATGCACAGACATACACAGGGGCAGGGCCGGAAGGACCAAAAAAAAGGGCACACAAAAAAAAATTCTTTCTTTTACCCTTCTTCCCTTGGCATTCTATGAGCGTCCATTTTTGCGTCAATAGAACACACACAGAGTATGGGTAGGTTTAGGTCTGGGGTAGGGTTCGGGTTAGACCACCAGGAGGCGCCTTCTGCCCCATATATATCTGCATCTCATATTGACGCTAAAGGGTGCCATGTGCGTTGCCACTAGCTGACAAAAGCGTCGTATATGACACCTTGGGATGAGAACTAATGACATTGCCAGACTCTGAATATGCGGCTGAAATCGAGTTATACTTTTATAGTTCAGCATGACTCGCATGCTGCTGAAACTTCAATGGCATTACAGTGTGAAATTACACCTACAAAAAACGTATTTGACAGCCCATTCTCACCCCCAAGGCGTCACCTAACTGACGCCTTGGGAAGCATTTTGACCATGCTTCAATATCTGACGCTTTAGGCGCCCTTTAGCGTCAGTTAGATGATGCCCTAGGATCGCGTGTACCCTACCCCCACCCCAGACCTAAACCTAACCGCGTCCTCTAACTGACGCTTTCCTTTAGCATCAGTTAGATGACGCCGTAGGATCGCGTCATGTAAGTGACGCTAAAGGACGCCTAAAACGTTAAATATTGAAGCATGGTCAAAGGTGACGCCTTGGGGTGAGAATGCGTTGTATTTGAAGTATACTAATGTCTCTGTGTGTATTAGCACACACGACTCACTCTCTGATTGACAGCTTGGAAACCATAGGAACGTTTTACTGCCTCGTGTGTTTGGGCCCCGTTATTGTCACCAAAGTAGCCTAATATTACAGGTAAAATAAAATAGCCTAAAAAAAAACTTTTTTGCTAATGCTTCTAAAGGCTGCTTCACAAAGTGCGCTCTCTGTGTGGCCACATTCACTTCAGGAGTTTTTGAGCTTGAGGCACCGATCGGCTCATAAAGCGATCAAGTTTACGGAGTTATTAATGTGAGCAGTCGTGACTCGTGGGTCTTATTTTCAGCATAAAGCATTTGGATTTATTTCAGTTCATGGATCTGGCAACACTCTGGGCTCGTGCTGCTGTGATTTCTTCACCACACATCAAAAATAGAGAAACACACGTCATATTTTTCGGTTGTAGGGGTTGTCACTCCCGTATTTCACTGAACTGTGTGGCCTTTAGCACTAAAAGGTGAACTGAACCTAATTTAGCTGCAGTGTGAGTAATTAACTGAGTAATATTAATAAACAACATGTACTTACTAATGGTTAGGGATTGGTTTAGGGTTGGTTACATGTAATGCATCATTTACTGTGATTATACTGTAATTATGTAACAAAGTATTAAGAACAATAGCGGGACTGTGCAGAAAAGCTGAGTAGATCTTTTTTCATTTCATTTAGGCAGAAATAATGATCTCATAACAGTTATTACAAGTTGTGATCATAATGATTACAACATGTAGAAATTTGGCAGTGCATGTTGATTCATTAGTGTCCGAAGAAGTTTTTCATGCTAAAAGTCTTCAGCAGCTTAAATGCGGATGCTAGACAATTTTTTTCAATGCGAGTGATTCACACTTCTGTTATTTAATCAGAAAGTCTTTAATTGTGTCAGTTTATACGTTTTCCTCATCTGTGATTGCTTTTTTGGAGTCAAATGTCAGAGGTTTTGCAATGCATACGATCTTGTATGTTGTGCTATTTATGTTGGTTCTGCTGATGTCATTGTGGGTGTGCTTGTTGTTTCTGCTTCTTTCCAACTGGGTCTGGCCCTGACCCTAAATTACACTGTTTTGAAGACTCCATTTCTTTTTTTTTTCTTCTTTTTTTCAGTCTCTTTGATGTCAAAGTTGAGAATGTGTCAATGATATCAGCCTCCAAAATCCTTGAAACAAGATGTCGAAATGGCTCTTCTTAACATTGGATTTTCTTGATTAAGCTTGTAAGGGGAAGACATTCAAGGGTCTGAGGACGTTCAGTCAGCACACACTCCCACAAGCCTTAACACACTTCCACATTCCTTTATTCAGGAAAAACAACATCATTTGGTTAGGTTGTTAATAAAGATGGGCTTGTCTGGGGTGGAGTGAGGGTACATGCAGATGGTTATTTAAGGACATAGGCCTGATGTTTTAATCGTTTTATTCCCTCAAAGGGGTTACATTTTTTTTAAGCTAAATGTCCAACTTTTTTTGTTGTCTAATTTGGGCTGACAACACAAACACAGAAGCCTCTCTGTGAATGGAAACATAGATGCACATTGCTTCTACTGCAATAAAACAACCACCTGTCATACTACAGCAGAAATGCACAAATGCACACTTGTTTAAGTCACATGCAATGAATGCAACCATAACCCAAGCTCTATCCAATGGCTAGAAATGTCTAGCAATTTAGAAACAGAAATCAAATATGGGAGTTTTACTGTGTGGGTTTACAATTATCAAATTATTTAAGATTCTAAATACTATATTAGGTTGTTACCAGCTGAGGAAGTGAGAAAAAGAACTACAGTAATACTAAAAATGAGAATAGTAACAAGAATTGAAAAGGGATGTAAATAATTATCTTATATGGAAGTTCTAAGAGCTCTTACATTGAAATTGGATCAACAATTGTTCTTTTTTTTGTTAACTTTGACAAAATTTATCAAGAGATTTTAACTTACTTTTTTCTTGATCTAGAGGTATCAAAATCATTTCTAGTGCAACACACACACACACACACACATGTGCGCGCACACACACACACACACACACACGCACACACACACACACTCTTTGCTCTCTTAAGCAAAATAGCTCTATGTCTGTCAGTGATAAACGTTATCATTTTAGACATTATGATGTTGACCCCCAACACGAGAAAGGAAGGAAACAGAAATTAGGAGTTTTGAGACATGATCGAGGGTGATATCATTTGGATTTTTAAAAAATCATATTATGTTTGATACTAGCTTATTCAGCATTGTGTTACTGACCTAATGACTGTAGGCCTACATTGTATTTGATAGAGGATTTGATAGAGGAACTGATACTGTTACTTAAGGTGACCAACAGTCTTCCTGGGACATGTCATCACCTCCTGTCCTGACCGTCCTGGCTGTTTTTTATAAAGTGATGAAAATGTCCTGGTTTTCAAAAAAAACTGCTGGGAAAGAACAGCTCTACAGCAAAACATAGATGGGCAAACAAGGAGGATGAGAAAGAAAAACAGGATAAAGGGGAAGAAAACTAAATATATATATATTTTGTTAGTTCGTTTTTGTAAGTTTCTGAGGGCTATTTTTGTTCAATTTGGAGGTCGGCTATTTATTCTAGTAATTTATTATTTATATATTTATTTTTCTAATACAGAAGAGACACTATTTCTATCATTATTTCATTCATTATTTGTCATAATAAAACATGTTGAGTAACATCTGAGAAGCCTATCTGAATGTGTGTCTTGTAATATAACAAGAGGATATAGAGGAGGCATAGCCTACCTACTTTAAACGTATTGAAATTAACAAGACATCTTTGAGTAAACTTCGAGTGCCGAGTGTCCTGGTTTTGGGTAATCAAAATACGGTCTCCCTACTGTTACTGGTATGACGCCCGTGCCGCTTTATTTACGTCAGCAAAGACTCCAAGGCTTCTACACCAACACGGACGGACAAGTCTGTCACGTGACACTCAGAGAAACACTCCACGCGCTGAAAAAAAAAATGATGCAACAACGTAAGACACTTGCGTGGATCATGTGATCTCACAAAACTCCCTCCAGACATTGGAGAGCTCAGCGGTTGACACATTATTAAACCGCCCTTCTCCAGCTGAGTGTCACATCCTGTAGTCCATTCATAAACTCAGCGGCAAGGCCACGACAAAAGGCCTCGCGACGCGCGTCGGGGAGAGGGGGAGACGTGTAGATTATCATGTCGTTTACCCGAGTGGCTATTATTATACTAGGAAAGGGCCAGAGCAATGACAATAGCGGCAGTCTCGAGCTTTCCAAAACGGGGTCCCGTCCGGTCCTGACCTGAGTGAGGTCACGTACGTCACGCACGCGGTGCCACATTGATGATAGAGCGCGCCCTCTCTCTCACCTCATTACGGGCGCCAAATAAACGCGTCAAATTAATGTCAGACCAAAGGACTGGGACGCGACAATTTGGCATCCTAAATTGGTTTTAGCCTATAAGAGTTGTCATGGGGAACTTAATGAATAAGGAGCTTTGTTTGTCCCCTTCTAAAAGAACCCACAAATTTCAAACCCAACATGAAGCTTATAATAGGCTAGGTTGTTCTTCCGTCTTTTAAAAAGTAAAACTGCAAGGAATTTGAAGAGTTAGATTTGAAGAGAGAACTAGCCTACAAGTAGGCATACTTTCATTTTTCTTTATTTATTTATTATTTTTTTAATTAATTAATTAATTAATTTATTTATTTATTTATTTTTGTAGTGAATGAATGGCATGATCCAGAAGTTGATTTGTTCAAATGAGTTGAATGGCTGGTTTAACTATAAGACCATTTTTTTTTTTATGGGGCCGTTTGGGGGGATTTTTACAATAATAACTGTAAATAGGCTTCAATATATTGCTAGTAGCTACACACACACACACACACACACACACACACACACACACACACACACACACACACAGTTGCAATCATATTGCAAATACAATGTAAATAGCCTAGTTTAAGGGTGATCATTTCAAAATAACACGTGCATTCCTGCTGAGTTGCTTGATTGAATCTATGGAGACACCTTATTATTGTTATACGCATATGATTCTTCTGGGGTTGTATACACACTTTTACCCCCACCATTATGTACATTGTGTTCTGATATAAATAGTGACGCATTTTACGCGCTGTGTTCAAGGAAACACCACAGCCTGGATCTCCACCAGCCAATTGGAGTGGAGGGGGATCATTTAAGAAATCATTGATATTGCCAATGCGTCAAACACGAGCGTGTCAGCGGGACCCGGTGCGCGTATAAATACCGCGAGGCGACCCGGAGTGAGCTAGTCATTTAGAAGAGCGCAAAGACAGCGAGGAACTCCACATTTCACTTCAGCCGATATTTATTTATTTATCTATTTATTCTGAGCCTTGCTTTGGGATGAACAGACTGCTTCTGAACTTTTTCTGGGTGGCAGCATTCAGCGCACTCCTTTCAGCGCCGGGGCTCCGCGCTTCTCCAGTGGTTGGCCAGGAACCTATTCGCTGCGCCCCGTGCTCCCCGGAGCGGCAGGCCGAGTGTCCTGCGGTGGATGCCGGCTGTGAGGAGGTGCTTCGAGAGCCCGGCTGCGGCTGCTGCCTCGCCTGCGCGCTGAAGAGAGGGGACTTGTGCGGGATCTACACTGCGCCCTGCGGCTCGGGGCTCCGCTGCTTGCCGAAACCCGGAGAAGCCCGACCCCTGCATGCTCTCACCCGAGGACAGGCGGTGTGCACTGCAACCCCCGAGCCTGACCAGAGCCAAAGCGACACAGCGCCAGGTAGCCCAGCGTCTCATATACTGCACTAGTATTAGCCGGCCATCCAAACAGTAGCTAGACCATTGCAGCTGTCGATGATTCAACCGCTGACGAGATTTCATCAGCACTAACAAACCAGTTGGATGTTTAAAATATTTAGATAATCGATATTTATTTTAGCGAATAGGCCTAGGCTATAGCTTGGCTTTCAAGAGGTCGACGGTTTAAAATCAATCAAAATAATTACACTATCTAGCTAACATTGCTCATAAAGGTTCCCCAAAGGCGCGTGATTGGTCGAGTAAACCTCAATAAAAAATAAATAAATAAAAAGTTTTATGACATGTAAATCTATAAAGAAAATTATGTTACAAATGTTACAAATGTTGACTCATCATAATGTAACGTTAGCCTACTTAGCCTACTTGCCGACCGAATCTAATATGAATAGAGTATTCGTGAGCGACGCTCCGTTGTCATAGTTACCTCCTCTGCTAAAGGGAACGCAAGTCTGCGACTTCAGTTCTTTTAGCGCCTAATTTGAAGACAGGTGGACGTAGACCTAAGTGCTATGACTTATTTATCAGCTTTTTACATAAACGTTTGAAAACCCAATTAAATGTAGCCTATCGGTAGAAACAATTAAGAATTATTTTTTTTTATACACAATTCAATCTGGGTAATCACTCACCAATAATGCTCACCATGCTTTTTCTTTCAGATCATCCCGAAACTCTTAACGGGGCACCGGCAGTGAATGAAGGCAGCTCAGCGGTCTTCGTGACCGGGCACGGCAAACCCTTCGACCCACGGGTCATCACCGCTAAAGAGAGCATGAAGGCCAAAGTCAACGCAATACGCAAGAAACTGGTGGAGCAGGTGAGTTTCAGGCACCTCAGTTTTATACATGTCCCAAAGAAATGCGTAAAGGTTTTAGCTAGATATAAAACGAGACTCCGTTACCATGTGCTGCCGCAAGAGGGCAGTAGAGGGTTTCTTGAATTTATCTATAGGCACATGGGGCAAAGCTGAGTCTGTTTATTTGGGAATCATGGATTGATGCCTTTTTTTCGAGCTAATAATTCAAATAATAAAAGAGCTAATAAAAATAATTAAAATGTGGATTATTTTAATTTAAATAGCCTATTTGTATAAGTAGTAATTGTAATAATTTGTAGTAAAATATTACTTACCACCAAATAAAAGTTTAGAAATATTTTTAAAAAAATGTCTAAATGTTCATATTTTCTCTCTCCAGGGTCCTTGTCATATTGAGCTCCAGACAGCCCTTGACAAGATCACCAAATCACAGCAGAAACTGGGAGACAAAATGAACAGATTCTACCTTCCAAATTGTGACAAACACGGTCTATACAAAGTCAAACAGGTAAGCAGAGTCTTGTGTCCAAATATTACTGAAACCAAACCAACGAGTCCTGATTTCACATTGAGAGTTTGTGTTTGTTTGCATATAAAGCTTAATGTGTGATATTCAACAACACGATGATATTCGTGTGATGGCCGAGTGTTAGAACAACACTCGACTGAGAACTAGGCTGTGCTTGCAAGCTTGTGTTTCTAGAGAATGAAATAACCCATCTCACTCTCTCTGTCTGGTTTCCCCCGCAGTGTGAATCGTCTCTGGATGGTCAGAGGGGGAAGTGTTGGTGTGTGTCATCCTGGAATGGGAAGAAGATTCCTGGATCAAGTGACCTGCCAGCAGATGCCGAGTGTCCTGAGGAACTCAACCACTGATCTGTCACACACACACACACACACACACACACACACAGCTCAACCACTGATCTCTCTCACACGCATACCAACACATGTAATACCACTGAATTTTATCATTATATTTTTAAAAAATATTTTAGTATTTATTTATTTCTAGTGTGGTATTTAATTCAGGTACACTGTTTTTGATTGGTAAATTCCCTGAACTCTCCAAAAAAAAAAAAAAAGGAAAAGAAAATCTATTTTTCTGTAAAGAAAATATGTATTTTACATGAAGTACCCATACTTATTTATTTGAACTGAATGTATTCATTTCGATATCTGGATAAGAATATTTATTCCTTATGCCTTATACATATTTTTGTATGGTGTAAATCTGTATATTTGGTGTATATAGATTACTATGTCTCTTATTTTAAACGTCCTCAAGACTTGCTTTGTTGGTAAGGAATGAAATGGGAAAAAGCACTGCATGACCAAACCTCTTTGTCACTGTCCGTACATCGCCATATTTTTATACTATATGTTTTGTTTTTCTATTATTTTATTGCAGTCTTAATGTATTTGTCAATCATAGGTGATTTGTGTTGTCTACATACTGTGGTCCATTTATTTTTATGAAATTTTGTTTTTGCGATGCAATGTCTACACTGAGGAAAAGAGATTCAGACGTTGCTTCACTCCAAAGCATTTGCTTGTGTGTATAACGTATTTTTCATGGTTTGTAATTATTATAAGTCATTGTGGGTATATAGAAAAAGAACTATTTAATAAATCATCTTTAAAAGAACAGAGTGTCAGTCATTTAAACTAGCCCTCAGGTCAGACGAGGAGCTGTGGTCAATCAAACTCAATTAGCAAAGTCAGGACAAAACAACAACACGTGAGCATAATGGGAAACCTGTTAACAAAACCACACACACACAAAATCTCCTTTTCTATCTCTCCGTTTCTCATGCCAAGCTTGATTATGTTCAGTCTTGTCTATATTTAAAACTGCCTGGAGGCAGAACCGTGTATGTGTGCACATATGTGTGTCCTTATCGTGGTAATCTCAAATGGAGCGGACTAACTTTAGCTCAGTATTCTGGGGAACCGGGTTTCCACTCTCTACGGTGCATTTGACCTGTGCTGTGTTTGTGCTGCTCCCCATTTGCCAGATAACCAGCCTCTGTGGCACCACACTTTACACCTTTATCTCATTTTTGTAAACCGCAGGAGACAAACCCCACTTGAGTAAATGATTTGATTGGAACCAAACAAACACAATGTGCGAGTATTAGTAATGCTGCATGCATTGTAACACATTTCTTGTGGTTTTACAATTTGGGTTGGGGGGGTCCAGAGTATTTGACCTCATATGAGCAATTTCATTTCATGAATTGTGGCATCACAGCTTCTTTTTTGAGAATTGGCTGCGCTGACATGGCTCGGACAAACGAATAACTATGCTAATGTGAATGGGGTCTCTGTGTGTAGATTTGAGAAGTAATGACCTGTGTGGGGCTCAAGCTAAAGTGTGAAATGAAGCGGTTCAAAGATGTTGACCCTGTTACACGTGAGATTTTAAATTTCCATTGCCCCCTCGGGACTGTGTTTTACTAATGACAGAATTACTGTAGCTAATGTGAAAGAACCATTGTCTTTGAAACTCTTAACAGTGACACTAGCCACCTTATCTAAATGAACGAATAACACTAAAAGCAAATCAGAACTACATTATAAAAAATTAATCTGCTTTATCTAATCAATATAATTGTGGCAACAGATTACAAGCAATATTTTTAAATAAATTTAACAAATTAGAATTGAGTAATAATTGATCAAATTATTCCTTAAAATTTAACCAGCAATTAACAAAAATATCTCACTAACAGACAGACGTCAAAGATTAATTAAGAACTCTTTATTTTATATTGCCAACATTGAAGACACCTGATGTTAACAAGCAGAATCACTGAAGGAGAAAACCATCATTTTAAAACAAACCTAAAACAAACACCGATCACCATAATGGTGACTTAAATTGATGTTTTTTTTTTTGGTTATTGTTGTAAGTTTGACTCATTTTAAATGGTTGGATTTAATTTGATTAATTATTACTCAATTGTTACATTTAATTAATAATATTGCTTGCTTTTTTGATTAGATAAAGCATATTCATTTTTACAGTGCATATAAACCTCTGTCTTAGGGTTTAGTTCACCCAAGGGTCATTTATGATCCTTATGGCATTCCAAATCTGTATATTCTGTGAAACACAAAAGATTTTTTGAAGGACTGCTTTTGTCTATAGAATGGACAAAATGAAAGAATATGACAGAATTTTCATTTTAGAGTGAACAATCTCTAATATTTTGTAGAAGCTGTGAAATTACAATCTGTCATCCTGTAAATAAAAATAGCGTTTACATTTTTTATTCAAAAAAAGAAGGCATTAAATACAAATTATATTTGAACAAAAACATTTCCTTTCTTGAAGAAAGTGATAGCTGTATAATTTCTAGTTTAGTAACATAAAAAGCTTTTTAAAGAATCAAAATTATTTTAAATGAAAAAAAAAAAAAAAGAGCAAATACCCGTGAACGGAGGGATCTTTAAAAGTGACGTGCGGGTGAATGACCCTGGCATTGCACAGAATGAGGGTGGCAAGCTTTCTTGAAGATCAACTAGCTTGAAAATTGACCATGATGTTCTTTGAAACAAAAGCTTGGCCTCAGCTTTATTTAACCTTAGCGTTCACTTTACGTTCGCTTAGTTTAGCTTAGGTTAGCTAAAGTTAAGCTTCGATTTAGCTTAATTCATACCATAGAAGGCCTACACATGACCTGAAGATTTAAACTAAAGAGTTTTACAGAACATGATTCGAGGACAGCATCATTGCTTAGCTAACAAAAGACACCTACTACTCAGAACTGTCGATAAACAACAAATCTGAAACAAAAATCAAAGTCTTTAGTGATTATATTCCCCAAAATATGCTGAGTTCTATGTTTTCACTACTGTGCAATCAACGGGTCACTGGATTGTTCTCAAAGACATATAGTTTGGATCAGCTTATATTTCTTTCTTGGATAAATAATCTTTTTAGCATAAAGTTCACATGCCTTTTTAGACATTTAGCTGGCCTGAAACAAAATATATTCATATAAAAAAGACAAGACACAATTACAAGTTAAGGAAGGGCTAATAGCTTAGCACACTCATACACTCTTTCCCCATAATCAAGTCAGATAAGGTGTAGCACCAAACATTTTTGTTTGTCTTTTGTTTAGCTGTTTGTGAGGGGGTGAGCTTTCTTCCGAAGCTATGCTAATAAGCTAACGTGTGGGCTACCTCTCTGGCACCCTCCACCTTTCAAGTCTTTTCTCAGGAGGTCAGTTTTGAGACAGCAACACAAGCCCAGGTGGTTAGCCTGTAGCTTTCCTACTGGGGTTGAATATCGATATTCAGAGAGACAGAGAGCGAAAAAACCCGCATCATTTAGCAACACAATTCTGCACGGGTTTCATTAAGGCGTTGATTTCAAAAACTGCCATGGCTACACCGATTTCGGTAACTCAGGGCACTGTAGCGTTATGGTTACATTCAAACCCATAAAAAAAAGAAGACGTCGCGCAGGATACATGCTTTCAGCAAATGCCTAGAAATGTGAAGGACAATGATAATCAGCGTTTGGAGTAACAATCTTATATTCAAAGTGCTTCATGATGTTTTGAAAGTGAGATAATGCCCGTGTGGATATATTTAAGGGGCATATCAATGCTGTCCTGACGACACAAGCAAACAGCTCTGCGTCCCATGTAAGATAATATATAACTGGGCAAGTATGTCCTGGTATAGAATCGTTTACAATTGGATTTTTTTTTTTATCACGTGATCAAAATGTTGGCCATACTAACAGGTTGAAGGACATGTTCAGGAGAGGCCAAAGTGCATGAAGTGCTTGTGCTTCAGATGGAGTCTATGGCTAGAGCCGCCTAGTGCCACTGAGCATGCCCAGTTTAAACGACCCTACACCAGGAGGGCGGAAGCAGGAAGTGGGACTAAGAGAGAGTCGCTGATAGTCACGGCAGATATCAATACACGCTACAGCAAAAGAGAGAGACTTTCTATGCACACGGAACAAGTACACAACATCCCTCACATGCACAAGGGAACCTATCCTCTGACTTAGCGTGCCTTACTGAAATTTGCTTGCACTTTTTGATTATGTTCACACTTCCCTCTCGGGAGACAGTCCAAAAACAGAAGACATGACACTCTCTCTGTTTCCTCCTCTCGTTCTCCCCACTCTCCTGGAGTGTAAAGTGAGTTGCTGGTCACGTGAGTCCATGCCTCAGCATGCAAGTGGGAGGTCAGCTTTGGGACAGCACTTTTGAATCTGTATTCATGTAGTTCTTCAGGGGAGATATCCCTCTTTGTCTCCCTGTTTCCACCGCTCGGCCTCTCTCTCCTCTTCACTTCGACTCCATGTTATAGCACTGGAGTTTCTCCTTTCCTTCAAGGCCGGGTATAGACTGTCCGTACTTGTCCACGCACCAGCAGTGACCTCTTCTGCGCCCTTTGGATGGACGGCACTGCGGGGAGAGTGGGTGAGACAGGAAGAGAAATGCATAACCATATGATATTTGGACGAGTATATGCAAAACAGACAACGTGCTCCAAATGGAAGAGACAGTGGCATAAACACACATTTCTCATTGCATCGCACTTAGGTGAGAGAGAGTAACACGAATACTAGAGCCAGAGAGAGAAAGAGGGAGAGAGATTGTGGTAAAGGAATGCCAGAGGGGATTCAAGGGGAAGTATATGAGCAGTAGAGAGACAGAGCAAGTGAAATATTTTAACTTATTGAAACATTTTTCAGGGCACAATTGTTCTTGAAACTCAATTGTCATTTGCGGCTAATATACACCTATCAATATTTTAATTGATAGTGTGGCTGGAATTATAGAAAAGAAAAGAAATTTACAGTGTATTTAGTCTAATGATGATACATTGTAACTCACATCACAGTAAATTAAAGAAGTAAAAAATGTTGAAATGTTCACGTTTTCAGTTCGCCTTCCGTTAGCAGCCCGAAATATTCTTGGCTATTTATGCATACGCTAGGGTGTGCAACATAAATTAGAAGGAACTTGATTTTTGTTTGTTTTTGTTTTTTTGCCCAGACATAACAAGAGACAGACCAACAATAGACTAGTTGTACAAAGTACAAAGAAAATGTTTTGCTCATAACTTCTTGAGAGAAATAACAGACACTGGTCAACACAATATTACTGTTGAATCCCATGTGTTCGGCTATGTATTGCATACGATTGTAGAGTTTGCATCAAAACTTATTTTAGTCTACTAGCTTAGTATAGCAATAGCTTTACTAGTTAAGAAAAGATTTTTGAATAGATACGATATATCCTGATAACACGCTATTTTTGATCAGACACCATGCCTAACTATCAAATCACTTAAAGACATTTTAAACAAAAAACTAAAGATTTCTGTTTGTGGAGATGAGCAATTTTGTAAATTTACTCGCTGATATGGATCAGAAAGCCCTCAAGCAGCCTGGTTGTTTTATTTTTTATAAAACATTAATCTAAATTTAACTTCATTTAAAAAAAAAAAAAAGAATAGGGTATAACCATTAAAAGTTTTAAAATAACTAACATTGAAAATCAGAACATGCTTATCCTATGAGTGAGTATTATGTCTCTGTCTGTTTCTCTGTTTCGCTGTTTTCTCTCCTTTGGCTGTGAGTTGGAGACATGTGCAAGTCAAACATCACATCTAAGTTGGAAGAATGCAGACCTGTCATTCACAGTGAGTGTGTGTTATGAGAAAAAAGAAAAATCAATGCATCAAAAAAGTCTATGGTTCAGGGGTATTTAATGGATACAGTGAGGTATACACACACAAGCACACAATGATGAAAAATGATGTGTGTACGTCTCTTGTTTGCATTTGCTGATTATTTATATGCAAGTTGACAACTTGTACATATCAAAATTCATAAACATACACACACGACCCAGTTTTGCTTTTAAGAGAGGCTTAAAGGGATAGTTCACTTTGAAATTAATTTTTGATATGTTTTAGCTTACCTCAAGGGCATCCAATATGAAGGCGTCTTTGTTTCCACAGTATTAAGGCACGGGCGCTTCAATATGTGCAAGCGCGCCGGAAAGCCCCGGAAGTGATCTCTTGCGTGGTTGCGGAAAAAAAAATCAACGTTGACTGTTGATATATCGAAATCGTCTTCCATTGCAATTTCCTGTATATCTAAATATGTTTAGATCTTCACAGTGAAGGGTAACACTTCTGAAATCTCTGTGTAAACAATGAGTGACGTACACGCGCGAGAGATCACTTCCGACGCTTTCGGCGCACTTGCGCAGATAGAAGCGCCCTCGCCCTCAGAGTACTTGGACGTGGCTGTGGTTACAAGAGATTAAAACGATATAAATACTGTTCGTATTCTCACACAAACCGCTCGTTTTGTGTCTTAGGCCATCAATGTGTACTTACATTTACGAGTCATTAAATCATGTTTCATTTTGAGTTCTCTGTGCATGCTCTTTGAGGTGGACCCCATAAATCTCCATTATATGACTGACAGACAAGAACGGTTTGATCTAAAAATTTAAAAAATTGAAAATACTCTGGAAACAAAGACACCTACATCTTGGATGCCCTTGTGGTGAGCTAAACATATATCAAAAATTAATTTCTAAGTGAACTATCCCTTTAAAGGCCTCTGTCAGGCTTCCGCTGATGAAATTGTGATTTTGTGTTCATAAAAACAGTTGAAAGTTAGAGAAATTTGACCAAGCTAAAATATTTGCCATGGACCGTTAAAGAGTTGCAGGAACTATTTTAGGAAACTGGCATTGACTCAAAGTCATCTGGAGCTTATTATACTACACAGGCAAAACAAACACACAGGCAAAACAAACACACACACACACACACACACACACACATCCTCGGGTGGTATATTCATCAGAACAAATCTATTCTTTCAGACATGAGGGAAACAGGAGGTGACAAATAAGAAATAAAAGAATGAAAGAAATATAAAAAGACATTGTGCAAGCAAGGAGTGGATGAGTCAGAGAGAGAGAAAGAAAGAGAGTGAAAAAGAGATCAAAAGCATTTTTTTAAATTGAAAGAGTACCAAATTAAAATACCTCAAGCAGAACAAGAGCAGTCTGGGAATGAAACCTGGCCTCTACAAGGGGCTGCTTCAAATGTTACACTCATCCTTTCAATCTCAATTGTCTCTGCACTCACTTCATGGTTTTGCTATAGCAAATCTTTGTATTTTCCTACATGAGTATCATATCACTTTCAAAAGGCTATTTAATTGTTTGGTTTATAAGTTTAATCTGCGTGTGAGCGAAAATAGTAAGAATGAGTGTACAGGAAACCAGTGTTTAATGTGTAAATTATGAAGTCCAGGGACAAGGACTGGTGATGGATCTGTCCGGTTTGAGGGGATGTGCTCACAGAATACAAATTAAAAACGTACATTATAACGCTTTTGCTTATAAATGTATATTGGGTACAAAAGTAAATTTACGTTTTTAAAAACAAAATATTGCACATATTGTTACTGCACCATTATATATATATATAGACCACATTTGATTATTCATGATTATGTGATTATTAATGTGATTATTAGTCGTTACATCAATTTGTTTTTTTTTGTTTGTTTTTTTTTTTTTGCAGGGGCATATGTGGTGGCGGGATTCACTAAAATATGTGCTGGATCCAATTCCAGAGGAGGTGGATCCAGATCCTACTTGTTCCGGCACAAATTCAGCCCTGCAGGAAACTTCTTGGTGCTAAGCTGCTATGGATCATGGGAATGTTCCATTCAGACTGTGCAGGCACATGAGATGCTTTCTGTCTGATGTAAGGGGGACTAATAATGACTAAAGCAAGGTATTTTATTGTACCAGGCAATACAAGTGATAATTAAAGTGACAGTGATTTTGTCCAACCTAGACGCAACGAATGCAGTGATCAACAAGACAATTTGTTGGACAAGCAGTTTCTATTCATTAAATCTCTCATCACAAACATAATTAATATAACGAAAAATATTCTGATTGGCTGTGATTGTGACGTGTCACATTTTCACTTTCAATATGAACTTACAAATGATTTGTTGTTGGAAACTTTACATCTTATTAAACCTGATGTAATACTCTAAACCCACTTTATTGATTACTGATTACTACAGTATGTCTATAGTATGTGTGTGTGTGTATCAGAGAAAGACAGAGGTATATTTAGGGTGTGGAGCACATCACTGTCAGCGTGGTGTTTTATGGAGGTTGCAACACAACGGACCTGTGTGAGTGTGTATGTGAGAGAGGGAGAAAGAGAGCATGTGTATGTCTGTTTGTCTGACTGCGTATGAATATATATACAGTATATACAGTATATATATGTGTGTGTGTGTGTGTGTGTTTGTGTGTGTCACAAAGCAAGCCTCAGTTAGCGCTGGCCCATAATGATGCCCTTATGGGCAGCAGGAAGGCGGAAGGGCATTAAAAGCAGCCACAGGGTAAACACAGACTCATAAAACACACACACACACACACACACACACACACACACACACACATACACAATATGTGAATGTAAAAACTTCATGTGAATAAGAACTGTGTTTTTTCTTCTTTGCCAGACTTGCTTGTGTGTGTTCTTGTGTGTTTGTGTCTGTTAGGTTGTATGTTGTTTGGGACAGATGCTGCCACTGGAGTACATGATCATTACATAGTCATTTTAGTGCAACTGCAAGAGCAGAAACTACAAATAACTACAAGTATGTATTTAAATCAACGTAGCCTCAAGTCAGAATGAGAGGGAATTGATAGTTCGGGAAGGCCTATCTTGGAAAAGCCTACGTCTTTGTGAAATGTAAATATATGTATTTGTATTTGGTGTATGGGTGACTGAATCTGTGTATTGGTATTTGCATGAGAGCGAGTGCACTCTGGATCATTCCCAGCATGCCTGGCATTCTCTTCCAGTCTCTCACCCCGCATCACTGAGATCCTATTCAGCGTGAGAGCTTAAGTGGACTGCTTGGCTCTGGGTGAGCCAGAAGAGCCAGCAGATCAGGGGGCCGAGCAAAGCTTCGGTACAGTAACATGGGTGAGAGATGCGTCTGGATTGGGACGGGTGGAGGGGGGTGAGGTTGGCGGCAATGGGGCCGGCATGCCTGGCCTCTGCTAACACACTGAGCCAATTCATATAATCAAGGCTAAAATTAGCACGGATTGGACTCTGCCCTCCACGAGAACGGCCTTCAGACACACATACCCCCACATACATACACAAGCGCTCCCATTACAGATCTTATTCCGGGGAGTGTAGGGACCCCTAGGCACCCAGGACATCTACAGTTCACTTGTGTGAGTATGTATGCACAGGGGTATGTGCATGTTTGTTTTTGATGCCCAAATAAAAATTAATGACTGCGATCTCAGGGTTGACCAAGACTCAGGCTTCGGCTCAAACCACCACGATGGAAGCAAAGCAATTTCAGTTGCAGTCAATAGGAGGGCAATCTGATCAGCTTGATCTTAATCAGGCACAGTCTCATGTGTGGACGCAGGCTGTCATGCAGATGTTCCTCTATTATTAACAGAGATCCAAGCGAAGGGGTTTGATCTAACCAAATAAACTAGGCTATATTTATGCATGCCAGATCCAGGAGAGGATGTGGCATGGTTTAGATTTATGATGTTGTTTGTGCTCAAGTATACGGTTTGTCTTTTTGCTGGTATGTTATGTCTCCTGCTGGCGCTGTAGAACCAACTGGTTGACATCGATTACTTGATCTGTTAACCTGTCAGTGTCCTTTCTATCAGACATAAATTTTACTACAGGGGGCAGAAACCAGATTGGAAAATGTCACAAGCCTGATTTGTTACATAAATCTCACTTATGGCATTTTTTCCACTGAGTGATATGGTACAGTACAGTACAGTTTCAATTGTCAAAACTTGTGAATCATGCTAAAATACTGAACTGTACTGTACCACTTTTTTGGGATCCTTCCATTGGGGTACTTTGCACAGTACCTAAATGGTGGAGCTAGACTCCCTGCAGAAAGTTGATTGGTTGACAGATAATCGTCACTTGCGAGTGCTACAAGGGGAATTACAACACAGGAGGCACTATCTTAAATATCCAGTTGTTATAACAACACACAATGTTTTTTTCTTTTTTTTTTTTTGAGGTGGAAATGCAAGCCGGATCAGGGTTTACGGTCCCAAATCGTACTGTACTTTGCCGCTCGGTGGAAACGAGCCAGTACTGTTGCAAATCATCTGCAAGATCCTTGTCTCTCACATGGAGGGTGTGCTGAACATGTTTTTTGAGATAACAGATGATGAACCTGTTATCACTTTCTCTAATTTCTGAGATTCCAGCCCTAGAGCACAGCCATTTTTCCCATCCCCAAAAAACCCAGGGTACTTTCAATGGGTCACATGATCAATTGAACCCCTTGCGAATTGATAGTTCGGGATATTTGTGCAAATCAGTGCACTCCTACAGAGGTAGACTCAATAACCTACAGTTTAAAGCATGAAGCATCTCCTAAGCAACAGTGTTTTGCATTGATTCTAAATCTCGTCCTCTTTCCTAAGCCTTTCCTTCTTTATCTATACCTTGAACAGAGGCCACAGTGTTGTCACTAGACCTCCATGGTCACTGTGGTATCCGTCAGAGATGTTTTCCATTTAGAATAAACAACAAATAATCTATTTCCCCCAATTTTACCCAAACTCATTAGGGCCATTCAGACAAGGCCCTTTGACTCATGCTCTTAATAGAGGAGTTGCGGGTGACTCACAAATTTCCGAGAATCACATTTGCCCCCACTAACTCTCTTGTTCAGACTCACTGATGCACCCCGTCAATTAAGGAAACAACACACGCTTTCAAGAACCAACATGCACATATAAATAGGCCCCCACCCAAGCTCTCAGACTTTCCCCAATACTGTTGTGACAGTTGCCATGACAGTTACTTATCGTCATGTACAAGGATGGTGGTAGAATAATAGAGAATCTGGGCTGAATGGTTGCATGTCTGATCCCAGGTAAGGATGTCCTAAAAATAGGATTCCTACTTCCCCTTTGAGCAAGGTACTTAGCTACAAATGGGATAGGCCCTGTAATTGGTAATTAGTGTACCTGTTTTTTCTTGTAGAAACCCTTTTGGTCACAGTTTGGAATGCGGAAGCCTCTTGCGTTCAGCACATCTATGATCTTAAAAATCTTCATAACACTCTCCATCTCCCGACGACACGGACCCTTTACAAACACACACAAAGAACACGGAATTACTGGAAATATCCTACTTACAAACAAGTCAGGAGTTTGGAGATACAAACAAGAAAAATGTGAATAGTATGTACTCGACTCCAAGCTTTGTCTTAGAAATGCGTGCTGGTGAAATCATAGCTAGTGCTTACATATTCAGTTTCTCTCTTCGACTCCAGACTGAAGTTGTGAATATCTGTATGGACCTCACTGGAAACTTGATCCACTTTATAGACCTGTGTTTTCTTAATTTGATCTTTTTGGATAATCGCCAGTTTATTGGGGTGAAGCACAGGATCTTTGGGCTCTAATGGCGTCCTCAGACCTCCCTGCATGTCCCTGGAAACAACTGTTGTGTGCTGGATCGTCTCAGGCCCCCCAATGCCAGTTGCCCTGGTACTGTTGGAGATTTGTTCCTCTCCTTCCTCTTTAGGGTTATCTGAATCAAAACAGAAGTGTATTAATATGCACGTAAGACCCAACAATGATCAAAAGAAGCATTCATACAACTGCATCTTTTCACATGAAATAGAATAGCACGTGGGGGTCCAATCCCACTCCTGGAGGGCCAACATCCTGCAGAGTTTAGTTTCAACCTGGCCCAACACACTTACCTGGACGTTTCTAATTCTGCAGACCTTGACTAGCTGATTCAGATGTGTTTAATGAGGACTACTGAGACTAGATGGCTAATTCGGAATTTCCCATAGATTCCTTTAAGTTTTTAGCATAGCGGTTTTCGATTTTTTACTGGGGTTCGATTTATCAGTAATGTGTGTAACCTGCTACATATTAGGCGACTAACGGTTGTCTGTAAATATCCTCACCGTTATCCCCCCACGGTTTGGTACGCACTTTAACCGTTCATCTCAAAACTGACAACCCGTACGCATTTATAATATGGTTTGTTGAAAATAACAATGTGTAAATCAGTCAGACAGAGTTAGGCTAATCTATGTTTCTGTCGATGTATACGCATTCTGGCTTCCCGTAAACATTGTTCAATGTGAGTGCCGTATGCTTTAACATGACCAGTCATTTACGCAGTCATCTCCTGGGTGTTCATAGTGCGTGAGAGCAGGTGAGACCTGAACAGGCTGATATCTGTGTTTAAAGTCGGAGTGAAACGGAAGTTGAGATTGTCATTTTTTTCTTGTCGTGACGTATATTCGAGTGAAACAGCTTCTGAAATGTAGGGCAGGGCTTGATTTCGTGCTTCGGGAATTGATTAGATCGTTGGAGGTTGGGCGTTGCATACTCTGGCCGCACCCTTTCGCCATTCCACGTGAACGAAATAGAAGAGAGGTCGTTTCGGTGGGGGAGGGCAGGTTAATGTCTTTGATTAAAGATTAAAATGGTACATGAATTTTTAAAAAATAATAAAGTGCACAGATAAATCATTTATAATAAACACTACAGTATTACACATAAAAAGAAGTTTTGTCAAATTTGATTTCATGCCGACTTTAAACTAAACTCAATTGAGCCTTGCTAATTTGAACATTCAAGCGCAAGAAGACACGAAAGAGAACTCGCCCGCATTGTGAGAAGATTTGTGTATGCACTCATCTAAACCTTTTTTTTTTAAGAGAAGCTTCAAAATGTAGATTTGAGCTATGGATGTATAGTTTATGTTGAAGAATAAAATGCGAAAGTTCCTTCAAGTAACGTTTACCACATACCTTATTTCACTTATAAATCGAAAAACCAATATTCTAAAAATCCACTCGAAATTCCAGAGGAAACCCATGGCTAGAAAATGCCAATTCTCTTCCAGGTTTTAGGACTACAGACTGAGCAGATCTATTCTAAGATTCTTCCCTTCAGAAAGCAAACATGCGATATAAGAAGAAGCCTCACACCACTACAGTAAAGTATAAAAGCTCATATGCACAGAGAACAGAGAGACACAGAGACACAGAGAAAAGCACCAGAAGAGAAAGAGATATAGAAAGGGGGGATGGGAAAGTGAAGGAGTGAAAGTATTTATAGTGCCCTAACTTACAATCGTTATAGATGGAGGACAGACCACCTGACCCGAAACCCAGAAACCAAATACGGCAACAGGACGGAACGTTTGCCTGCCTTCACTAACATGGTCTGGTAGGATGGTCTAACCAACAAACATCACATGCTTTCCTCTCTGTGCCCAGCTGAAGCTTTACTGTGGGTGCTCACAAAATCCATTCAGTGCAAACGTGGTTTCATTGTGGTTTAAATGTCCTTTTCTCTAATCCCACACCATTCCTCAATATGTGAACCCTATACTTAGCCTACTAAATAACATTAGAGATGTATTATTAGTGCATTTGTACCAACATCCCAATTTCATTTAATTATTATTTACTCTTAACTACAAGATCCATTCCAAAAAAAGTTCACTCAAGCTCTGTCATCATATACTCATCCTCATGTCATTTAAACAAGTTTTTTTTTTTCCGTGGGAAATGTTCAGGCTGCTCTTTACCATAAAATCAAAGTGAATGGTGACCAGTTACTGTCAAACTCTAAAAATGTGATCACACTTGTGTGATGTTTCAGTATGTTTGGAAACCATTAAAAAAACAACGTATTTGCTTGTGTAGAGTCGAAAGCATAGCGCACTTGACACCAATAAGAAGCAGATAATGAACAATTTCCTCTGTTGTCCTTAAAATTGTTCAAGTTAAGTATCATGAAGGTGCAAATTTAGAACATGAGGAAACATTAACAGGATTTGAAAGCTTTTTTTTAAAGCAAATAGCAAATTAAATGTGGTTCTGTTCCTCCTAGAAAACTTGTGTATGCTTTTTTATGCACACAAATCTACTTTTACTAGACTACTTTTATTGTGCCTTTTTAAATCATGACCTTGAATTCTCCCAGACAAAATATTTGTGCTTATAAGTCACTTTGATAAGAAAATGTCGCCAATAACCTAAATGTAGAGAGCTAGCCGCCAGACACTGATTTTGCAGGAGAACTTCATCACTCTTTATTTGAGCCTTTATGCAGCCATTTATAGTGGACAAAATGTGAGCACTTGAGACACGATGTCCCAAATTGCACTCTAATCTCTGTTTTCACTAACGACATAGTCATTTCTCAAATGCAAAAGCGGTTGACCAGTAAAGGGTCCAGCGAGGAGTGCATTTGTCAGATGCCTGGCGAGAGTGCTGGGTGAAGATGAATTATGGCATTGTTTAAACATGCTGTCCTCTTGGGGTTTTACAGCTCTTGTCTGTTGAATAAATATTCAGTCTCTGGCCGTACAAAACAAAGCAGAGCTCTCGCAGGAACGAGAGACTAATAAACAGCTGGAGCAGAAGGGAAAGAGATATTTAGAAAGAAAGACAAAACGGACCATTAAATATGGAAAGTGGGAGAGAAAAACTGGGAGAGAGGGTGGTGGGACAGGATCGGCATCGAGAGATAGATGAAGGTGTCAGATGAACAAGTCACACTGAAAGATTTGAACATTGTGAACGACTGTAGAGATGAGGAAGAGTTAAGTGAAAACAGATTTTCTGTGTGTGCGTGTGTGTGTGTGTGTGTGTGTGTGTGTGTGAGTAAGTGCACACTTGTGGCACACCAAACACTCATCTGTAGCCATGGAAGCTGCACTCCAAACCAGAATTAAGCTATGCCTTCGCTGACGATGACATAACAACAACAACATCAACAACAACAACAACAACAACAACAGCAACATTAACAGCAGCTTATGCAACATAACTCGAACAAGGTATAAGAATGACCACACGTCATGACAGCTAACAACATGTGCAACAAGTTGCAGCCTGCTTCCCTTGCATGACCCACCGTCTGTCTCACATAAACAAATCAAGGACAGATGAAGAGAATGGAGGGCCATCTAATTCAGGAACTTGGAAAACATCAATATTTAACCCCAATGTAAACTTTTAGAAGTTTTTATGACTTTTCCCAGCACCTAGTGGCCCGTTTTGAGTCACTCAACCTCATGTATTTGTACAATCCCAAATGAGCAAACTATTTGTCATTCTGGTCGAAATGGGCAGAGCGTGAATGAGAGGGTAAAAAAGACGTAGACTCAGAGTTTTTTTCTTAAAAGTGTAAGTGGGTGCGCCTGGGCACACGGCAGGTAAATTTCGCTGGCGAGACCAAAGCCGCCTTTTCTGAGAAATCCGCATGTGCACAAGCACAAACAACGTCATAACTCATAACCTCATAATCTGTCTTGTCATTCAACTGTTCCCACCCAGAATCACGCTGGGCCACACTGCTACCAGACCAATCAAGCCCTGCAAAAATATCATAATTCATGTGTGGCAGAGCCATGGGGTGGAGTCACGCACACCATGGCAATGGAGCCCTGCTCTCTGGTTGGCAAAAAGTGTGTAATTACCATAAAGTGTGGTATGATGGTAAAGGAGCACTGAAAGCAGCATGGGCTCAAATGAAAGGGCAGCGGAGGGAGAAAACATGAGGTAAGGCACTACTGTAAAACAGTTGGCGCCCCCAAACTGCTTTTTAAAAGTGACTCTGGGTCCTAACAATAGCCTTTGTGTGTGTGACAATGTCATGGTTGATTGCTTCAACACACCACTGCGGCTCTGACAAATAACTAGAGAGGGTAAAAACAAATTCATTCGGGTAGCTTGACGTCAGTTATGACCAAGAACGCCATTTATTTTGGTCGTGCGGGCCCGTAGCCTTCCCTCTCTCAAGGAATTCACTTGGATGAACGCGCTTGGCTAGGCGCTGTAAGAGATGCAAAACAAAAGCTCACGACACAGGTGGTGCTAGGTACTCATCTCGCTCAGCAAGAAAAGAATTTGCTAGAAAACTCCCTGAACGCTTTGTCAGATATGCCAATCCTTTCCATTTCACTTGTATCTTAAAGCTCTCAATGGAGAGCTCAGGAGTCTCAGAGCCAGTAAACAGCTTGAGAGCATCATTCACAAAACGGTGATCTCCGCTCTTCTGCAGGGACTATATATAAACGAATGTGGCATTCTTAACGATTGGGTTGGTGAAGCCAAATTTTAGTGCGCACACAAAGATACACAGAGCTGTTTCTCTCTCCATCTCTGGCTCTCTCTCTCTCTCTCTCGAACACACACACACACACACATACACACCACACACATAAAACGGCATAGAGAAGCTGCTGTAGCACTGAACCTCGAGAACAACGGCAGTAGTGTGGGGCCGCCTCATGGTGGCTGGACTTCACGACGACTGCCTGTTAACCTGCTCAGGATGACCTACCAGTAGTTAAAACTGTCATGTTTAAAATTACAATATCTCGTCAGGCAGAAAATAACCTGTTGGGATGTATTACCAACGTAATGTGTTGAAAACATTGCAGAAAATACATATCGGGATTGTAAACAAGGGTATGGCTTATCTTGTTTGTCTGGAGTAACCCACAACCATTAACACCTTATTGTATTCTGAGAGGTGCATCAGATTTTCAGAACAGCTATAAACCAAGGAAGACGTGCTAATGTCTAAAGAGTAGGCATATGGAGGCATGATGAGAGCTGTGCTACATCTTATGGGCTGTCACAGGAGAAAGCTCCCCACCCCCTACAGTGAGAGAATGAGTGCAGCAGCATTCCCAATCGCTGAACATATTAACCATGTTACGCACAGCAGAGTAAACCCGCACTGATACATGACTGAGTAGGCTACAGAAGCCATTGGCCCCAACAGTGTGTGGACAATGCTTGTTGGGATTTATAAGACACCACACATGCACAGGCTGTGAAATTTGGGTGTCTAACACCACTAATTAAAGGGATAGTTATCTTCTGTTGAACACAAAAGAAGATATTTTGAAGAATGTCGGTAATCAAACAGTTGACGGTAGCCATTGACTTCCATAGTAGGAAAAGTAAATGGCTACTGTCATCTATCTGGTCACCAACATTCTTTAAAACATCCTCTTTTGTGTTCAACAGAAGAAATAAAGTCATACCGTACAACTGGAACAACTTAAGGGTGAGCAGGTGATGACAAATTTTTAATTTTGGGGTGAAGTAGCTCTTTAAAGATTCACTTCAGGAAAAAAAAAAGCTAGTCTTTCCTGGTCTCACATTCTGGCTAAGGCTGGGTTTATCTAAATACCAGCATGACCAAGCTCGGAGACTAAGACCAACAACCCTTTTTTTAGGCTGGTTTAAGCTGGTTTTGTGCTGTTGAACTTCACCAAAGTATTCTTTGTATTCAAATATATGTGTTAACTTACTTGCATGTATAAATATTTACAAAAGAACACTTCCGTACGCAAAAAAAGTTAGATTATAAGTGAGAATGCGCTTAAATAGACGTTTACAAAGAAATCGTCTTCCTGAAGAGGTAACCATAGCAACAGTAGGCTGCTCGAGCACTTGTCATTATTTATTATTTGATTAAACTTACATAAAATTGTAAGTTTAGGCTATATATATATATATATATATATATATAAAAAGTTGTGTTCAAAAAGTCTTTATTTTGGCAAATTACACTGAAAGATATTAAAATCGTTAAATTAATAGAACACTGCGCATACACATTGTAGCCTACGGACGGTGTGTCGCGCGGAGAGTGATGGTGCTGTGCATTATTCACAGACAAACCGTGCGCTTACCGTGTCCATGCGTTGGATTGCTGCTTTGCTTTTTGTCCGGTGCCTTCGCACACACGCCCCGTCCCTCCAACAGAGCTTGCAGAGGTTTGCTCTCCCCGGGGCGATGTTGACAGCTCAGCCCGGTACCGCAGCGCCCCGTGTACACTCCGCACGCCTGGCCCTCAGTCAGCGGGCAAGTCATGCAGCACCCGCAGCCCGGCTCCTTTACCGGCTCGGTGCAGTCCCGAGGCAACGGTTTGCACAGCACCATCGCCCCGTCGTCGCACGGCTCGCATCGGACCACAGGGCTGACGCTTTCAGCCAGCCGGGCGAATGCTGCGAGCAACGCGGTCAGGCAGAGCGCACACAGTCCCGTCATGGAGCCGAAGGGCTGAACGCGCGCACGGGGGTAGATGCGATGCGTGGGGGGGTGGGGGGGAGGGAGGGAAACGGACAGTCAGTTCACCTCACCTGGCTATAATATTATACTAAAGCCTGCTCTCGTCTCAGCATATGCTTTAGAAAAGTAGCGACGCTTTGAGTTATGCTGGTGTCACGTCGGTTTGACTAGACTGGGAAGCAAGCGGCTGGGTCTCTCCATCTGTAAGTGAGTTTAAGTGGAACTTCAGGTTTTATACAGGCAGGAACAGTGCAAGTCACTCCCACCGGTATGAATTATGTAGTCACCGGTCTCGGTCTTAAGGGACGCGCATCCTTAATGAAATCCTTCAACACAAGACAAGAGACAAGGGTGAAATAGGCTACAGGGAATCTTGCGCGCGCTTATAGACCCGTCATTGAGGTCATTGCGGGCATTTGGAAAGTCGCGCGTCGCGGTTGTAAAAGACACGAAAAGAAGACTAATTCAAATAAATTATCACGGACATCAAAAAGACATTTAGCTAACTTAGCCTATTTAATCTTTTTTCACCATATTAGCCTATGATGGTAACACATTTAATAAGGTTAATAAGTTAACATCAGTTAGCCTACCTATCTTAGATAACATGAAGAGCCCCTGCTTTTTGACTTTCTCAGTTTGTGTATAGGCTACATATAGAGTTCAGAGTACCAAACTTCACACATGTCTACAATTGTGTGGTTTTGTTTTATTAATACAGTGTATACTTTTTCTTGAAATATCTCAAAAGAATGGAAGTGGGGCACATTGTAACTGGCATTTAGCTTTAAATGCTATCTGATCTAATAAAAATACAAGACAAACTAAAATATTTTCTCAATAAAATACAACTATTGACGTTTTGATTTAAAGGCATTTTTTAATTAAAAATAAACAGAGTTTTTGAGTTTGACAACAAACACAGCAAAACAACATAGTTCAAAACATAATAATAGTTAATAATTTCTGACCATTGACTCTCAGTCTTTACATAATAAGGACACATTGTAACGCAGTGTTACAACATGCCCAACTGCACAATATAAACCCTGTCAAATAACATATTGGAGATTAAAATAATATCAGATTTGTCTAATTTAAAATAAATACCAATAATAGAGATGAAAAAAGTGCATAAGTAACAAATGAACTTATATAAATGTTCAGTGATATCTTCCAAAGATTTCAGAATTTTGGCACAATTTTTTCTATATATAGTGTTGATATGGCAACTAAACACATATATAGTGTTGTTGATATGCCAACAAAAACACACTAAGTCTGGTCATGCTATAGCATGTGTTTAAAACTGTTACAACTAGCCCATTGTGAGGCTATGCTCCCCTCTCCCCTATACTTCTACAGCATTAATTAATCTTAGTTAATATTAATTTCAACATTTACTATATTATTAAAATCAAAGGTTGTATTTGTTAGGGTTAGTTAATGCACTGTGAACTAACATTAACAAACAATAAGCTGTAACATTAGTATAGCCTATACAGTAGCAAATGTATTGCTCATTGTTAGTTCATGTTAGTAAATACATTAACTAATGTTAACTATTAACCTTATTGTAAAGTGTTACCAATACGATAATAAAAGTGTGAATTCACTTAAAAAAAAAAAATGACATTAGATATCCCCCAAAAACACTTTGAGTAAAGATTCTTTACAAAGAGAAATTTGTTGACAATAGAGCAATGGAAATATACTCAATATTTGAAAGAACACGTAATTACCTAATATTCAAAATTACTGAAAGTAACACTTTTTTGAATGGTCCCTTGATTCTGTTAACTATAAGTAACTTTGCATCTACAGGTCAGCTAACTCTCATTCGAATATTAGTAGACTGTCTGCTTAATATCTGATAACTCTTTATTTTGATGCTCCCCCAATAGACATTCTACTAACTATTGCTAACTTTGCAACTACGTCAACTTATTTGAATCCTAGCGGTATACTCTACTAATACTCTAAGGAGAGTTAGTAGACATGTAGGTGCAACCGTGCAACATTACTTATAGTCAACAGAATGTGTTGAACGGACCATCAAAATAAGCGGTCAAACGATTAATCGCATCCAAAATAAAAGTTTGTGTTCACATAATATATGTGGGTGCATTGTGTAATCATTTTATATATATAAATACATACACATGCTTGTATATATTTAAGAAATATTTTCATGAATATACTGTAGATTTATATATAATATTATATATAAATATTTTATATATAAATATTTTTTCTTAAATATACATGCATGTGTGTGTGTGTGTGTTTATATATATATACAAAATAATTATACACAGTGCATCCACATATATTATGTAAACACAAACTTTTATTTTGGATGTGATTAATCGCGATTAATATTTTGACAGCCTTAAAATAAAGTGAAACCAAAATATATTTTAACATTATGCTCTGAGAAATATGGGTTCAATTTTGAACCTGCCTCAAAAAACCTAATATAGGCTGATTAAATGGCCAGGTGAATAAAACTATTACTGAAAAAACTTTCAAAAACATTGAAACCTAACAAAACAGTGTTAGTGACCTTTACTTTTGTTCCAATATAAACACCCAAAACACTTAAAAAGCAGCCTAGACCAATTTTCACCTGTGGATATTTGAGGAACTCTCTGAACACTGCAGAATAATGTGGAAAATTCACTTTGGGTGGTCGAGCATTAGCAGTCCCATGACACCTGCTGTACCAAGATCAGTCCATTCATCCATACAGAATATTCACTGATCATTTGCAACTTTTCACCATCCATCCATCCATCCATCCATTCAGGGGAACAACTAGAACCTTGACCCCTGTGCTATACCAGTTGGGCCTGGGCGAGTAAAAATTCGGACCTGTGAATTTTCGCTTCGGGCCTGCATCCATCCATCCCTCTTTCTGTCAATCTCTCCTTCTCACTGGGTGGTAAGAGATGATTAGAGTGTGGGTTGGATGTTGGATTGTGCTGCTTCAGCGCTGAACACCCCTCCTGCCTCTGCTCTGTAATAACACAAAGTCTGTACAGGCTGTACAGCTCAGTGGCTCCAGCTTTGGGAAAATAAAGGCCTACGGGCCTGCCTGCAGACCCCAGTGTTGAGACTGGCCCACTGAAAACAAGCAGAGGGGGTAAGGAAATACCCCCCAGCACACGCAACCCCACTAACAACACCCTCGGCTACTAAGATTAGTTTTCTTATGACTCCGCATTTTTCTCCCTCGCTCTCCCACTCTTGATTTCTTATTGTCTGTCTGTCCGTATACCTCAGGAATTCCTCCCGATTTGGGATTCTGCACTTGAGGGCTCTCCTCATGGTCTCCAGAAGCATTCTGGGAATGGAATACACAGCGCCTGCACAGAGGGACAAAGCGCTTGCCCAACGTGTGCATGCATGGGAGAGAGACCGAAAATCAAACTGCGTCGCACGATCTGATAAGATAGCGATCAATGGTGTCATCCACGATTCCATGACAACGAGTTATTGACCTAGATCGTATCGCCGATTCCTTATCAGTGCAAGCTAGTAAACTCGTATGACAAAATCATTCGATTGCATTTAGAAGCGCCTGTTGGCCAGTGTGTGTGTGTGAGTCTGAGTGTTTATTTCTGTGAATATTATTGCAGCTGGCTGAATGTTTATTGAAAACGCTGCGCTCCAAAGGACGGACGCCAAACTGCGGGCCTACATTTTAAGCGTCTCTTAGTCTTAATATCCTCTGTAATCTATCTGAATCTCACACTCTTTATTTGTGTCAGCGCATCTCCAACACTCTGTCTCTCATTCACATTCCTCTGGCTGATCTCGGAGTTGGATGGTAAATCATTAATTGTCCTTCCTTCTCTGCTGTGCGTCACATTTGACAGCCGTCAGTGTGACACTCATTTAATACCGGTTTCAATCGGCGGTTTCTGGTGGGGGAAGGAGGGAATGAGAGAAGTGGGTGGAGAAATTGATTTATTTGTTTAGTTCCTCCAAGGGGATTTTATAGAAACCAGCACATCCCTGATGGCACTGCCACTCCATATTATGGATCTGCACACACACACACACACACACACACACACACACACACTGCATGATTTATCGCTGGCATGGAGGCTTTCAGTCACATGAAACATATTGGCTCATATGTTTGTGTCAGGCTGTGTCTTGCAAGCATGTGCATCTCTTATGAAGGCCTTAGAACATAAGAACATATTAAGAAACTCAGTCAAATCATAGTTTGCACATAGTTGGATACTCATATGCACAGAAACAGCTTGGGCACACAGTTTATGAAAGTATCTGAATTTCATTTATTTTAGGATACCATATGATACTAATAAGATATTGATTTGATGCCAATCTTGATGTTGTGACACAAGGAAATTATGAAAAATATTTCCAATGCCAGAATTCAAACAACAGCTTACATTTTGCGTTTAAGCAAAATGCAATCCGTTATTGTTTGCACTATTTTCAGGACAATTAAGCACATTTACATTTATTTATTTTCTGTTTTATTGTTGATTCTCATTTCTATGTTCAGTCAATTCTGTAATTCTATTTAAAAAAATAATATGTAGATATTCTAAAATTACAATGAATCGGTTTTTAATTCATAAAAGGCTACAAATGTTACATGATAAATGTATTCAATAAATAATTTATATATTTCAATGAATTACATTATTAATTTTTATCATGTTACAGTAATGAAAATTAAGGGGTAAAGTGAAAAATCCTGAAAAATCTTTAAAGTCCTTAAATTAGACATTTTTACATACACGCTTTCTATAAAATATATTTTTTTTGTAGATTAAATATTTGAAATACTTTTAAAAACTTGAAGTGGGCTGTTTAGACATTTATATTTATATAAAATATTTTATTTCACATAATAAATGAAAATGTATAAACCACACAGCCGTGTTACGTGATTTAATTTAAACAGTAAAAAGTATACAAAACAGTATCTTTTTTTAAATTTTAATTCATAAAATGATGTTAAATGCTAAATTAAACATCACGTGGCTTTACAATGTAAACTGTAAAAACGCAGCTTGGAGCTAATGGCACATGCCCGGTCTAAATCTGCAGTATTTCAAGCCAGATCGAAAGTGCCAAAAATAAACATCTCGTTCTAGACAGCGTCAAAGAAACTAAAAGGGATATAAAACATAAATACAGCATCGAAACATGCAACACTTATACTGCGCATTGAATAGTTTTGTACTACATACGGCCAAACCATGCCTCTCACACACTCTGAGCTAAGAAACCGCTGAATGTGAGGCCTCTGTGCCCATTTGCAGGCTAAAAAATGTAAACAACATTATCAGATGATTGGCCTCATTGAATCTAAACTCACAAAGACATTATTTTTCAGATGTGACTCAAACAAACGCATTGCCTGTGAAGAACAACATCATCTTTCCATGGCGCATTTCCCAAAGCCTCTCCAGAATTCGATAGCAACTTTACTTCAACCAGGAAGGAAACCAATGCGCAATGCGCTCACAGGCCAGAGCTGAATATGTCCTGAGTGTTTCTGTGCTCTCCGCTTCTGTTGTGCCCAACTCTCTTTCTCTCGCTCTCTCTCTCTCTCTTCAGGAACAAATAATTACAGTCACAGCATGTGATTTAACAGCGCAGAGATCAAATTCCACCGTGTTATAATCACTCGCTGTTCGGCTATTGCAGCTGCAAAAAAAGAGAGTGAAGCTAATGGCTGGGGGGCAGCAGAAAAGATTTGCTTTTGCTAGGTTACAGAGCAAGATCAGAATGGAAATCAAGGGAGCTCAGACCGATTTAGAGAAAGCAGGCGTGACGCACAGGTGGCTCGTCAATGTGAGGAATATCCTAGAAGCAAAGCAGGCTGAACGCAATCATTTTGTGTTTTTGCGATAAGCCTACGCTCTATTTTTGGAAAGGCTTTTCCGTGAGAGCAATACTGAAGATGGAAATAGTGAGCGCACAGTAGAGCGTATAAAGCTGAAGGAATGTGTGAGATCCGAGCATGACTTCGCACTGCATGGTTTGAGTATGAGCCAAAACAGATGGAACAGACCCAATAAAGGTTTAGCCCAACACTGTGCCCTTTCACCACATGCAAACACACACACACACAGACACACACACACCTAGAAAGTCCTACGTTCCCTATAGCCTACTGCCTACATAGGTTTGTTCCCTTCTATAGGTCAAGGAACTGTAACCGAGCTGTATCAAAAGGTCACACTTAACCCCCATCTAAGCCACCGGAGACTTATGCCCACGGAAATAATTTTGTTTAACACCTTGCAGCAGCAGCACAAGTTCAGCGGCCAGTAGCAAAAAAAGAACATGATGTGACATTCAAGTACAAGTAATTTTATTAACAGAACAAGCATCAATAATAGATTAGGATAAATAGACTATTTTAACATTAATTTAGATGTTAAAATCACTGAAATCTGGGCCGTATGCCAAAATATTACAATCAAAACCCACGACTAACAGTACAATAGTAGGCTATGGGTTATACCAGTTCTTTGAAAAAGAAAGAAGCAATGAGTCACTGGACCACAACCTCATCTTAAAGGGTTAGTTCACCAAAAAATTCTGTCATTAATTACTCAACCTCATGTTGTTCCATACCTGTAAGACTTTCGTTCATCTTGGGAACACAAATGGAAATATTTATGTCCCTCTATTTACAGCTGTGCAACTACAACTTTGATGCTTAAAAAAGTTAATAAAGAGATTGTAAAACTAAGCCATATGAATTGAGCGGTTTAGCCCAAAATTTTATGTAGACACGATTGCTTCATATGATGAACAGATTTTATTTAGACTTTTATATACATATCAGTTATGGTAAACGGAAGCTCAAGCGTGCTCGCTCGACATGTGAGAACCAATGAGATTCATTCTTGTGTTACGCAGGATGTTTAAGCTTCTGCAAGAACCAATGATGTTCATTCTTGTGTTACGCAGCACGTTTGAGCTTCTGCAAGAACCAATGAGGTCCATTCTTGTGTTACACAGCACGTTTGAGCTTCCGCAAGAACCAATGAGGTTCATTCTTGTGTTACACAGCACATTTGAGCTTCTGCAAGAACCAATGAGGTTCATTCTTGTGTTACGCAGCACGTTTGAGCTTCCGCAAGAACCAATGAGGTTCATTCTTGTGTTACACAGCACGTTTGAGCTTCTGCAAGAACCAATGAGGTTCATTCTTGTGTTAGGCAGCACGTTTGAGCTTCTGCAAGAACCAATGAGGTTCATTCTTGTGTTATGCAGCACGTTTGAGCTTCCGTAAGAACCAATGAGGTTCATTCTTGTGTTACACAGCACGTTTGAGCTTCCACGAGATCCAATGAGGTTCATTCTTGTGTTAAGCAGCGCATTTGAGCTTCTGCAAGAACCAATGAGATTCATTCTTGTGTTACGCAGCACGTTTGAGCTTCTGCAAGAAACTATGAGGTTCATTCTTGTGTTACGCAGCACGTTTGAGCTTCTGCAAGAACCAATGAGGTTAATTCTTGTTACACAGCACGTTTGAGCTTCTGCAAGAACCAATGAGGTTCATTCTTGTGTTACACAGCATGTTTGAGCTTCTGCAATAACCAATGAGGTTCATTCTTGTGTTACACAGCACGTTTGAGCTTCCGCAAGAACCAATGATGTTTATTCTTGTGTTACACAGCACGTTTGAGCTTCTGCAAGAACCAATGAGGTTCACTATTGTGTTACGCAGCACGTTTGAGCTTCCGCAAGAACCAATGAGGTTCATTCTTGTGTTACACAGCACGTTTGAGCTTCCGCAAGAACCAATGAGGTTCATTCTTGTGTTACACAGCACATTTGAGCTTCTGCAAGAACCAATGAGGTTCATTCTTGTGTTACACAGCACGTTTGAGCTTCTGCAAGAACCAATGAGGTTCATTCTTGTGTTACACAGCACGTTTGAGCTTCTGCAAGAACCAATGAGGTTCATTCTTGTGTTACACAGCACGTTTGAGCTTCCACGAGATCCAATGAGGTTCATTCTTGTGTTAAGCAGCGCATTTGAGCTTCTGCAAGAACCAATGAGATTCATTCTTGTGTTACGCAGCACGTTTGAGCTTCTGCAAGAAACTATGAGGTTCATTCTTGTGTTACGCAGCACGTTTGAGCTTCTGCAAGAACCAATGAGGTTAATTCTTGTTACACAGCACGTTTGAGCTTCTGCAAGAACCAATGAGGTTCATTCTTGTGTTACACAGCATGTTTGAGCTTCCACAATAACCAATGAGGTTCATTCTTGTGTTACACAGCACGTTTGAGCTTCCACGACATCCGATGAGGTTCATTCTTGTGTTAAGCAGCGCATTTGAGCTTCTGCAAGAACCAATGAGATTCATTCTTGTGTTACGCAGCACGTTTGAGCTTCTACAAGAACCAATGAGGTTTTTGCATAAAGCAAAAAAACACATTGCATACTCAAAAATTAGGCATGAAGCATTTTTTATAGTCACCTTTTCTCTCTTCTCTTCAGCCATCTTAGATTGATGCTTACGGAAACTGTCTCAGTGCATTCTGGGATTGCCTTTCACAGAAGTTACATGTGATGCTGCCTGTTGTTTATTCTCAGAACATGTCCTGGTTTTCCCCACTGAAGTGGCTGGTGTGGTGGGTATCTGTAAATTTGTCAGTGTGTGTTAAACTATTGTTTGCCAGTTTTGTTGCTGGAACAGTGTAAATAACACTCCCACGCCAGTCACTTTTATCCCCTAACTCACTCTTCGTGATGACAGAACCGACAGTCTCTATCTCTTGCAGGCTGTCAGCCAGCCAAATATGACAGGAATGTGAAGGGAGGAAGGGAAGGAATGGGTTTGGGGTCGCACATTAGCTTTGGGACACTGAAGTCTGCAAATGCACTTGAGAATAAGCGTGCCAGTGCAGTCTCCAGGATGCTGGATTGGTGAGAAAAAAGCCACCTCAGCAAAATTTGCTAATTCTTCCACATATTTCACTGTAGATGCAAGCAAAAAAGAAAAATCCTTTAAAGCAGTTAAATGAAGACTTAAATCTTAGATTTTTTATATTGTTTTACATAAATGAACCAACGTGAACATAGAACAGTTGTGAATCTGATTTGTTATCAGACAGTTAAATATAACTTTCAAAAAAGTCCACCACAAATACCATCCCATTTAACAATGCTCAGTTCGACCTTCGCGGTCTTCGAAGGCATGGCAGCCATGTCCCATGCAACCTCTAAAGTGCAATATGCATGGACATATTGTTCCAGTTGTGGTCTTCAGTCCAATCAATCATGTTTACATGTCCCATCAAATGGATTAAAATCCAATCAGATTTAGCCCCGTCATTCCGATCAACATGGTTGACTTTTTTTATTCAGTTTTTATAACAGTTTGATTAAAACTGGATTAAGGTGGGGTGAAATGTGACAATACGAAATAGGGTGAATTCAGGTTGATAGGGACACTTTTTCCAAGTCTGTATGTCTACATAAAGTATGTGGGAGTGGAGTGCTTGATATGCTCCTCAAGTTTACTACTAGTGGTCCTGTGTGTGTAATTCAGCATCTTAATTTCTTAAAGCCTTGATTGTCTTGTCTTCAGCAGCTCTATAAATAGGAACCAGGTCGTTCTGCTCTTTAACTCGCCAGCTTTTGCTTGCTTTTATTTTATTTTTCCTTCTTGCCACGCCATAAAACATTTTTTTTTCCAAGTCACCATCCGAACCTGGTATTTTTGTTGCTGTTTTCTTGGAGGGAGAATGATTGTGTTTCACTTTGGAGGGCATTCACCCTTTCTCAGGGTTTCCCATTTATGGTTAAAGTCACACCATGAGTGTGTATCCATCCTCTCAACTGCAAAACCAAAAATCTGAGTTTATGCAATGTGAATTTAGCCATTTGTGTGCTCTAGTGTCATTAGTGGTTCTTGTTATGGCTTTTTCAAAACCCCTAAACCTATGTACTAAACTTTGCCTTGTAACTTATAACAAAATTATTGTGCCATGGACATGTCCATCATGTGGTTTGTTTAGAGGAGGTGTGCAATTACTTTTTATTGTTATAAGACTATGAACGATAAAATGAAACAAAAAAAAAAACATTCATTTATCAGTAAGGAGATAGGGGAGACCAACACTATCTCACGACCAATTCGTACGAATTTGACGCATGATTAAAAAGTGTCTAATTCGTACTAATTCGTACGACCTCACTCGTACTAATTCCTACGATTTGTCTAAACCCACGTGATGGTTAGGTTTAGGGGCGGGGTCAGGGGTAGGTCATTCGTACGAATTCATACGAATTGGCCAATTCGTAAAATATGTACGATTTAGCAAAATCGTATTAATTCGTACGTATGAGGTCGTATGAATTGTTACGAATTAGCCACTTTTTAATCATTCGTTGAATTCGTACGACTTGGTCGTGAGATCGGGTTGGGGAGACACATATAGACCAAAAGCCTCATTTGACTTTGTAAAAATCTAGTTTGTTGCTAAAAATTCAATGTAATTCATTACAATAGATCTTTAAAAAGTCTGTTAAAGTTTGGACATCTGCGCAAGACAAAATTTTGCCTACTTGTTCTCAGGGAGCAGCTGCTTTTCAGGAACAAACTGGAACAATGCCTGTCAATAAATCTATGGCAGCGGTTCATCCGTGAGGGATGCTGTGGGTTAGTGTGTAAAGAGGTTTTCTTGGGAAACATCTGGAGCTAAATTCCATTAAACACTCAAATGAGGTTTTGGCTATGTGAGAGTCAGCAGGGAGCACATCCCTCAACCTTTTATCTTAGAGAGAGAAAGAGAAGGAGGGAGAGAAAGATACAGATGGGGGCAAATGAAAGGGTGCAGGATGGAAAAATACAAAGGCAGAAGGGAGGAGGATGGGATCTGGTAGGGGGCATCTTGCGGTAATGTTGGGCCTAAAACAGACTCAATGCAAGTTTGTGAATTCAAATGCTTTTATGAACTGTGAAATCAAGCTAACATGTGCAATTAATGCAACACTTGAACATGTTGCATTCACATCCACATGGGGCACTATAGTTTTTTTATTTTCTTTAATTCAACAATGATGATTTAAATTGATCAAAAGTGACAGTAAAGACATTTATAGTGTTACAAAATATTTATATTTAAAATAAATCTTGTTCTTTTGAACTTTCTATTTATCAAAGAATCCTAAAATGAAAGAGAGATGGGAGGAAAAATTATGTTAAAGGAGTAGTTCACTTTAAAAAAAAAAAAATGGCTGATAATTTACTCACCCCCATGTCATCCAAGATATCCATGTCTTTCTTTCTTCAGTCGAAAAGAAATTAAGATTTTTGATGAAAACATTCAAGGATTTTCTCCATATAATGGACTTCATAGGGAACCAAATGGTTCAAGGTCCAACCCAGCAAACACAGAACGTTCTCCTAACATTTCCGAATGGTCCCATGAGGTTATTTTTTTTGGGGAACCAAACAAGAACGTTATAGGAACGTTCCGTGTAGGTTATTTTTAGGTTCCATTTTTATAACGTAAGGAGAAAGTTACGGGAACATTCCCCTAACACTAAAGGAAAGTTCTAGGAACGTTCTGGGAACCAAAAACTAACGTTCCCAGAACCTAAATTTGTTTGCTGGGAAATGAGAGTTTTAGTGCAGCTTCAAAGGGCTTTAAACGACACCAGACGATGAATAAGGGTCTTATCTAGGACCCTTCGAGTCATGACTCGAAAAAAGATTTGTTCATTTTGATGAACGAGTTCGAAGAGGAGGGCCACGAACGTGTATCACAGAACAGAGATAGGTGAGCATTTGAGCTTATAAAACTTAAACTTTTTTATTTATTTTTGAAATGACCGATCGTTTCGCTAAGACCCTTATTCATCGTCTGGCGTCCTTTAAAGCCCTTTGAAGCTGCACTGAAACTGTCTTTTGGACCTTGAACCGTTTGGTTCCCATTGAAGTGCATTATATGGAGAAAAATCCTGGAATGTCTTCATCAAAAACCTTAATTTCTTTTCGACTGAAGAAAGAAAGACATGGACATCTTGGATGACATGGGGGTGAGTAAATTATCAGCAAAAGTTTTTTCAAAAGTGAACTACTCCTTTAATGCTTTTGCAAAGTTTTGAGTTCTTTGCTAGCGAACGCTTGCAAAGGTTTGTTAAAGAGGTTTGTTACTGTCATCTTGAGAAAAACAATGTTTCTGGAATATTATAACCTTAAGTTAGATTTTACTCATAAACTGTTCGATGAAAACATTATCATTTTGAAAAGCAAACACTTTCACTCACTATTGAGATAATGGATACATTCATGGATACATTCTCTTTTTACATCTAGCCATATCACACGTCAGTAAAAAAAGGTAAAGGATAGCTGATGTTTAAAAGTAGATACTGAACAAACTGAATAAGAATGTTATAAGACACACCTTGTTTTATGTGTTTCCAGCCGCCACTTTGCTTTCCATATGTGTATCCCTCAGAGGCCAGTTCAGCAATTCGGTTCAGCCGGTCCTGGCTGTGGAGATGTTTTAGGGGGGCCGGTTCCTGGAAATCATATCCAGGATGTACTCTTCTTCTGTGAACTATAACAATGGAAGGATCCTCACAGAAGGATGTTCTGAGCTGTCCACGGAAAATTCAGGAACCCAAAACACGGCTCAAGAGCTGATGGGATTCAGTATTATTCAGTGAGAAAAACCGAGAACATTTTACTGTCGCTGAAAATTGAAAGTGCATTCATTCATTTATTCATTAATTCGTTCATACATTCATTCAATCATTTAAGCATTCAATAATTCATTAATATATGCATTTCATTCACGCATTCATTCATTCACTCATTCATGTATTCATTCATCCGTTCGGTCATTCAAGCATTCGTTTATTCAATTATTAATGGATCCGTTCATGCATTCGTATTAAAGTCAAGTCAAGTCAAGTCAAAGTTTATTTATATAGCACTTTTTCAAAAACAACAAGTGTTTAACAAAGTGCTGTACACATACATACTTATACGATAAGGACCAAACCAACATGACCAAGATACAAGAAATAAAAGACAGTAATACAATAAAATAATATGAAAATAAAACAAACTCTCACACAGCGTCAAATGCCAAACTGTAATAATAAGTTTTAAGATTAGATTTAAAAATAGTAATGGTTTGGGACTGCCTGATGTACAAGGGCAACCTATTCCACAACTTCGATCCTGCCACTGAAAATGCTCTTTCACCCCTAGATTTTAGTTTCACACGTGGGACTACTAAAAGCAAATGGTCAGCGGACCTAAGCGCTCTAGACGGAGCATAATGCCTAATCAGTTCCGTCATGTACCTAGGAGCAAGGCCATGAAGTGATTTAAAAACAAACATCAAAATTTTGAAATTAATTCTAAAAGAAACTGGTAACCAGTGAAGAGAGGAAAGAACAGGTGTAATATGTTCTCGCTTTTTTGTACCCGTCACCAAGCGAGCTGCAGCATTCTGGACCCTCTGCAGTCTAGAGAGAGAGGCCTGACTAATGCCTATATAGAGGCCATTACAATAATCTAAACGAGATGAGATAAAAATATGGAGGAGTTTTTGAAAGTCTCTGGAAGACAGAAATGATTTCACCTTTGCGAGTTGTCTCAATTGGAAAAAGCTCGATTTAACTACCAAGTTAATCTGTTTGTCCAGTTTAAAATCACAATCCATAGTAAAGCCTAGGTTAAACCTACAATACCTAAGATTTGGATGCAGCTAGAGGGCGCTACATTCAAAACAACAACGGCTTTGCTTGATGACGACGCGGAGGAACGCGGAATGATGGGAACTGCTGTTTTCAACTCCACCGTGGATAAATCAGTCAGACGCGAATCGAAGACGTCATATAACTGACGTTTTGGGACGTCTTTTGACCATACGTCAATATTCGCCTTTTTAGGGCCCCCTTAAACATCGGTAGATGAGGTTATGGGATCCTAACTCTACCCCAGACCTAAACCTAACCCTAAACCTAACTGACGTTAAAGGTAAAGCGTCAGTTGTATGACGGCCCGGGATCGCCATCTACCGACGTTTAAGGGGGCCCTAAAAAGGCGGATATTGACGTATGGTCAAAAGACGTCCCAAGACGTCAGTTGTATGACTTTTTGCGATGAGACTGTGTTAACGTGGCTGGTCCTCCTTGGTAACTTTAAAAAAATAAAAAATCAATTTAAATGTACATTTGACACATCTTTTCATGTCGTGTAAGTATTCCACCACAGCTACAGTTTCACAAAATTAACGTTAAGGGGGTCGCACACCGGACGAGAAGCTGCAGCGCCGCGTCGTGCCACATCTTTAAAATACGAACACATTATTATTATCTATAAGTGTACACATACCGGCGGCGCCCAGCAACGTCTCAGGACCGTGTTCAAAATCCTACTGCGCCACAGAGCGCCATTTACATAGTTTTATATAAAATTCTTAATTATTTTTGTCTCAAATCGTTGCTAATGGATCCCCACTTCGCCCTATGCTGCAATATGCATTTAGTTTTGCAGTCATTTACAGAAATCAGCTGCTTGAATGACAATTGCTGATGTTATTATTAAATTTTTCAGGTGAGATTCTCAATTCATTCAGTGAACGGATGCTCTGAGGTAAAGTTTTCAGAATGCAGACTCAGCAACGATTGTATTTAATTGTACAGTACAGTCATAACAGAACAGACATTATCTTCATTTCCTGTCATACATAACAATATTGCTGGCCATACACTGATGAGAAAGTGCACATCCGGTCTGTGATACTGTGGAGTTGTCCTAAACGTGGCGCAGCGCTTCTCGTCCGGTGTGCGACCCCCTTTACAGCCAACAGTTCTCATTCCGAGAATAAATGAAAAGAATAATTGTGCTCCATTCCATAACAAATGCGCGAAACAAGATGACGTTTGTTGCTTGATAGACGCTAACGCACAACTACAACTACCGCATTTGTCCAGGACTACACGTAGTACGAGGCTACGAGCGGAAACCGAGGTAAACGGATATGATGCGATTGACTGGCGACTCCCAGCTCACCCCTGCTCATACGCCCCGTTTCCTTGGTTAAAATCTCAATTTTCTCGCGATTTAAACATTGTTTAAAACATTTGGAATATTGTGAGTTATCATCTTTACTAAATATATAACACTGTCCTTGTGATTTTGGAATATTTTAATGCAAAAATCTTAGGTATTCCACCTTTGATTCATTTATATTTATGCATTCCTCCATTTATGTATCCATTCATTCATTCATTCATTTGTTCATACATTTAATTCATTCATTCATGCAAACAAAATCAATTTTTTGGGTTCATTCATTGAACTGAATAATGGTGCTTCCAACAATGGTGTAGAATAGTTTACTCTGAGCACTATTTAGCATGTTTTCCATTCCTTCAATCCATACTGAAGATACAGAATCCCTCAACATCATCACAAACAAATATGAAACACAAAGATTCAGATTATAGGAGCACCAATGATCATTGTTGCTATTCAGCTTGTAGGCACCCTATCAATCTCATTGTCACCTCAAAACCTTGGAACTAGAGGGTTTCAGCTTTAAATAAATCCTGGAAAAATGCTCACTCGTCATTGTGCTGCATTTTTGATTTTTATCAGTATTGGATCAGGAGTTGCTAAATTCTTGATAATTATGTGTAACCATCGACTGCTATTCGTGAAATTGAAACAATTTGGCCACAATAAAAGCAGCTAAATGCAAACACACAAATGACTCGCTGTGGAAAGCTGGATCTAATGATCGAGAAGGATGACTCATCTGGGGGCGATAAAAACTTGATTACTTTTTTATTAGATTTTCTTTTTTTATTAAAATGCATTCCACTTGGAGGACTTCTTACACATGATTTATTCGATTATATATCTGTTCATGAGAAGAGTTAAGGACTGAGGAAGATATACAGTGAGATTCATCAAAATGTGGTATTATGCGGCTGCATGTTAGTTACACATTCTTCCTAAATCCAAAACATCAGCACTAAAAGCCCTTAGAAAAATAAATGATTTTACAACCAGTGTTGTTGAACTAATGATGTTATCCAGGGTGATTGGGATGTAGTCACACAGCAAGTGGTCAGGGTTGTGCAGTTCAATGGTCTGCATCGTGGACCTTCTTTTTCGTTCTCTTTTTTCGCATGCAAATATTTCACACTCCTGGCTAAACCTGAATTTATTGACGCTAAGCAAATACTAAACATGATTAATGGACATGCACACAAGCAGACATGCACACACATTTAGACATTTGGCAAATCTTATAATTAAAGTGATATATGTCATGTAGGTCCAAACCTGTTTGACTTTTTCTTATGTGGAACACACAAGAAGATGTTTTGAAGAATACTAATGATTCTCTCCATTCAGAGGGTTTGGGTCAGTTTTTTTTTTTTTTTTTCGAAAGAAATTAACACTTTTATTCATTAGTTAATGTTACTTAGTTAACATGAATAATGAAAAATACATCTTCAACATTTACTGTAACACTATTTTACAGTGACCTTGTTACATATGTTGCATGTATTTACCATAGTAATAACAGTAAATTATGCATAATTACATGCAACTAACTTAATTTTACTCAGTACCTAAATATATAATTACACTGTTACAAGACACCTTAAAATAAAAAGTAACAGCATCTATTAATCTGTTAATATTAATTTCCACATTTACGAATACATTAAATTGAATATCGCATTTGTTTACATTAGTTAATGCACTGCGAACTAACATGAACAAACAATGAACAGATGCGGTATTTTAATTAATATGAACAAAGATGAATAAATACTGTAACAAATGTATTACTCATTTACTAGCTCATGTTAATAAATACTAATGTTAACAAATGAACCTCATTGTAAACTACTACCAAAATTTATAAAAATGTAAGCAATATTAATAAGTTAATATCTTTTCAACATTGATAATAATGATAAATGTTCATTGAGCCCCAAACCATCATATTATAATGATTTCTGAAGGATCAATAGACACTGAAGACTAGAATAATGGTGCTGAAAATTCAGCTTGGATATTTATACTCCTTTTGTGCTCAACCGAATAAAGAAAGACATCAGTGCGTGGGTGAATAAATAATAACAGAACTAATGTTTTTGGGTGAACTATCGCTTTATGAATAATCATTTTTTCAGGCAAAAGTAAAAAGAGAAAAGCAAAGGTGAGAAACCCCACTATCAAGGCTAAACAAACAGTTTCACAGGACTGCACAGCTACACCTCTCAAGACCAAATTCCTGTTGAAATGGTTACATCCTTGCAAAAAGTGCATATGAAAGCCATAGCATGTATGTGTGTCCGTGTGTCTATTAAAAAATGGCAGGGTGTGTATCTGAGGGCAAGTATCTGCGTACGAGTGGAAGAGACAGCCTGTGGTGTGTGTAGAGTTAAGGAGCGTGGGTGTGCACGTCTGGGTCTGGTTTGGGCTTTTCTGAAGCGATTTGTAATGATATGCTACTCTGTCTGTACAACGTGTATTTGTGCCCCAGTGAGACATAGAGAACATACTCTCATTAAGTTAAAAGGATGGCGTCCAACCACAACGACTTTAGGGCAAACGCACACACATATGCCAGTCCACTGGCCAGCACAAATTCAAATGGGATTGCCGGCACAGACACACAAACACACTTATTGCCAGTGCCATAAAAAGCAGAGAATTTGGACAAATAACATTTCCACCATCATATTAGGGTTACTTGAAAGAGACTGAATGGAACTACAGGACTGAAAGAAAATCAGCATGTTGAGTTTCAGAAAGCTACTTTTTTATGGGATTTTCATCATTGTCCGTATTTTAAGAATTCAGATTGCACTCTTCTATTAATAAAAATCACATCACAGATTAATTACATTTATTTCAATAATGAATATTTGTTTAGCTTCCCAAATGCTGCTGGCATTGACTTTTCTTCATACTACTATTGATTATATTGCCAATGTGTATGTGCTTGTAACCGCATGTGCGATTTTCACACGTCATATGGTGTGACATAGGTCCTGCAGTCCACGGGTATCAGGAGATCGAATCAGCCAATCAGAGGGACTTGAATAAAACGGATGCAATCTGTCAGTCAGCCCACTGTGGCGAAAGTAATGGTGATATTCCTCCCCCATAGTCGTGACGCTTCAGAGTTAAATAATTGTGTGTGCTCTAACACACACACACACACACGTTTCCAAATTTTATGGGGACTCTCCATAGATGTAATGGTTTTTATAACGTACAAACTGTCCCCTTACACTAACCCTCACAGAAAATTGCAGTGATTATTGTGATTTATTAGCTGATTTTCTCATAGGGGCTGAAATAATGTCCCCACAAGGTCAAAATGTACTGGTATTACTATTCTCGTGGGAACATTTGGTCCAAATAAAGTATGGAATACCAAGGACAGACACACACACACACACACACTTCACTCTGTTATAGACAGTTGCTCTCTCCTTTAACAGAATGACATATTCAGCATTTGCTGCAAAAATCTATTGTAAAATATCTATTGTAAAATCTATTGTCTATTTTTTTACATCTATTGTAAAAAAAAAAACCTGTATTTAGCAGTTTTTTTAATCCAAAATAAAATAATAATGACCATTTTTGCAATTCGAGTCTCACTGTCTGAGCTGATCTTAAAACATATATACATTATACGTATCAAATTTAAAGGGTTAGTTCACCCAAAAATGAAAATTAAGTCATTAATTACTCACCCCCATGCTGTTCCAACCCCGTAAGACCTTCGTTCATCTTCGGAACACAAATGAAGATATTTTTGATTGAATCTGAGAGCTGGATCACTCCTCCATAGACTGCCTAAGGGACTGGCTCTTGACGGCCCATAAAGTCATTAAAGAAAAGGTTTAAATATTCCATGTGCCTACAGCGGCTCAATTATAAGTTTATCAAGCGACGAGAATACTTTTTGTGCGAAAAAAACATAAATAACGACTTTATTCCACTATTCCATTACTTACTTATGGGCGCATGCGCGAGAACTGAGACGAGGACGTTCTCATTCGTCTACTTCTTGTTACCGGCTGCTCACCGCTTAGGAGTTTTACCGCCCCCTACCGTATAAAATGATGATCCATATATAAGGCGCTCCGGATTATAAGGAACACTGTCGTTTTTTGAGAAGATTAAAGGCTTTTAAGTGCACCTTATAGTGCGGAAAATACGCAAATTGAAAAGCGTATATACAGCGCGCATCTTCCTCTGCTTGTAAACAGAAAGTTTTGCGCTTCCAGCTATATCAGCACATCATCTTATACGGTAGGGGGCGGTAAAACTCCTAAGCGGTGAGCAGCCGGTAACAAGAAGTAGACGAATGAGAACGTCCTCGTCTCAGTTCTCGCGCATGCGCCCATAAGGAAGTAATGGAATAGTGGAATAAAGTCGTTATTTATGTTTTTTTCGCACAAAAAGTAGTCTCGTCGCTTGATAAACTTATAAATGCGCCGCTGTAGGCACATGGAATATTTAAACCTTTTCTTTAATGACTTTATGGGCCGTCAAGAGCCAGTCTCTTAGGCAGTCTATGTAGGACTGATCTAGCTCTCAGATTCAATCAAAAATATCTTTATTTGTGTTCCGAAGATGAACGAAGGTCTTACGGGGTTGGAACAGCATGGGGGTGAGTAATTAATGACTTAATTTTCATTTTTGGGTGAACTAACCCTTTAAGTCATTTGTAGATATCCTGATTACAACAAAACAACAAAAAACTTAATGTAAAATTAAAATACTATTCAATCTCAAAAAAATAAAAATTTTGTCTCAGAAAATCTTGATGACACTGATGTTTACAAAAATTCTGTCCAATCAAATTCTCCATACAGTGAGACTGTCCACTTCCAGGGAAGTGAGTAGTGATGCTAACTATAGGAATGTGCCCAAATAGTTTATGCTATTGTGAGCTATTTGTGTACACTAATATAACTGAGAGAAAGTGTGTCAGGAAAAGTGAGTCGTAGTGAGTGTGCGTTATTTTTTAATGTGGCATGCCTTGTGCTCTCAATGCTAATGTAATGTCCCTCAGCTGGTTGCAAACCAGCATGGCTGTTCATTGGGAACTAATGAAGAACATTAATGCGTAGGCATTAATGCACACCAAACAAGAAAACTTGAATATTTGTTTTCACAATCCATTTGTTCAGTTAGTATTCAAAGCTGCAGTTGAAGTCACGTCATTGGATGACCAAATGAAACGCTTACAGGTCAGACCAGATTAAACGCTCAAATGAGGATTTCTATTGCCAACTTCATAAGAGGATTTGCTTACGTACAAACACGCACATCTATAGCACCTGAGGAAATGTCATCTAGTGTCATGTGAGAGTTCTCTCTGTTTGTCCAAGTTCATGAAAGCTTGTATTTGTACATAATTTCATTAACTGGGCAATGAAAGCTTTACTACTGGCCCTTCACCTTTGAACTCTGGACACATTCTCCCTCTGACCTCGTCTCTCTGTCGCACACGTGCAAGCTTAACCTTGACTTTTTGCAAATGCTGACTCCAATAAAGTGTGGATATCTGGCTACCAGACAGTAGAGCTGCCACATACTGCAGATGGCAGTTTAAAACAGTGAAATGTCACGCAGACCGATTGAGTGTCATGGGACAAATCTTTATAGCATCTCACTTTACCGTCTGTATCCAGACCCTCTTCGCTGTGATTTATGATTATGATTCATGAGGTTTCAGTATATGAAATGATTCTTAATTTGGGCTCAATTAAATAATGGCGAATTTTTGTTTAAACGCATTCAACTTTCAGAAACACAAGCAATGCTTCTCATTGCAACTATTACCCTAATATTGTAATCACACACTGCAATCATACCTTACATGTTCATTACGTCAACTGAACTGAAAAGCCTATGATGTTTACTTGCATACCACATAACCTGTATTATCGTATAGCTGTATATTACTGCCATACGGACATTACTTTGACACACTCATATCTGACTGATAACAGAACACGTCCTGCTTGTAACATTAAAACATTTTCTGTATAAGCATTTTTTGTGAAGCTGCTTTGAGACAAAAGTCTATGTATTGTGAAAAGTGCTATACAAATAAACATAAATTGAATTGAACTGAAAATATCATTTTTAGTGAAAGTGTACAATTTTAAAATGTTGTACTCTATTGTTTTTTTTTTTTTACTGATTTCCCACCCAACATTCTTTCATTTAACAACATTTTTGTTAAATGAATTAAAGGTGTAAAAAATGTATAGTATCTATTAACAGAAATGCAATATGACATCCATATGTGTGGTGTATAAAGAACTTACTTAATGAACCGTAATGTTTTTATTACCTTAGAATGAGACCTACGGTATGTTCGGTATGTACGGTCATGTTTCTACGGTAGCCAAAAGCAAACAAACGGCGTTACAGAGCGCGTTTCGTCATTACCTTGAAAGAGAAGCCGCAGAAAGCTAGAAGCCATAGACATGGTAAGTAGTGACTTTTCCTTGTCAGTGGTGTAAAATATGTAGTTGGATTGTTTCATGTAACTTAGTTTTCCCTCGCTGTGTTATGGCTTTGCTATGTGGGGATAAATGTGCTGGTTACGTTTGTGAGACAGCTGATTAGTACTCTTGTCATTGACTGTAAAACAGTATGTTACAGGAATCACCAACCTGTCGATCGTGGTCGACAAGTCGATCTTGGAAGCATTTTATGTCGATCGCGAAGAGTTTTCAAAATCATAGAAAAAAGCCTTTTGTGTTGTAAATGGTGTCTAGGGGATGCGGAGGCGCGCACGCTGTTACAATATGCCACGTTTGCCGCGCGCACCTTTGCACTCACGCTGAGGTGTCGAGTTTAAACAAGGCTTTACGCTTTAACCAGCTCAGCCACAGTAACAGCTCATATTATCCAGCTAAACTTTTACTACCCTGTTAGAGAAAATATAGTTGCATAGTTTCATGTGGTTCTTCACCCTCACTCTATTATGGGTTTGCTATGTGGGGAGAAATGTGCTGGTTACGTTTGTGAGACAATCAGCTGATTACTATTTTTATATTATATATTAAGACCCTTGTTCCTCACCTGACTATGGCTTTGTAAACTTTATCCATGATGTGGTCTATAATGGACTGGTACAGAAACAGTGACAATGTTACACACTCTTGATATGTTTGTTCCGTTTTAGCCACCGTAGCTTCTTCGAAAGGGAGGGGTGAGCAGTGGGCTGAGCTCACAACCAAATCGCTAGATGTCGCTAAAAATCACACTCTGCACCTTTAATTCATTTTAATTTATTGTTGTCATAATTATTTCATTTGTATGGACCTTTAGTTTGTATTTCCAATTACCTGCTTCCTGTGTTTCCTTTGTTCTAGTTCCCTGCCATTATCTGTTGTCATAGCGATTCATTTCATGAGCACAGCTGTCTTCATTTAGCCTAGTTCTCTTTGTATTTAGTTCTCTTTGTATTTAAGTCCCTGAGTTTGCTTCAGTCGTTGTCCATTGTTGATGCTAAGTTTAATGCACGCTGTCTCGTTCTGTTTGGAAGCTACCTGAGTTTTGTTTAATAAATATTGACTTTTTCTTGTGAATCTAACCTTAGTCATCTTCACTGGACAAACGCATATAATTTATTTAATTCAATTAAATATTACTCCATTTACACTACTGTTATTTTTTTACTTTTATTTTACTCTGTGCAGTTTCACATTGTTTGCTGATATGCTGCAAATATTTTGCAATAGAAATGTGTCGTTTTAAGTGTATACTGTAAATAGTTATCTTATAAATTGTTTTGTGTGGTATACCATTAACTTGATTTGGACAGTTTTAATGAATGATGGTGATACCGTATAATTTAACATATAATAATGTAAATTTGAAATGTTTGTCATGATCCTGGTATGTTCCTCGCTCTTTTTTTTTTTGCTGCGTTCCAGGCAGGTTTTTGAGCACATAAATCACAACTTCAAACCACGACTCACGACTTTGTATCATTCAAGGCTAGTCACGCCAAACTACCTTTTTTTTATTTATTTTTTTTATTGCAGGTTAACAAAACAGTAACACATACCAGGTAAGATTCAGTGAGACACATCTACAATACAAAAGTAGAAAAGGGGAAACAAAAAAAAAAAAAAAAAAAAAAACAACAACAGAGAACAGAAAAACTCACAACAGCCCCACACAGTTATCGACAAAGTGGTATATGTAGGCACACAAGATCCTTTCTGTGATGCAATTCAGTAGTATCTGAATAGTTGTAGAGGATATGATAGAGACTTTGACAAACACAAAGAAATATATATATATATATATATATATATATATCTGTATTTGTATTAGTGGTGGTAGTATCAATGATAGTATTTATAATGATAATATTCATGACAATAATAGTAATATAGGCTATAGCAATCTACGACAGTAGTGACAATGGCACTATGACAATAAGACGCCAAACTACCTGAGCGCAAGGAATTGTGGTAACTAGATGGAAAGAAACCAGCATGGCGGACCTTACGAGGCTTATGCGCATTTGTAATAATTTCTGCCGCCAAAGGTGCTTACTCCTTGTTTATTTGAGGGAAACGGAGAAGGAAAAACATCATATTGTCCGAAAGTGTATTCACACCGTACCGCCTGCAGAAACACTGCATCCGTTGGGGCTGCCATTGTTGTTTTGTATGGTTTCGCGGGCTATGTGACGTCAGAGTTCACGGATTGGAAATCACGGGTTTGACTGCCGTTCCAGTGCACTTTCACGGGTATAAGGTTGGAAAAACACTGGTTACAGGTTGCCTGGAACGCAGCATTTCTTCCCCTGCTTCCACACACACACACACACGCGCACACACTTACATGCACTTTCTTTCATACTCAGCTGTTCCTCATCTCCCTATGCAATCAGTATCTTCGTTTCCACACCTGTCCTCTCTTTATCTCTACACATGCGTTTTATATTCACGGACATGACCATTCTGAAAGCAACTTTAAAACTTTTACAGAGATCTTAAAGAAAAGCCACAAAGAAACCTTTCTTTAAAGTGAATTTCGTTTTTCACTAATCTTAATTTCAATCAATGTTTCATCAACCAATGGGCTCTATGCACAGCTGCACTACTTCCTGAACTTCAGCCAGCTCATTGTTTCCTGTCTGCCATCATTGGACAATTTGATTAATTCAGGTGTGTCTGACCTCAGTAGTCACAGCAACAATAATAGTACTGTTATTCTGCAGCAGTCGGGGTGATAGAAACTGTCGGATGTTTGCTGGATTAGGAAGATCGTGCAGTCATGCATCACCTATCCTTTTTAAGTTATGAAGCAAAAAAAAAACAAAAAAACGTTAATTTTGTTTTTATCTGTGACGTAATAAAAAATAATGTGATCAGATCACATTTGATAAATGTTTTTTTTTTTTTTTTTTTTTTTTTTAAAGTTGAACCGGCATCGTCGTCATGTTTAAAGCAGAAGAAGGTGGATAAACTTTGAACACGTTTGTGATCGTTCTCTATCTCCGAGTCTTGTCTTGTCCAATCTGATCTTCATTGCCTACTCGTCAACATTCTACGTTTGTGTGTTTGTGCTAAACTTGTGCCAACTTATATTGGCTTCTATACTCTATGGCTATACTAAAGAAACGTTACTCACAAACACAGACAAAACAGCCACCCGTCATTTTGTTTATGCTTATTTGTTTACTATATTAAATAAACATAACTATATATAAAATAACATCTAAACATATTAAAGTTTCGCTTCAAAGATGACAGTAAATTTGGAAGACTATGCCATAATCCCGTTTTTATCTGCTTTAAATCTCCCCAAACCGTAAACTGAAAAGCAGCCTTGTGTCAAATGCAGAACTTATGCGTGCATATGGCCTATACGCAGTAATTAGAAGTTTATTGAAGCAAAATACATAGTTAATAGTTAGTTAATAGTGAGAATTGGACCCTAATCCATCCAATGCTATAATGTGTAAACATGGTAAAGTACAGTGTTGGCCTATAGATTAGTGTGCAATTTTCAGTAAGTAGTAAATTGGTATTTTATTCCAAACATATAGCCAACATGTTTGTGGGGGTTTAATTTATTTGTTTCTGCTTGTGTGTAGTTTTTGCAAAGAGGCTTGTTTTTTGACACTTTTATACAAACCATCAGAATCAGTCAGGAGTGCACAATTCTTGAGGCAATGAGAATTTAGAACATTTCAGGAATCTAAATGCTGTGGCATTTATACACACAGAGGAGCTCTAACTCTCTCTCTCTCACACACACACACACACACACACGCACACACACACACACACACACACACACACACACACACACACACACACACACACACACACACACACAGGGCCTGCTTCCCTCATATAAGCACATGTATTCTAGGAAACTGGCACAGAATTTGGGCAGTGTGCTGGGGATTTGTTTCTGTATTTCACACCTTTCATTCCCTTTTACAAAATAAGTCTGCTTAATTGTATTAAATATGCATTTGTAGTGTACTTCAAATCTTATGTCAATTAAAAAACTTGCAGATAATAAATTATTAATGAAAGGTTGGTTACACTTTATTTACAGGTGTCTTTGTTAGAATGTAATTATACATTTAAGTACTAATTAATATTAAGTAACTACACACTTACTATAGGGTTAGGAAAGATTAGGGTTTGGTTTTAGGGTTGGTTGCATGTAATTATGTATCATTTACTGTTATTACCAGTAACTACCTATAACATATGTGACAATGACACTGTAGAATAAAGGTCACTTTAGTTAGTGTACTTAAAGGCTGTTTCATGACTATTTCTTGACACCTTAGACATATTTTGACGTGTTGACATGACTAACATACTAAGCCACGTGTGAAGTACTTGATTTTAAAGTTATATTGTAAATGTATTAAATTAAATTGCTTTATCATTACAGATATATGTAAATACATGACCTACAAGTTTCTATAGAAATTACATTGAAGTATATTTTTGTTTATGATCAATGTAAACTGTAGGCTAGTACACTTCAGCCATTTTTCACAAACTATAGAAATAACTGAAATTATATACAGTGTATTTGGTTCAACTAATTGAATTGAAATATTGAATATAAATGTTAACTATAATACATTTCCATGTACTCTTTTTAGTCTTTTTTTTTAAAGTATGCTAAAGTGTACTTCTTTTTCACAAGCGTTGTCTCAGTGTGCCCACACTCACTTCCTGCCCAGTGATTAGAGCTGGACATGCAACACTTTCCATCCGCAAATCACAATGGGAAAATCCCTTTCTCCCTTTGAGTTTGGGTGCATGACACAAAACATTTGCAGCATAGCTCCAAGCAATGAGAATTCCACAAAGTAAAATATAGGAAAACAATGGTAGGTCAATAGTGAATGTTACTACAGCGTAAGATCACTCTATTTCTCTTACATGGTGAATGTGTAAAGCTTCTGATCTGTCAATGATGCTCATCTTTCGCCTCCACCCCTGTCCCCCTCATGTCCACTTATGTCTTTTTCTCACCCCCTTGGCAAATGATGAGGCATCAGCTGATTTGGTAGAAGGGATTTGGTCTTCCATGAAGTCTATTTAAAAGTGCCAATGCATTGCTATCTCTCTTTCTCCCCCACTTTCTGTCTTTGCCTTTTTAACTTCTGCCTTCTCTCACTTTTCTCAGCTATATTTATAATGGACAATATTTGTTTGTTGACTTGCAAACTAAGACCCGTGTTTTTATCCGTCTTCATCTCTGTACTCTGCTTCAAATCCTGTCCTGTCTGCCTTGCTGCTGGTTTGCGTCTGTAAGCTCTGTATAGCTTTCTGTTTTGAATCTCTACTTACTATCATTTCTTTTTGTATATTGTTTAATATAACTTACTCATCGACATACATTAGATATAGTCTAATATTGCCTATCACAAGTAATCTGACATTGCTAGCTTTTATCTAAATCGTTATCGCTAGCACAACACGCCAGTATTTTGCTAGCTTGTTAACCTGCCATCCATGCTAGAACGGATCTCCTATTATTGTCACTTGCACTTGGTGTCACATGTATAGTATAGCCTTCTCTGTCAGTACTACTGAGAGCTTTACATATGAGAAATTCAGGGAGATAGCCAGGCTGAAAGAGAAGATTTCAGAATTAGAGATACGAATTCAAACTTTAATTGAGGATAGTAAGAGTGCAAGGGCTTTAGATACTACTTTGGATGCGACTAGCTCAGTGAAGTCTGTATATTGTTTGGTTTCGGCTGTAGAGCCCATGCAGCAGGGCAACTGGGTGACTGTGAGATGCTGTAATCACAGGACAAAACACCACTCTTCTGTTTCGATTACCATAACAAATAGATTCTCCCCACTCAGTGAAACACCCACTGAGAATCCAGTTGAAAGTGCCCAAGTTATTGGCGATTATATTACACGGAACGTGAAAATAGAGACACCAGCCACCATAGTCACGTGTTTGCCAGGAGCCAGAGCATCTGACATCAAAGCAGATTTAAAAGTGCAGGCTAATGCTAATCGTAAATTGTCTAAGATTATTATTCACATCGGCACTAATGATGCTTGACTTCACCAGATGTAGATCACTAAAATTAACATTAAAGAGGTAAGTAAAGTCGCAAGTACGATGTCAGGCACTGTAATTTGCTCTGGCCCCCTTCCTGTTCGCTGGAGTGATGAGATTCTCAGTAGACTGTCCTCACTCAATGGCTGGCTGTCTAAGTGTTGTCCTCAAATAATATAGAATTCATAGACAATTGGAAAAGTTTTTGGGGCAGACCTGACCTGTTAAAAAGAGATGGTTTTCATCCCTCCTGGGATGGTGCTGCTCTTCTCTCTAGTGATATGGCTCATAGTCTTAGAGCTCAAACATGAATTGGGGCTCAGGTCAGGAAGATAAACTGACCGTCTGCTAGTTGTGTCCCGTCACGGAGGTCAGATAAATCCCATCACATAGAGCCTCTTTCACCTAGATATCATCATATAGAGACTGTGGGCCAGATGTACTAACGCTTTTCTGCCAACTTCAGGCAGACAGGAGTTATTTGCTTCATAAAACCATGGCAAGGTACGTACGAAAGGACGCACCGAGATGAAAGCACAGACTGCCTGTTGCGGGCACTGAAAATGGCAAAATGTGCTTGTTGTGTCATGCATTCACGGGATGGTCAAGGTGAAAGTGGGAGTGTCACATAAAGAGATGGTAGGAGAAGCGTAAACTGCGCCTAATTATGTATTTCGCATTATGTACATAAAAAGCCAGTGAAAGTGTGCCTCTATTTTGCGCTGAAAATGATCCGCCTCTTAAAAGAAGGTGATACGCAGCACTACATTTTTTCATGCCCTGACGAAACTTGATGAAGATGCATAGCTGAAATAAAAAACTGGATGACTAGTAATTTCCTACTACTTAACTCTGGAAGTATGACCATATTAGCCCGGTTCTATCAACACTGCATTTGCTCCCTATTAAACATTGTATACATTTTTAAATATTGCTGATAACTTACAAAGGACTTAATGGTTTACCTCTCCAGTAACGCTTATTCCTTCACGTCTATAGCGATCTCAAAATTCCGGCCGGTTGATAACACCTAGAATATCAAAATCAACTGCTGGCGGTAGATCATTTTACTATTTAGCACCAAAACTCTGGAACATTCTTCCTAACATTGTCCGGGAAGTAAACACACTCTGTCAATTTAAATCTAGACTAAAAACACATCTCTTTGACTTAGCATACACAAGTTATAAACTTCTATAATTCAATGTTAGGCTATAGATAGATAAGGTAAGCCGGAACCGGGTACACACCTCAAAATCCTGATGTACTCGTTACATCATAAGAAGAATGGCGTCTACGCTAAAATTAGTCTCCCTATTTATACTCGAGGTTTACAGCAGTCCGCTGGATCCAGGCCGTATCCAGATCTGGTGAAGAACATGACGACAATGCAATCCTTAAATGTCAACTTGTGAAGGCCCCTTTCTCCTTCCCTTTACCTCTGTACAGACAAACATTGTCAAAATAGTTCCGGTTCACATGGCTGCGCAGAAGCAATACATTATTTTGTATACATTTTTAAGGCCAGACAATTCATTTGTTGAGGTCAATTTGTAAAGAAAGATTTACTTGCCTGCACTCATATTCAAACACACCTATTGACTAAACACGTAATATGCGTTTGAACACCGTCAGGGTTTTTACACAGGTTTGCGTTTTTAAAGCTTTCTCTGATATAGGTATATAAATTTGTTTTTTTTTTTTGTTTTTTTTATTAGTTTTTTTTTCAAAGCTTGCACCTTTGGAACCTATTCCAAGGTTTGCGTTCTTGAGCCACCAGGCACTGTTGTTGTGTGAATGAGCTGGCCAGAGCGTGTTAAGGGTTTTCTGTTAGAATGGGGTCATGTAAGCTGCCCCTAAGTTAATAAATAATGATCTTTGCAACAGAAGTGAATCAATCAAAACTTACTTTAGCTGGACAATAACTGTGTTACTTTAATTTCCTATCATCACTGTGCTGCTTTGAAACAGTCTATAGGTGACTGGACTTGACTTCATAGGAAAAACATCTAACTCACCAGGTATTTATGTAAGTCTCAGTCTGGGCTATCAAAAGAGAAAAAGTACATTGGAGTGTATTCATGGACCAAATCTTTGTATAGCAGATTTTAGCAGCCCCGCTCATGCACATACTGTACCAAATTCATGCACACAGACTGACAAACCATACAGACCATAATGTTGTCTATATTATTCTTCACAAGATGCCTTCCCTTACCATGTATCCCAGCAATGCAAAGTATAAAGTTATGATCTGGAAGAACTGCAAGACATACATACCAACCGTGACTGTGGATGTTGTACAGCTTTGCAAACACTGATGCATTAAACAAGACTGATTATCTGTGATGTAATTCCTTAAATGCTAACTTTAAATTTGATATCGCTGTTTTGGCCTCCTTTTAACGTTTTTTCTGGGTGTCTTGGAATGTCTGTCTGGGTTTCTAAACATTAGAAAGCATACTTTTACACTGTGTTTCAATATGGCTTTTATTTTGACAAACCATGTGTGACTGATGATTACAAAACAGTCCAAATACCAGAGAGTGTTCCCCCTCTTCATTCCTGTAGCTTCTGATGCTAAAAAGTAAGTATGTGCATTTTTGTGTGTGTGGTGAATATCTGATACATGAACCTTTGACTTTGTACAGTTTCGAAAACCATTGATGCCACCAGCACAATTCCTCACATTTTCTTTTTCATAAAAGCCCCTCAAGAGAAATCACTTGTTGGTCTGGAACCACTGCCTCTTTCAGCGCCTACCAAAAGAGAGCACCTCGCCGTGAGATAGAAAAGTAGGCCAGTGTAAAAGAGGATATCTGGCATCGCCATAAAAAGATGGACAGGAAGAAAGAGAGAGTGTGCCAGGAACATCCTATTAGAGGAAGACATAGAAAAAGCAAGAGGAAGAGAGGGAATAAATCATATAAGGCATAATGTTAGAGCCAATTCATTTTAAATTGATTTGTTTGTTTAGTTAAGAATATTGAAATAATTATTGACTTGAATTGAATTGTAAAACTTATTGTTTTGATTATGGATATATTATGGCTTTGATTATGAATTTATGACAATATGGATTACTTATTTTGGCATTGTCAGGCCATATCATGTGTCTATTAGAACAAAGTGGAAAGGAAGTCCAGATGTGACTATATAACTTTTCTGACACTGACAATGTGACTTGGCATTTTAGTTGTTCTGTGCTGGTCCAATAGAGTATTTATACACTACTGTCCCAGTCCTCTCTAGCCTGGCGGTCCCAGCACTCTCTAAACGGGCGGTCCCAGTCTTCTATAGCCGGACGGTCCCAGCACTCTGTAGCTGGGTCCCATCCCTCTATATAGCCTGGCGGTCTCAACCCTCTCTAGCCGGGCGATCCCAGCGCTCTCTACTAGCCCGGCGGTTCCAGCACTCTCTAGCCGGGCAGTCCCAGCGTTCTCTAGCTTAGAGCTTTCAGTGCGCTCTCTACCCAGGATGTTGCAGTGGTCTCTGGGCGGTCCCAGCACTTTCTAGCCAGGCGGTCTTTCCTGGAGGCTCTCAGTGATGGTAACCGTCATTTTGTGCGTTTGGGCTGAACACACTTCCCCCGAGGTGATGGCTTCCACCAAGGCCATGGAGGCCATCTAAGAAATGTCTGTGTCCCCTGACACCGCCATTACGGAGCTCTCTGTCACGGCCAAGGATGCTGCTCCCGAACTTTGTGTACTTCCTGTCTCTGCTTTGCCATGGTGCCCAGATCTGCCAGCTTCACCAAGGTAATTCCTAGCCACGACCGTGGTCAACTGCTCCGCCCAGGTACTCTCTTGCTCTTGCTCTCTTGCTCACCACCTTGGTTCCCTGCTCTGTCGGCTGCATCATGGGTGTCTCCTGCACTTCCTTGGTGATCTTCAGTCCCACCTGCTCTGCCCTGATGGTATCTTGCTCCTTCTGCTCCACCTTGGTGGCATTCATCTCCGCCTGCTCTGCCCTGGCTCCCCGCTCTGCTTGCCCCACCCTGGTTCCCTGAACTGCCAGTGCCACCTTGATTTCCAGGCTCACCTCCAACTCATGGGCCTGGCCCTCCATCCCTCCCCCCCTGGTGCGCCTCCACTCCACCACCCACCTGGACTTTTGTTTTAGGGTTTTGTTTGCCAGGAAGCATCTGGAATACATCCTTTTGTTGAATGCCCTGCTTCTTGTATCATGTTTTTAGTTTGTTGTAGTTTTCCTAGTTGATTAGTCTGATTGTTTCCAAGTGTGTCTTGTTAGCTCGTTATCCCTTGTGTGTACATATAGCCCTTGTGTGTCCCTTGTTCCTTATCAGTCGATGTTTGCTGTGGATGTCTTTAGATAGTGCATGTTTTAGTTCCCTGGTTTCCAGTTCTTGTGTTTATTGTACGTTTTAATAAAACTTGGATCTACGTCTTTACTTCCTATTTCCTTCATTTTCCCTGATATCCATCTCTCCCTTGTCTGTGGTTCAGATATACCCTACATTATGGGGGACAAAACGTCACCACAAAGAAGCCAATATCTAAAAATACTTGTCCTTCGGGGGACATTTTTAGTCCCCATGAGGAAACACTAAATTATGTTTTTGTTGAAAATGAGTGGAGTAAGTTTGGGGTTAGAATATGCAGTTTATACAGTATGAAAGTTATTATGTTTATGTAAAAAGTGCCCATAAAACGTGAGAGAGAGAGAGAGAGAGAGAGAGAGAGAGAGAGAGAGAGAGAGAGAGAGAGAGAGAGATGATGAGGTAATGCCTAGTGAGAGCTCTTATCAGCTGGAGAGGGGGGACCAGGTGCATTTCCTGAACTCTGGGCCTGGGTGCCACAAAAGCTGCTTTGTCCAAGCCTGTTCCCTGACTCTGCACTAAAGCAATGATTTACCCCGGCTCCTTCCCCTCTCCAACCTGGTCCTTCTCTTTCTCTCTTCCTGCTCCAGAGAGACCAATTAGAGACAATGCAAGTAGGTTAGACTGCCCATTAACTGAGGGCATTGTTAAGCACAATGCCAAGAGGATTGTACGCTAACAATAAAACCCATAAGCCGGTACTAGAGTGTCACTGACATTGTTGGGCTAAACCAAGAGTGCCATTTTGTTCCTATGGAGCGTGTGAGTGTGTGTGTGTGAATTGGGGAGAGAGAGTGTGCACTGGGTCACAGACCGCACAGACCAGTTTCTCGTCACTTAAATAGAATCTCTGTGTTCCACTTTTCTATCCTATCTCTTTATCCCTTTCTGTTCTTGGACATCTCCATCTCTCACCCACTGACCCCCTTGCGCACAAAGACAGAGAGTCAGTCTCTCTACCCTGATAATGATGGGAAAAGGATGATGTAATGCCCCCAGCCAAGGGGTTTCGAGTGAGATGAGGTTGCTTTTAAAAGGCAAACTCTCGTGGCTCTGTCTGGGGGTCTTGACCTCTGACCTCAGGGGGCACGGATTCTCCCACTATTAAGGGAAATCAGTTTTGTTTGTGCATTTACAGCACGATCATCACAATAAGAACACTCCTCCAATCATCTGTGCATAAAGAATGCTGTGTCTTCATTTATTAAATGTCCTTATGGTTTTGCTCCTACATAGCTCACCAATATCATAATATATTCCAGATCACTCTATCATCCAATTGCATCACCTAAACCACTTTTTCGGTTAGACATATTTTATAACATTATAAATGTATTTACTGTCATTTTTGATTATGGGAAAAGGCGGATACTACTCGTAATCTCTGTCATGGGACATTTTGGTTAACAGAAGAAATGAATAATATAAAACTTTTCTACAATGACACTTATAACTGAAAACCTTTGCATGGTTTTATGTGTCAGTAAGTAAAAGACAACTGCCATATATAGCGCAACAAACTAAAATGACCAATTGCACTTGTATTCCAAAGTAATGGTTTCTCTGCTCCCTATTTATCTCTAGATATCCCAGTGGACAGTTTTGACCCCACTTAAGTGTGTGGGAATGAGTGGTTGCCCTTGGTGACAGAACTTTTGGCCTGTGACAATGCTGTTATCCCAAACGACCTTAAGGGTATTTATAAATGCACCTCATCTGTCTCTCATGCACCTCCTCTCATTCTCTCTCTCGTGTCTTCCTTCCTGATCTCTTCATTTCCCCCTCTCTCTCTTTCTCTCCCTCTATCCTCTCTTTCACTGACTGATTAGCTGGATTCTATGCTCCTTCCAAGTCATTGGAATCTGGGTCAGAACTCACAGCTGCTCTGGATCAAGGGCTAGTGTAGGACCAGCGCTGAGGTTGATATTAGATTTTCATCAACTATAAATCATAAGTGACAAAACAATGATTATAGAGCCATTTAATTCTAAATCTATTGCCAAGGTAATCCAGTAATGCAAGCACCATTATAGACAGACCAAAATGTGGCATAAAATAAATCATCCTATGATCCATAAATCATCTTTTAATGCATACATTTGACCAGACAACTGGACAGCTATGCATAGCTCTACCTGACCACAATATTTGAGAGATTCTTTAAAAAGCCGCTTATAGCCAGTTCCCTATCGAGAACGGTTCACTCATATTGCATAGCTATACACTATTGGAAAACTCATATTGAAGCCTTAAAACGCAGTGCTGCTCAGCAACCGGCGGCCTCCTTCTCAGCTTCCTGAACTCGATGTCATCAACGCTGTTCGCTGTTTCCCTGTGGCCATCCAGCAGAGTATCCTTTTTTTTAAAAAGCCTTTCACAAAAGAGCAAACAACATTGTTTCAAATGCCGCACCCGGTCTGTGTTTCAGGCGGGGTTCCCATGCATTGCACTAACAGGCATAGTGAGTGTACTTCCTAGCTGCACTCAGTCAGGGCGGCTGTTCTCATTGCGAGAACAACTAGCTCCCTTTAAGTCAGGGAGCGATCCTGCCCCTCGCGCCATTCTGTTTCCAGCCCTCCTCAAGCCATGGAGGAAGAAATGGTGGATGAATAGAGCACTCAGAGGTAAGCAACCTCATGCCGGGTTTGTCCCCGCATGCCTTACTCACTCCAGAGAGCGAGTTACCGGTTCTCTTCACGAACACGGACCAGCGGCCCACCCTCGAAGTGGCTGGCCTCGTCTCGTTCTGCGGATTGGTGGAGGGCATTGATGACAGTTTGTCAGTGGTGGCATCTGAAGGATGATCGGTCTTAACTGTCGACCCCGCTCCCCCGTCTCAGCCAGACAAAGTCAGCACCAGGCCAAGCGTCAACGCTGAGCTTTTCCGCGTCCTCACCAGGGCCATTGAAGAGCTGGGTCTCGACTGGTCTAAACTGAAAGAGCCTGCTAGAAGCCGTCTCGATGAGTGGTTCCTGCTGGGGGGCCAATAGGCAAGGCCAGAGGCCAGCTCCCTTTTTCCCCAGAGGTCCACGAGGAGCTTACAAAGTTGTGTCGCGCGCCCTACTCGCCCTGCCTGCGTACTTCAACCTCAGCAACGCTCTCACCACTTGACAGTGCAGAGGAAAAGGAGTATGAGAAACTGCCCTCCCTGGAGGAAGCAGTGACTGCACATATTTGCCCTCCCACCACTGTTGGATGGAGGTGTAAGGCAGCACGTCCCTCTTAGCCGTGCAGAACAACTTCAGCTCTCGTCATCCGAGCCTACGCTTCCACTTGTCAAGCTGCTTCAGCCCTGCACACTATGGAAGGCCTTCAAGATTTCCAGGCTCCTTGGACGAGTCTGCACCAGAAAACGAGATCTTCAAGGATCTGCGCAGCACCTCCGACCTGGCACTGAGCGCCACCAAGACCATTGCCCAGGCCATTGGACGAAGCATGGCCAGCCTGGTGGTGTTAGAGCACCATCTGTGACTTAACCTCACAGAGATTAAGGACGCAAACAGAACTGCTTTCCTGGACTCCACAGTTTCCACCTCTGTTCTTTTTGGCTCATCGGTAAAGGGTTTTGCTGAGTGCTTCACTGAAGCACAGATGTCTTTGCAGGGCATGTGACACTTCCTTCCCAAGCACTCCCCCACGGCTTCAGGTCGCCCCAAGAACGCGCTGACCCAACAGCCAGCTAAACCAGCGCAGCCGGTCTCTCAACCCCGTCCAGTGACTGAAACCAGTCAGCGCTTTAAACCAGCCAAGCGCTTCCCCTTTCCAAAGCACCAGGGTCCCCAGCCTAAACTTACAGTACGCTAGACCCAGAGCCTCGGAAGCCGCCCTAATCCAGCAGAAAATAAGAGAAGGGGGCCAGGTCTTGCTGCGGCCAAACCACCACTGAAAATAGCTTGCATGCTTCTTCCAGCCCCCTCTTCAGTTCATAGGTAGGAGATGTTCTGATTGCAAACAATGGGTCCGTTTCAATTAACTCACCCCTGTAAAGCACCTGGGCAGTTGGGTCCCAATACAAGGCGGGCCACCCCCAGACTTCATGCAACCCCTAGTCACTCGGGCCAAGGCCTGGGGAAGCCATCCCCGATATGACAAAATGGGTATTAAGCAAAATAAAACGAGGTTACTCGCTATAGGACATGTGGCTTTGCATAGTTAAAGGAGCATTTCACCCAGAGTTTGAAATTCATTTCACACAAAATTTCTAGTTAGTTGGCTGTGGCGAGCAGAACGAGGGCAACTGGATGAGGGATGTGAGAGGACGGCGCGAGTGATAATGAAAGACACCAGTGAGACACTCACGCACCGGTCTCGTATCTCATGTTGCACGGAGGAGCGGATCATAAACATAGTTATAAATAAGGAGCGACGACGGCAGCCCACATGTCCTGACAGGACCATACAAATTGTAATATCTTGTATTAGAGCAGTTCAAATTTGTGCTTTGAATACAAATCTGACGACTGGATGTTCAACGTGGCACCTCAAGGCAAATAACTCTAAGGATTTGAGAATTAGAATTGTTGCTCTCCACAAAGATGGCCTAGGCTATACGAAGATGGTAACACCCTGAAACTGAGATACAGTACAGGCCAGGGTCATACAGAGGTTTTCCAAGACATGTTCCACTCGGAACAGGGTTTGCATGGGTCAATCAAAGAAGTTGAGTCCTCGTGCTGTGCGTCAGGTGCAGAAGCAGGCTTCAAAAAACAGACGCATGAGTGCTGCCAGCATTCCAACATGTGCTGTGACATTCTGAAGCAGAACACAATGCCCTCCCTTCAGATACTGTGCCGAACGGCATGATAACGTTCCCTTGCTGAGGAAGCTGAAGGTGAAGGTGATAGAGTGGCCAAGTATGTCTCCAGACATGAACGCTTTTGAGCACCTGTGGGGCATCCTCGAGCAGAAGGTGGAGAGGTGCCATGCGTCTCAGCTCCATGATGTCATTATGAAGGAGTGGAAGAGGATCCCAGCAACAAACTGTGCAGCTCTAGTGAATTCCATGCCTTGGAGGATTAAGGCAGTGCTAGATAACAATGGTGCTCACACAAAATATTAACACTTTGGACACAGTTTTGACATGTTCACTTAGGGTGTACTCACTTGTCAGCTATTTTGACAGTAATGGTTGTGTGTTGAGTTATTTTCAGATGACAGTAAATATATACTGCTAAACAAGCAGCACAATGACTACTCTAAAACATATCCAACAAATATATAAGTTCTGGTCAAAAAGATTGTTATGTTTAAAAGATGTTTACATTTAGTCCACAAAAAAATAGAAAAATAGAAAAAGACCAAAAAAAATAGAAAAATGACCCTGTTCAAAAGATTACATACCCTGGATTATTTGTATTGTGTGTTGTCACCTAGATGATTTTTTTTTTGTTTGTTTGTTTTGTTTTTGAGTTTGTCTTTGTTTGTCCTGAGCATTTAAACAGCCCGATGTTCTTCAGATAAATCCTCCAGGTCCCGAAAATTATTTTTCCAAACTATTTTGCTCATTGGAACCCTTTCCAGCAGTGACTGTATGATTTTGATATCCATCTTTTCACACTGAAGACAATTGACGGACTCAAACACAACTATTGAAAAAGGTTCAAACATTCACTGATGCTCCAGTATGCTCCATACATCCAATAATGCCAAAACTAAATGTTACAAAAATGCAAAAACAGAAACAGACAGTAATTCACTCTCTCTTCCAACACACACAGCACACACACACACACACACACACACACACAGGGACTCCCTCATTATTACATAAATGCTGATGTCATGAAAATGAATCTGATGGCCTCTTTTTGGCTGAGAGGGGAGTGTGATCACCCACATACAGGTTCATTAAATCTCTGTGTGAATGTGTATGTGTGTATTCCAATTCACAGTCAATACACTGAGGGATCAGATCACAAAAGTGTACTGAGCATGTGCTTTAAAGCACGTAGGCTACCGCTGAAAGGGAACGTGAGAGTGAGCAGTGGCACTCCTGTTTCTGAGCAAGGAGAGGAGAATTGCTGAGCTCATTCTCATTCTTCTGAAAATTGGGCATTGGCATGGGCATGTGCGAACAGTTCAGCAGAAGCCCCAGGGTATCTTGACAACCAAAGGCCCAGGTCAACATGAGGGCCAAAGCCCTATTACATATTTGACTTCCTGAAGTGTTTTTTAATAACAGAAAGATATTAAAGGTGTTAAAATGAGAAAATAAACCAAATATTTGATTGATAATCTGAATTACACTATTCGCAGTTCAAAAAGCAGATTTTTCTATTGACAGCCATTTCAAATTGACCATTTATCCTGACATTTTTTTTGCCAGCAACATATGAATCAAAAATTAAATTTAAAATTAACATTTTTGATTTTGTTTAATGCTTTTATCCCACTGCATTCAAGATACTGTATTCCCTGTCAGTTGAACCCATAACCTTATCATCGCTAGTGCTATATGCTTTACCAAGAAGGCAATATATTTTAATTAATTTAGTCTAAATTTAGCTAGATTTCATTTTAGCAAATTTATATGAAATGGAAAAAAAATACATTATATGATGTTATATTATATCACGTATGTATGAATGTAGGCTATGTGTGCATGCATGCATGGAAATATGTATTTATGTGCATACTTAATTATTTACCATACAAACAATATTTAATTGACATTTTTGCCTTGATGACATCTAAAACGGAAAGTTGACAAATGTCAGAAGACCTTTTTTTTTTAGCAAATAGGCTATTTAGTAAATATTTAGTCTTCTCCACTGACCAGTTTGAAAGATATAAGCAAGAAGTAAAACATATGTAAATGTGTGTGCAAAGTATTTTGAATCTGACTGAGAAGATAATAAACAGTTACAGTTATTTTTTTTCCCTACTAATCAGATTATTTCAGGTCTCCAGCCCTTTCAATCCGATCAAAAATGCAGTTGCAGCTTTATCGGATCAATTGAAGTGTTTACAAGAAGGCTTCACAATCCAATAAAGCCATCAATCCGATTACAGATTATTTGGGGGCAAGTAAACATAACTCGTGTAAATCAGCCAGGGCTACAAAGAAAAAAGGAAGACAGATGCATTGAACAAAATCAAAAAGTTCCATTCCGAAATACTGCGGCATTTAAGCCACTGTAAAATTACAGTATTCTCTCCAGATGTCCTCACCATTGTACCAGTGCCACTGAATTTGACTTAACCAGACATCAGAATCCCTCATCCAGCATGTCATGGAGCATTTTCATATTTCATATGGTAACATTCACACACTTTTATGGTTTTTCTGCAGCCTGTGGCTCATCTGAGAGGAGGTCCAAGAATGTGGCTCTGTCATATTGCATGAGAAGGTTATGTAGTGCAAAAGCATAAAACACCATTTCCAGGAAAGACGCTCATTTGGTTCATTTAGAAACCGCTGCAATCTACGAGCCAGACAAAAACACTCGGCAGTTTTAATAGCAAAACATCATTAGTCCAGTGTTCGGTCGCAGAGGCATAACTCTTGCACTTGGCCACCATCTGTAATTATCACCCGCGCATGTATATATCACATGCCTCAGCTAATCGCCACCGCCTACGACTGAAAGTGTGTTCCAGCGCTGAATTAAACATGTCAAGAGTGTTTATAAGAAAGGCACATTGACAGTCATTAAGAAAATATTTGTTTGCGCGATAAACCAATGACCCCCCCCCCACTCCCCCCCACCAAAATGGCACCTCATCATCGTCTCAAGAATCTTTTCTGGAACAAATTCGACATGAGTAAGAGCCACATTTATTTGCTGCTAAATATTTGAGCCGAGAGGTCTTTTATAGAGAGGTTGTATATTGAGATTAGGCCTTTTTTATCCAGTGTGTTAAATTTATTCTCTTTCTCTTTCAGTTCACCTTTTGACAGCAGGCTTTGTGTACAGACTGTGGGAAAGTTTCCTTTCCTGATGAGGTCATCCCTTCAACCCCCCCACCCCACCAGATCTGTTTCACTCACTCACACACACTGGAAGGGGGTATACAACAAGGTCTTGGCTTTTCGGTCGTTTGCGTGTATGATTGCAATGAAGGTCACGTGTGGCTTTTGTGGTAATACTGAAGGAAAAAGAGTGTCCACGATAAAGGAAAAATCTAGTTTAAAAAAAAGTGTAAATACTTAGAAATAAACATTTTGTGTTCATGGTGGTGTCATGTGAGATTTAAAAGCCTTTATTTCCTTTTTAAGCAATGATTAAATTTAATGACTCTAAATTTGGCATGTGGTGTAACCATAAAGCAATTCACGAGTTCACACTTACGTCAATCAAATGGAGTTATGCGTATTTGCAACATGACATCATGACTTTTGCGTAAACATATACGCCACTATCAAGTCAAGTGGCGTGTTATCTATACGAACTATCCGCGTGTATGTCCTGTTTTGAGCTATCCGCGTGTATGTCTACGCCAATAATGTCTAAGTGATTCCGTGTGTATGTACACGCCGTTAAATATCCGAGCGAAACAAAGCCTGTTGATAGCATGCCAAAAATGGAAATACGAATTGATCATTCGAGATCTTTCGAGATCAGTCTGGTATTTGGCGTGCTGGGGGGAGGGCTCCAAGCTCTGAAACTTTGCCCGAAGTACTCGTACCTAGAGTACTCCCCAGTTGTTGTAAGAGTATTTAGGACTAGAAGTGAGGAGATGGGCGGTGGAGGGATGCTGTTAAAGGGTTAGTTCACCCAAAAATGAAAATTAAGTAATTAATTACTCACCCCCATGCTGTACCAACCCCGTAAGACCTTCTTCCATCTTCGGAACACAAATGAAGATATTTTTTATTAAATTTGAGAGCTGGATCACTCCTCCATAGACTAGGGACTAGCACTTGACGGCCCATAAAGTCATTAAAGAAAATGTTTAAATATTCCATGTGCCTACAGCGGCTCAATTATAAGTTTATCAAGCGACGAGAATACTTTTTATGCAAAAAAAAAAAACATAAACAACGACTTTATTCGACTATTCCATTACTTCCTCATGGGCCTTGAGACGAGAATTGAAGAGATTTCCAGAATGCCTGCGCGAAAACTGAGACGAGGACGTTCTTCTTCGACTACTTCTTGTTACCGGCTGCTCACCGCTTAGGAGTTTTACCGCCACCTACCGTATAAGATGATGATCCATATATAAGGCGCTCTGGATTGTAAGGCGCACAGCACTGTCGTATTTGAGAAGATTAAAGGCTTTTAAGTGCGCCTTATAGTGCGGAAAATACGGTAATTGAAACGCGTATGTACAGCTCGCGTCTTCCTCTGCTTGTAAACAGAAAGTTTTGTGCTTCCAGCTATATAAGCATGTCATCTTATACGGTAGGGGGCGGTAATACCATGGGTAATACTAGCGGTGAGCAGCCGGTAACAAGAAGTAGTCGAAGAAGAACGTCCTCGTCTCAGTTCTCGCGCATCCGTTCTAGAAATCCCATCAATTCTCGTCTCAAGGCCCATAAGGAAGTAATGGAATAGTCGAATAAAGTCGTTATTTATGTTTTTTTTTCGCATAAAAAGTATTCTCGTCGCTTGATAAACTTATAATTGAGCCGCTGTAGGCACATGGAATATTTAAACATTTTCTTTAATGAATTTATGGGCCGTCAAGTGTTAGTCCCTTAGGAAGTCTATGGAGGAGTGATCCAGCTCTCAAATTTAATCAAAAATATCTTCATTTGTGTTCCGAAGATGAACGAAGGTCTTATGGGGTTGGTACAGCATGGGGGTGAGTAATTAATGACTTAATTTTCATTTTTGGGTGAACTAACCCTTTAAACTGTCAAACGAAGGGTAAGTTTGCTGTATATATACACCACATAATTCGCTGATTGGGTTGATTAACAGAGTGTGCTCCACTCGTGTCTAATTAGGTTTGATTATCTGAACGTGCTCCTCCTGTCCCGAACTTTGTAAATAAAACATCATAAAAAAGTAATAGCATTTTCCTTACACCTGGAATGTGTGTACACATCTTAATCATTCTTAATGTTTTGGAAGTTAATATAATGAATTACTAAATAATAAATATTATGTTTTTTTTTTGTTTTGTTTTTTGTTTTTTTTTGGGGGGGGGGGGGTACTACATGACATCTTAAAACCTGAACTAACCTAAAAAAGTCAAATGACCTGATATTTCAGGAAAGTTAATGAACTTGACACACAGATGGTCTGCAGAATCCTCTCTATCAGGTGTCATTTTCTGTTTTGTACGGTGGCCGAGAGAGTTCAACGTGTTGCCACCTAAAGAAGACGCATGCAAATACAAAAAAAACGTGTGCAAATATAAAAACGCATACAAATAAAAAAAAAAACATCCGCAAATTAAGAAAAGCATCTTCATCAGTTCCACAACACACGTGTGCTCCAAGTACTCACAACACAAATACACAAAAAGCGCTGCAAAACCTCACAACACAACCAAATACAGAAACGCTGCAAGTAACACACAGAACACAACGGAAATGTTTCCGGGGAACCAAATAAATGACGGACCCAACTGGGACTTGCTTATTGCTCGTGATCTTCCCTATGCCCTACTCCCTTCAAAGGGCAGACGGCAAAGCTCTTCAAGTGGGAATTTGGCGTAAGCATGACACTAGTGTGTCATTTATGTAGCCGTTTGGAACTTGATGAAGGGATCAACAACAGACACAATGTAATTATTTTTACCTAGGATGTTCCTATGACAACGCAGCACTTGTTCTGACGACAGAAATATAATGATTAACATAACGGTTGCAAATAAATTATTTATTTTTTATTTTTACTTTATAAAAATCTGTTAAAATATCTATTTTACATATCTGTATGTCAGTGCCATAAATTACCTAACATTTTTAGGAAACTTTTCTTATGAAAATTTAAACATAAAATTAAACTATTTGTATAGTGTAACTGATGTATAGATGAATATCTTGCCTTCATGTTCTTCTAGATCTTTTTTTTATTTATTTAGTTTAGTTTTCAGATCATTGTTCTTTTCTCATTTGTTTTGTGATGACATTGAACATATTGTTAACACATGTTGTATATTGTACACAAGTTGTATGTCATAATAATTTGAATCTCTGTGTTTTGTGGGGGAAAAGTCAAAAGAAATTAAATAAAATAAAGTAGAATTTTGAGTAAGCAAGGAGTATAGACGAACTATAAAAAATTATAGTATCATAATATTATTTATATATACAATATTACTTTAATAGTATAGTTTATTCAGACTGATCTCATGAAGTAGCGTGTGTATGACATGCCGATTTGTATTTCCATTTTTGGCGTGCTATCAAGACGCATAATCGCTTTTCAGCGTGTTTATGAACGCCGTTGACTTAACGTTATTACTGTATATATAAATATACGACTTACCTCAACCCCGTCCCTAAACCTAACCGCCACTGGGGTTAATGGCATTTATGACTGTCAACCAAAAGTTAATCTGATAAATACATTTTGCATCAATATGTAATTTGAAATAATTGCTTACCCATTCTAAGAAGATTGGTCCTCCAAATAAGGAAATAAAGTGAAAATTCCACGTGCATTTGGTCCGCAGTTTGTGGAGTTGTTCTTCTGTTTTATACGTTAATGTTAGGTCTGCTGGCAGACGAGAGTAAAAGATAGTTTTAGGATAAATCCTTTATGATATTTGCACATCACACATATTGTCATAAACAATATAGTATTATATAACACGTATAGTAAATGAGTTAAAACACTTACTTACTCTGTGTTTTCACTGTTAAATGCAAACTCCGTGTCTGCACTCTGCACTACATTTGAAATGCGTCACGAGCAGATCACGAGTCAAATATGCAGGACCTAGACTGTGAGAGGCGCGCACATCACATAAATATCGTTACAAAACAATATAACGTTAGCTGCTAATGCCATGAAATTCATGTGGTAAATTATGTTAAAAACACTTACTTTAACTTAGGTGTTTCCCTGTTAACGTTACAAGGCTCCTCCTCGTCAGCTCCGTGTTTAAAGATGATGTCGTCTTTGAAAAGAATTTCGACCGTTTAATCGCGCAGAACATTTAAATATCGCTTTGAATGTGTTAAATATATTGGCTATGTAAATTGGAAAACACTTACTTTCGTTGTTTCCCTGTTAAAAAGCAAACCCATCCGGGTCTGCTCCGCATCGCGCATCATAGAAAATGCCCCTCTGAGAGCGGTTTGCTCGTCCACAGCACATTGTTATAAAACAATATAATGTTATAAAATGAATATATAAATGCGATTTAACACGTAATAAATGCGTGTTTCCTCCTCGTATGTCTTGCGACTCGAGTCAAAGAAAATGGCGCCTGTGAAGAAAGTTTCAACTCGTTTCGTCCCGCCCAGCGCGTAAATGTCCCGGATGTGACTAGTAACACGTGTTCTCAAAGCATTCTCTGGTGTAATTAATTTAGATTGAACTCCACATATTTTCACCAGCCAGAGAGTGTGGTTTACACTAGCAGTGTTTATGTTAATCCCTTGAAATTCAACACCAGAAAATTAACACTTTACTCTAAAAGTCCTTAACACCAGGATTTCAACTCTGGAGATTTTATATACTACTAAGTTTCCAATTAGCTTATAATATTTATGCTTGAAATAAACCATTAACTGTACTTTAAGCATGCAGACTTGATGTTAACTTGCATGTTAACTTGCATGTGAAAATTATTTATTAAGGTTAAAAGAGTAAACACAAGTACAAGCCAAGTACACTTAAACTTTCAGTATTCAGAAAGAATACTTTTCTTTAGTATATCTTGATCAAATGATTAAGTACAAGTATACTTGGACTTTTCTGTATATTTGTCAGTATATGGCAAGTATACTTAAGTATAATTTTGTTAAGTATATATCTGAAAAGTATATTGAAAGTAGACTGAAAGTACACTCTCTTATTTTTAGTTTAAAACAAGTATTCTAATAGCACACTTGAATAAACTTATTTTTCGTAAGGGTTCCCTTACCATCCTAGGAAAGAAAAAGATCGCTCCGCAGATGCAGATCTACATTTTGCTTCGTTTCGCACGGACATTTGACGGCGTGCACAGATACGCGGAATCACTCGGACATTAATGGCGTAAACATACACGCGGAACTTAAAATGCGTAGAGATAACACGCCACTTGACTCGAAAGTGGCGTGGATGTTTACGCAAAAGTCATGATGTCATGTTGGTTTATTATAAAAAAAAATATATAGGCTTTGACATCTTGTCAATAAAGGTTTTTTGCTGTAAGCACGTCCTGTGTATGCTACTGTCTATGCTACCACGTCCCAGTCGGGTCCGTCACTTATTTGGTTCCCTGGAAACATTTCCGTTGTGGACTGTGTTATTTGCAGCGCGTTTCTGTATTTGGTTGTGTTGTGAGTACTTGGAGCACACATGTGTTGTGGAACTGATGAAGATGTTTTTCTTAATTTGCAGATGTTTTTTTGTATTTGCATGCGTTTTATATTTGCACACGTTTTTTTTTTGTATTTGCATGCGTCTTCATCAGTTTGCAGCGCGGTGAGCTCTCTCAGCCACATAGTTTTGTGGTTTTGTTTTGTTTTGTTTTTTTTGCATGGCCAGACCACATGCTTTGATGGAAAAAACTTTTTAAAAAATTAATAAGCAGCCAAGCAGTTTCGCTAAAAATAATACCCATACATAAATATGCAACCAATAATGAGGCTTTTTCTTCATTATGAAATCAAGATTGCATCACCCTAAGATTTTTGACTGCATCCCAAAAAATGCCAAAACTTTTTTCAAAAAAAAAAAATTGTGTGTTTTTAGTGTCAATAATCTATCTATATCCAAATTTTTATTTCAATATTTTTTAGTTCTTCGCTGACAAACAATGCATTTGCAGATTTGCTTTCACTTGAAAGTACAATCCAATGACATTAAAAATACAATAAAAAAGTCAATGTAACAAAGTAAATGTAGGCCTACTTCGTTACTACCTCTCTACATCCAACCCGCACGTACTGCACGTACCCCTGCGATCACATTTCATTCAAATACAAATTTTCAGTGACCTTTTGCACCCCAACCCACACATAATTAAGCTCAGGCTCAAAGTCTGCATCCATACAGAAAATCCCACCCTAGAGCCACGCTTCTGACACCCCTCACAATGTGTCTTTATGGAAAAAGCTCACACCCCTGTTGGAACTCAACGGCAAGCGAAAACGTGCAAAACTAAACAAAAAACACAGAGCTCACAGTTGTGACCATGAGTCTGATGAAGAGGAATGGCTGACACACACACACACACCTCTACAGACGTACACACACACAGGTCTTTGTTTTAGATATGTGTAATACACTTACAGCGCTTAATCAAACTCTCCCGACTGACTATTTTCCAATGTGTGAGTTTACGCAAACATGTGGAGGCCTGCGGGGTGTTGAGATGAATTGTGTGTATGTGTGTGTGTGTGTGTGTGTCTGGAGAGTTGCATGACTGGCATTCCTCTTAATCATACTGAAGCCCATAGTGAGAAGGTTAAAGAAACAGAAAAGTAAGAGAACACACTCTCAGAACTTGTTGTATTTGGGAATGTGTGTCAGAAGGGGGCGCTCAGCTTAGCTGACTCAGAACCCTCGTTTTTCTTTCTCCATTTCTTTGTCTCATTCTTTCTGATTTAATTTCCACACCAACCCCCTTGCCCCCAGGCTGTATAAATGGCAGTTTGTTTAATCACATCTGAACAAGTGAGACACTATCTCAAACCTCTGAATAAGCAAACCATTATACTAACCTCTCTCACTCTCTCTCTCACCAGAATAGTGAGCTCATGCCACCTGCAGTCTACCACATTATGCTGAATCAGTGTCTTTGAAAGTGTCATGTTGTAATATACTTACAATGTCCTAGCTACCTGATAGAAGTGTCCTGCTAAACCAGTTTTCAAAATAATTTCATTCCATTTATGTGAATTGTAACATACCTGAATAAAGCCATTTCCCTTCACCTCAATGGCAGTTGCTCGGCTGGTGCACAGTCCAGCAAATGATGGATCCTGGCTGCCATCAATGCTTCATGAGGATTTTTTTGAGGAAGTCACCTCACTTCTAAATGTCATGCGACTGATCATCAGGTGAACCTGATGGTGTGTTCCAACTACAGGGATGTACAGGGATGTAAAGCCTATGCCAGAGTACTGGAGAGGATAATTCGGCCAATAAAACCTCGGATTCAGGAGGAACAGTGTGGTTTTTGGTCCCGGTCGTGGAATACTGGAATGAATACAAATGAATGTTATTTATTTTCTAAAAAGCTCTTGCCCAAACAAGTATTACATTTCAGAGTGTGACAGGTGTACAGTTCAGCATTTGGTAGGCTACTAATGGCTGTTAATTTATCACATTGACAAATGTATAGGCTAATTATTGTACATTATGAAACAACTGATAGTAACAACAAATATCTTAGAGAAATCTTGAGTGGCATAAGTTATTCTATGTTTAACCCTCCTGTTAGCCTCAAATCTGCTAACACTTTTTACCCCCTGGGGTCAATTTGACCCCAGTAATTTAAACCTCCACAATATGATTTTTTTTTTTTTGTTTGTTTTTTTACAAAAGTTTGTCTCAGTTAACTTATGTCTTTGTTGACAACTTACATAACTTTTTAAGTTGATATTCACCCACCACCCCGCTCCCCACCCCACCTCACCTCACCTAACCCCTTATACATCCAGAATACTCATTGCACGACTATGGACACATTTTTAAATCAACATAAAATCTTACTGATTTGACCTAAAATTGTAAAAGTATAAATCTATCTGGTGTTTTATTTGTTTTATAATATTTCTAAGTATGGATTTTTCAGGGGCGAAAATTTCATCAAAACGTTGGGGGGGACAATAAACATAACAATTCTCAAGAGCAAATTTTGAAGGGGACACCAATAATACAGGCAAAAAAATACAAAGGAAAGCCTTACTATTAGTGTAGCATGGAGATCATTTCATTATACTTCTTAAAATTTCTTTCTGGTTTAAGCCAGCGGCGAATCTGAACATTCTCTCCTCACGCAGCGCAGCGATTTCATTTCATTCATTGACTCATTCTTTAACTATATTAAATGATATAAACCAACTAAATCACAGTGAAAGCGTTACAATGTAAATGCACAGCGCACCCGGACTTTCTCACCAGTGTATGGCCAGCAATATTGTAATGTTTAATGACATGAAGTCTGTACAATTAAAAACAATCGGAGTCTGCAGTCTGAAAACTTTACCTCAGAGCATCCGTTTACTGAATGAATTGAGAATCTCACCTGAAAAATCCAATAACACCAGCAAGTCATTCAAGCAGCTGATTTCTCTAAATAAATGCAAAAATAAATGCATATTGCAGCATAGGGCGAAGTCAGGATCCGTCAGCACCGATTTGAGACAAAAATAATTTAAATTGTATATAAAACTATGTAAATGGCGCTGTGTGGCGCAGCAGGGTTTTGAACACGGTCCTGAGCCGTTGCTGGGCGCCGCGGACAGACGCCGAACGGCGCGACACCGGCATTTTCAAATAATAACGACAACTCCTCCTCTCCCGTGGCATCATGGGATAGTAAAGTGTCCATCGTATGCGCACTTCAGAATCTCGCCGGAAGTAGGCCATCCGGGTACTTCTCGCCTACTGTTTTTCGAATTCTATGAATTCGGACATACTCTGCTCGCGTACTGTTTTTCGCATACTATATAGTATGGAAGTGCGCGATTTCGGACTGTCCTTGTCTATTTATTGTTGTTTGTCAAAGCCAAAGAAATATCACTATCTATATTTATGGCAAGCAATTATAGACGCTGCGTGGTTCCCTGCCCTCGTTACATCACGGGTGGGGACACACATCAGCTATTTGTTTGGGAGTGGAGCATGCCAGCAATCAGTTCTCGAGGGAGCTGACTGTGGGCATTGCGCGAGAAGCTGTCCGCGAGGACCCTCCGCTCCCGCCGGGCGTTCTCCGAGGAGGACGGTTCGGTTCGCGGTCCCCGCGCGGTTCTCTCTGTTGCCGAGGCACGGAGATGACTCGCATTTCGTGGTTCGCAAATGGATCTGACAGCGGGGGTTGGGACGAGCTCCGCTCTATCTCAGCTTTCACATGCCAGATCTAGTGGACTGCGATTTCCAGTTCCGAGGAATTGCTATCGTTAGTGTTTTGTTTTAAAAAGAAACAGTACAAAACAAATAAAACTGTTAAGAGAAAGGCTGATGTTTGACTTTTAAATGAATGAATAAATAAGTCAGCTCATATCTGCTGAATAAAGAGGAGCTTTTAAAAGGAGGTTTTATTTATGCTTTTGCTAGTTAAAATTTTACTGGCTAGCTGAATATTATGAGATTGAAAAATAAATAAGAGTTTTTAGATTAAATTTATTTTAAAAACTAGAAAACTCTGTATCTCAGCCTCCTCGTCGGGTTTTATATTGTATGTGTTTAATCCCCAGATGTCTAATTATAGCAATGTTTGGGTATTTCAGTGCCTCGGGTTAAAGAGACGCTTGCAAGCTTTCCCTCTCCCGAGTCAGTGTCATCGTTTTTAACCCCAACGTTACCCACCAGCCATCATAAATAATGAATACATTTTTATTAGGCAGCCCTGGTGGGTATGGAATGAGTGTGAGGAGCGACTCTCTGAGGAGGGTCGCAGCGCTGCCAGTTCGGTTGTTCCCGCTGGTGGCCACAGAATTATATGTACATATATGTTTTTCCGATATAAAGATAATGGGAAAATAAAGATAGGCTATGTTTCTTCCTCACCAATGTTCCTGAGACTGCTGGACGAGAGCAGTCTCGGCCTATTAAGCTCCTCGCAGCACAAGGTGCAAAACAGAACAGTCTATAGCCAGTTAGAGATATGCAAGATCTGAGGACTGTTTTATCTCTAAAAAAGCTTGGACAAAGGAGAAGCCCTGACGCTGAGGCGGTCAGGCTTCTAAGGGTGCTCCCCTCTGGGGTAGGGACGGTTTTGAGAAATCGTTTCTCCTCAGTGCCCTTTGGGGCGCGACTCTCGACTCTCAGCGTCCCCATACGATCCTCCGAGGAGGGTCGTAGAGCGGTCAGTTCGGTTGCTCCCTGTCGGTTCGCCGCTTCAGGGCACCGAAATGATTGTTCAAGCAAATCCAGAGGCCAGTCTTGAGAGACTGGTTCCCCTAGGAGAATTTCTGGCAGCGTAAAAACTACTGCCACACATTTCTCAGTGGGTCCTGCACACTATAGAAAAGGGTTTCAGAATTCAGTTCGGTTCTTGTCCGCCCAGATTTCTAGGGGTCCTCCTCGTAGTGGTGGACCCGAGCAGGCTTTGGTTATGGAGCAGGAAGTATTGACACTTCTGTAAAAGGAGCTGTAGAAGGGATTCCTCCTCCCAGCAGACAGTCATTACTTCATTGTTTCTGAAAGAGGATGACTTGTTGCGTCCTACTCTGGACCTGTGTCAATTAAACAGCAGGTTTCAGAATCTTAAGTTCAATATGCTTAAATATGATTGTGTCACAGATTCAGTCCGAGGACTGGTTTCTCTCAATAAACTTAAGGGATGCTTACTTACCTTTCCATCCTCATCACAGGAGGTTCCTGAGGTTTGCTTTCGGGGGCGAAGCATACCAATATCGGGTTCTCCTATTCAGCAAAGGTTCTCACCCCACATCTTTGTTTTCAATATGCGTGGATGCAGCTCTGGCTCCTCTGGACTCCAGGGCATTTGCGTATTATACTATCAATGATTGATTGATCCTAGCTCAATCTGAGCATGTGGCAGTTCGGCATTGAGATGTCGTTCTGTCTCATTTTAAGATGTTGGGGGTTGTTGCTCAACGCCAAGAAGAGTGTGCTCTGAGGACCACTTTTCTAGGTGTAGCCTTTTACAGCAGTAAATGGGGTATATATCATGGCAGCTGCGTCCAACGTAATTACTTTTGGCCTTCTGTACATGAGACCCATGCAGTGATGGCTCAGGACCAAGGGGTTTTCTCTGAGGAGAAAAATGTTTTTCACATGATCAAGGTCACGCGGCTTTGCCTTCGTGCTTCGGTCTTAAGGAAGAACCTTGGTTCCTCGCCCAGGCCCACTGTTGGGGGCTTCCTGTCGACGCATAATGTTATCGACGGATGCTTTCCTCACAAGTTGGGGGGCATTTCCTGATATCTTTGCTCCCGGGAGTTCACCCTCATTTGGAGTTTGGATACTGTGGCTTGGCCTCTTAGGGGGCCCGGCTCATAGAATCCTGTCTCTCGACTCAGGTCGTTGGGACCATTCTCCAATCCAGAGCTCCTTCCATGAGAGAAACTATATGCATTGAAATGGAAATTATTCTCCATCTGGTGTGGGGAACATCACCAAGATCCGGTTAACTGCCCTGTTGGTACAGTTCTTGATTTCTTGCAAGACCGTTTCTCTGCTGGATTATCTCCTTCTACCTTAAAGGTATACGTGGCGGCTATATTGGCCTACCACACCCCTCTGGGGGGTACTTCTATCGGGAGAGATCCTCTAATTACTAGTTTTTCTCGGTGGTACATGAGGTTGAAACCTGCACTGCACTCAGAGCACCGGCTTGGGATTTGGCCATTGTACTTGAGGGTCTGACTTTGGCTCCCTTTGAGCCCATTGAAGAGGTTTCAGAAAAATTCCTCACTTTGAAAACATTTCTCCTTGCTGTTTCATTTACCGGAGATTTGCATGCCCTGTCGGTTGCTCCTTTATGCCTGGAATCTGCACCAGGTATGGTGAAAGCATTTCTATACCCTAGACCGGGTTATACTCCTTAGGTCCCAGTTTATTTTGTGGGGCCTTATAGTGCTGCAGGCCTTTTATCCTCCACCTTTTAATACCCCAGATCAGGAACGACTGAACCTGTTATGTCCAGTTCGGGCATTAGATGCCTATGTTCACAGAGCTGCCCTGTGGCGTAAGTCTGAACAATTATTTGTCTGCTTTGGGTCACTCAAAAAAGAGTCCCCTGCATCTAAACAGGTTATGAGCAAATGGATAGTCGAGGCTATATCATTAGCGTATGAAGCGGCTGAACAGCTTTCACCTATGGCTGTTCGGGCCCATTCTACTAGAAGTATGGCGGCCTCTACGGCCTTTATTCCGAGTGTTTCCCTTCTTGATATTTGTAATGCGGCAGGATGTCCTCTCTGCATACATTTGTCAGATTTTATGACCTTGGCCTCTCCACTCCTAGGGCTAGGTTGCTTGCTTCTTAGTGTGCGCAAGGACTTCACACAGAACGGGCATTTCTCAGCATGGCGTAGTGGGTATGGGGTTCCCATCGTGTTTGACAACGCAGCTCTCGTTCCCTTGAAAAGGAACGTCTCAGGTTACGTATGTAACCCTGGTTCCCTGAGAGGGAACGAGAGCTGTGTTCGCCTGCCATACTTCCTGCATGCCCTGATCGACTTGCTTCAGGCCTTTCACAGAAGCTGTCACGGTCTGATCTCAAGGGTGCTTTATCCACAAGTTTCCGAGGGGCGCTCCTGTAAAAAATAAAGTGGGTGAAACTTCCGGTGACGCGGCGGAAGTAGCATTCCAATGGTATTTTGTGTGTTAGTTAGCGAAGAGGCTAGCTGTTTTTCGGAGAATTATTTTACTATTTAAAGACGCAAATCTTTATGAGAGATGTCGTTACGGAGCTCAGGGACAACATGTGCTGCTCGCGGTTGTATGTATAACCGGACTAAACTAATTTAGTGGCTTAAACGGGATTGTTTTGAACATAAGCTGAAAACGAAATCAGAGTGATTCTGCCAGAGCCCGTCTCTGATCCTGCCAACGACTGTAGTTTTCATCACCTCCCAAAAGACGACGAATCTTCCTGTGTACATTTGTTTAAATTCTTAATGTTCTATAAACTCTATCAGCATGTGTTTATCTGTTTTCTACTGATGTTACACCTAAACTCAGGATCAAAGCCTGTGTTGACAGAATACCAAATGTGCCAGTTAATGTATTCAAGTAGCACATTCATTTATAATTTTGAATAAACTCCAAAGCACAATGACTAAGTGTGTATTTTTTATTTTAATTGTTTGTCAGCTCACACTGTCTGTCACCATGCCTTGATGAGTATTGATTGTTAATAATGTTATTATAATACTCCCAATCAACTACTGCGGAGGGTAAAGGTACTGTTATTTCACCCTTTTGAATTTCGTTGAGGTTGTGTTCCCACATCGTTAGCTAGTTTGGATCGCTATAACTTGAATGACTGTCAACTGTTGAATGAACGAGTGTCAAGCATGTCAAATCGCGCTTTGTTTACTTCCAACCGGAAGTCGCGCCCACTTTTGACGCAAGGCCTCATGGGGCGTAGGAAACTTGTGGATAGTTTCCTGGTCGATGACGTCACCTGACGTCCTACTCTCTCATTGGACTGATTGTACAGAAGCTTCACGACGCAATCATGCAGAGTGTTCCCTTCGCGTTTGACAACGCAGCTCTCGTTCCCTCTCAGGGAACCAGGGTTACACGCGTAACCTGAGACGTTCTCTTGAGAATCATGTCACATGCCATGTGAACTACTAGTAGTTCTCACAATACTACACATATGGTTCTGTTTGGATAGAGCCCTAAAACAGAGGGATGTTTTTTGAAAATGATAATGAATATGTAAAATTACAATGAACATTATAAATTCAAATTATAACATGTTATAATGACCTCAATATAACAACCAAAAAAAATGTGTGTGAAATTTTATTTTTTCTTCTGTTTTATTATACATCTAAAAGAGCCTGGGGTCAAAATGACCCCAAGGAACACCGATGCTACAAAATTTGTACAGGACTTTGAAAAAGTATTAGCAGGTTAATTTTATGTTCACAGAGTTGTCCCCATTAAATTAGGAAAAGTCATTAAATCTGAAGCAAAAAATAATAATAAAATTAGACGTTAAACATTGAATGGGGTCAAATTGACCCCAAGGATAATAGGAGGATAACAGCTGTATAATTGAGATGTGGTGGAAATGACATTTGTTCAGTGCAGACTGAAAAAAAAAAATGAAAATAACAACTTCTCTTGTAATCCAAGTTCTAAGTACTCTTACAAAACTTAAAACTAGACAAATTATTTAAACTTATGAGACTGTTAAAGGGGATAGTTCACTTTGAAATTAATTTTTGATATGTTTTAGCTTAAGTTACCTCAAATGTATCCAAGATGTAGGTGTCTTAGTATTTTCAATTTTGATATTTTCGGTCAAAGTTACCGTTGTTGTCTGTGACTCATATAATGGAGATTGTGAAGATCTAAAAATATTTAGATATATCGAAATCGTCTTCCATTGCGATTTCCTGTTTATCTAAATATGTTTATGTTTTTACAGTGAAAGGTAAAACTTCCGAAATCTCTATGTAAACAATGAGTGACGTACATGCGCAAGCGATCACTTCCGGCGCATGCCCGAAGCACCGAAGCGCCCATGCCTTCAGATGGCTGTGGTTACAAGAGGTAAAAACAATATAAATACTGTTCGTTTTCTCACACAAACCGCTCGTTTTTCGTGTCTTAGGCCATCAATGTGTACTTACATTTACGAGTCATTAAATCATGTTTAATTTGGACTTCTCTGTGCATCCTCTTTGAGGTTGACCCCTCCATGACTGACAGACAACAACAGTTTGACCGGAAAATATCAAAATACGGTGGAAACCAAGACACTACATCTTGGATGCCCTTGATGTAAGCTAAAACATATCAAAAATGTATTTCAAAGTGAACTATCCCTTTAGTGACTTTTGAACAAGTTTTTTATTCAACTACACAAAGCTAAAAGTGCCTATAAGAAACCCCCATGTTTAATACAAATACAAACAAAAATAATAATAATAATGAATAGTTGTTTAGTCAAAATATATATTTACTTTTGAATGGCATTCAATAAGAAACTAACAATAACTATAAAGTTTTAACAATAATTCTAATTCTATGAGAATTCAACACCATAATACTGACAGAGAAGAACAATATTATTATCATCATTTTTCTCCAGCTGATAAGTGATAAAAAATGGCAGCCAATCAGAATCCATCTGACTTCAAAGAGCTTACACATTTAAAGCAGCAGACACACTGATCTATATAATGACATTAATATTATAAAAGAGGTGTCAGGAAGACCCAAACTTGTGCCCTCTGAGAAGGACTGTACTTAGTGTTGAAATCCTCAATCTCCCCAGGTTGTCCGGTTAGAACAAATAATGAGGACGAATTTACACTCTCATGCCACTCTTTAATGAGACAGAATCTTGTTCATGTTCATGTTCATGTTCATGGTTTCTAAACAAACAGAAACAAATGGACTCATGAATAATAATTATTCTTTCACAACTGTAAAACTCAATACAATGAATATAATAAACATTATGTCTCAAAGTGCAAAATAATATACAAATGGCACATATAATACTGTCTTGAATAGCTGTAAACCACCAAACAACAATTGCGTTATAAAATTTGGCCGATGAGGGGTTAAATCGCGCCGCATCCGAAACATTCAGAGCGCGCATGCTGGTGTCACGTGATCAAAGTTAAAACCTACGATGCACACAGCCAAACACGGTGAAATCGCTCTAAATCGCTCTAAATCACAATCAAAACAAGTGAAACTATCATATAGTCTAGATTTGGTTTGGTATTATAGCTTCAGGAACACATACATAAAGTAAAGTGAAAAGAATAGTACACATACTACATTAATCTAAGTAATGAAACAGATGACAATATTTACATAAACTCACATTCTCATGGACGCATGAAGCAGAACTGAAGAATATGATATTTCCCTCAAGATTTACAGGATCGGAGATGGAGCGAGTGTCTCCGATGAACGTTACATGTGCAATGATAACAGTCAGCGGTTGCGCTAATAGAGACTGTCTGATTGGTGGAGAAACGAAAGGGAATTGCTGATTGGTCTAACTGTTGCTGGGCACGTATAAAGTTAAAGTGACACTACAGTAAACTAAATAATAACTTATAATAACACAAACACAAATTAAATTCAGAACCTTATTAACAGCCGCCCCCAACTTTAGGCAGTAAAGTTGAACATGAATCAGTCAGGAATGTCTCGAGGAAGTGCAGGCAGCTTGATAAGCTTGGCGACAGGTCTAGTGTAGGATTTGTCTTTGATCTGGATCTGAGCAATACGAATCCTGCCATCAGCTCCAGGGAAAACATCTGTGACTTTGCCAACAAGCCACAAGGCACGCGGAAGTTGCTGGTCGACAACAAGAACAATGTCATCAATATGGATGTCCTCTTGGTCTTGTTGCCATTTGGAGCGGGTCTGGAGAGATGGTAGGTAGTTCCTGATAAAATGGATCCAGAACTGATCCGCTAAGACCTGGCAGTGTCGCCATCTGCGGCGACTGAAGAGCTCTGCACCTGAGTAAACAACCTGCGGAGTAGATGGGTCTAGCCGCCCCATCAGCAACACATTTGGAGTGATTGGATCCGGGTCTGCCACATCAGAAGAGGTGTATCCAAGCGGTTTGGAGTTGATAATGCTCTCCACTTCTGTAAGGATGGTTCTGAGGACCTCCTCTGTGACTGTTTGTGATCCCAGTATGGTATGCAGCGCTGACTTGATGGTGCGGATTTCTCGCTCCCAGGAACCCCCAAAATGAGGGGCACTAGGTGGGTTGAAGCGGAAATGGATTTTCTGGCTAGCTAGTTGTGACTGCAGAGCGGGGGCAAGGGAGTTGAAGGTCTCTTGAAGTTCTGAGCTGCCACCTTTAAAGTTTGTACCCTGATCGGACAGCAATTCGTAAGGCTTTCCCCGTCTAGAGATGAAGCGGCGTAGACTCATGAGGAACGAGTCAGTGTCCATGCTGACCAGCAGATCTAAGTACACTGCATGTGTGGTGAGGCATTTGAATATTATGCCCCATCGTTTTTCATTGCGTCTCCCTATTTTAATGATGAAAGGACCAAAACAGTCCATACCAGTTGAGTAAAAGGCTGGATGGTGTAACCTTAGACTGGAAGGCGGGAGGTCGGCCATTTTGGGGATTATGGGTTGGCTGCGCCACTTGCGGCACTCTGGACAGTGGTGTTGATGCTTGCGGATGGCCTCTCTGCCTCGCAAAATCCAAAACCTTCTGCGTAGCTCACCGAAGACTCTCTCAGGGCCAGGATGTGCAAGTTTGTTGTCGTATTCAGCAATGATCAACTTTGTAATGGAATGATGTGGGTCTAGAACAAAGGGATGCAAAGTGTTTGAACTGAGGGATTCACAGTGTCTTAGTCGGCCCCCAACCCGGATTAACTGAGTCTCTGGGTCGTATTCTGGGGCCAAAGTGATAAGCCTACTACTGGATGGAATGGGCTTTTGGGAGGAGATGAGAGCAAACTCCTCTGGGAAACAGTCACTTTGCACTTGTCTGAAGAGAGAGAGTTCAGCTTGTTTGAAAGACTCAGCAGTTGGTTTAGAGTCTGCGGCCGCCCCGTGACATGATCGAACTGTAGCTTCCAGTAGATCTTGGAAGCTGTTAAACTGGCTAGCATCAGGTAAAGGTGGATGAAGGGGAGTAGAGATGATACCACAGAACTTGGCTTTGCGTAGCTCTGCTGAATCATCAGGGCATGCAATGTCTGGACCGGAAGACCAGGTTGACTCACTTTCATGAAGGAAGGCAGGTCCAGATCTCCAGCGGCTGTGACTCTGGATCTGTGAGAGGGTCAGACCGCGAGTTATATCGTCAGCAGGATTCTCGCTGGAGTGGACATAGCGCCATGAACGACCCTCAGTTAATTCCTGAATATCTGCCACTCTAGCACCAACAAACACCTTGTAGCGGCAGGAAGGAGACAACAACCAAGCCAATACGGTGGTGGAGTCGGTCCAGTAGGTGATAGAGGAGATTGAGATTGTGAGCTCCCGTTTCAGGACTGCACCAAGCTGGGCTCCGAGGTGGGCAGCGCAGAGTTCCAGCCTCGGGATGGATTGCTGGCGGACTGGAGCAACCCGGGAACGGGCCGCTAAGAACGCTACCTGGACGTTATCATTGGCACTGACAGTGCGCAGGTAAGCGACCGATCCATAAGCCCTCTCTGAAGCATCTGAGAAAACATGGATGCTCTGGGATGCCTCTAGGAGGTCAGTGTCTAAGTGGACATAACAACGATTAACAGTAATGTTAGGAAGTAATGGGAGTTCACTCACCCACTCCCGCCACAGCTGGAGCAGATCCTCGGGAAGATGAGGATCATCCCAGTCCCGTTTCTTTCCCCAGAGGCTCTGCACAAGGATTTTGGCCCGAGTGGTGTAGGGAATGAGCAGCCCAAGAGGGTCATATTGTTGAGCTAGGACTCGGTAAATATTACGCATCGTGGGCTCAGATTGCTTTGTGTGGCGAATGCGATAGGTGAGAGTATCTGTTCTACAGTGCCAGTGCAGCCCAAGGGTCCGTTCTGGGGGATCTGCACCCTCCATTGATAGCCACAGATCTCTGTTCTCGGATTTGAGTTCAGGTGACAGATGACTGATGATGTCTGGAACGTTGGTGGCCCATTGACGCAGCTCAAAGCCACCTGATTGGAGCAGAGTCTGAAGTTTGCAGACGAGTTGCTTTGCTTCTGAGATGGATGGGAAACTTTGAAGAAGATTATCTACATAAAAACAGTTCTCCACTGAAAGCCGGGTATCTTCATCAAGACTGCTGTGCTCAATGACGTGCTTTTGGAGGGCAAAGGTCGCGCAGCAGGGACTGCAGGTGGTGCCGAAAGGGAGTACCTGCCACTGGTAGATGTCAGGTTTGTTGCTACGGTTCATATCCCTCCAGAGGAAACGGAGGAAGGGCTGATCTTCAGGCAGGAGGCGAACCTGATGGAACATGCCCTTAATGTCGCTGCTCACCGCAGTGGGATATTGCCTGAAACGGAGCAGGACACCGAGGAGACTGGAACCTAGGGATGGCCCTGGAAGTAGATGTTCATTCAGGCTGGTGTTTTGGAAGGTGAATGAGCAGTTGAAGACGATGCGGTCTTTGTCATTGTGATGGACCATGTGGTGTGGGATATACCACGATGGTCTACTCTGATCTTCAGGTGATGTGACCTTCTTGATGTAACCTGAATCCACCAGTTTATTGATCTCTTGGCTGTATGTTGCAGCTTTGACTGGGTCTTTGGCGAGACGACTCTCTGTGCCTCGTAGGTGACTCAGGACAGCTTCCTTTGGGGCACTGAGAGGGGGAAGACCTTCCTTCCAGAGCAGTGGGGTGGCATATCTCTGCACGTTGTCAACGTTAACTCTGACTGTCTTCTCCTCCAACAGCTTGATGGCCGCCTTATCCTCTTTTGACCTGGTGATGAGCTTTTCATTCCTATAGGGAAGAATGTCCATCTCCCATAATCTGGACACGTGACTGAGAAGATCTGTAGAGGAAGTAGAAGTGCTAATAAGGAGGCACTGGGGGGTGAAGGTCTGGTGCATCAGAACTTTGGCAGGACCTTGCAGAGTCCAGCCGAGACGAGTTTTCAATGCTGCGGGGCCCCCAGGTGGACCTAGGTGTACTGGCTCAACTGGAGAGAGAAGATGGGGGTAGTCTGAACCAATGAGGAGAAGTGGCTGCGCTTCGCTGATTGAATGTAGTGGGAGGCCTCTCAAATGTCGATACGTTTTCCGTAGGGCCTCGACAGGGTGAGAATGCTTGGAAAGACCAAGCCCTGCCGCAGTGAAGGCTTCGTGGATGTGAAATCGTTTCTGAGGGTGCGCAGATGAGGATATGTGGAATGACACCGACTTTCCTGAAACAGTCTTCACCTCTTGACGGATAGTTCTGAGTGCCAAATCCTCACTTTTTCCCTCGAGATGTAGCTTTTGAGCAGCATTGTGAAGCAAGATGGTGCGTTCAGAGCCATCATCGAGGATTGCGTAAGTTTCTAGTCTGTGTTTGCCATTGTAGAGAAGAACTTTGACCATCTTCAGTAATACACAGCTACTCCTGAGGTCTGGATCGAGGTAGTAGGTAGCTGGTTGCCCAGTCGCTGAGGTCGGATGGGCTGATTTGTTTGCGGAAGTGTTGACCTCATGCAATATCTCAAGATGTGTCTGATTACACTGCTGGCACTTAGCCTTGAGATAGCATTGAGCAGCAAGGTGATTTCTGCCACATCTCCAGCAGCGCATGCCAGTTTTGATCCATGATGCTCTCTGATCAGTGGAAAACTTCTTAAACTCTGGACACTGATTGAAGTAATGTTGAATGTCATCACAAAAGGGACAATACTTCTTAGGTTTCTCAAGTTTAGTGCTGACATTAGATCGAACTTGTGACAAAGACTCAGGTGACTTAGGAGAAGGTTCAGAGCCAAGCAAAACAGTGGTAGGGCGTGCACTGGACTTCTGCAACTTGGGCTTGAAACCCTTCTGTTGTTCGTCTCGTGGAGAACGTGAATGGTAAGGTTGATAGTCCTCGTCCTGAACACGAACCTCGTATTCCAGCCAATTAGAGAAGTGTACCAAAGTAGGTATCGGAGTGCGGATGGGGTCTATGTAACGCTTGAATTGTGCTCTGAGTTCGTGCGGCAACTTGGACAGAAGTCGTGATGTGTGTGACCCGCAATCCAACTCAGTCTTGCCCTCCTTGCCCAGTTGATCTAACATACCGACCAGAGCTCTGACTTTTAGGCCGAAGAGGCGAAAACTTCGACTGTCCCCACTCCTGATTGGAGGCTCGGCCAAGACTTCGTTGATGCGCTGCAGGGCTAGTTTGTGAGGTTGCCCATACATTTCAGTCAGTGATGCCATTGTCTTTGAGTAGGGAGTTGGACTATTACTGTAGGAGTCCGCAATAAGGAGCGCGTCCTCGAACTTGAGGTGATCAACTAGTATTTGATATTTGAACCGCTCTGTTGCATCTCTAGGCAAGAGGTTGTCAAGCGCTATCTTGAGGCGGGCAAATTGACGTGGATCATCATGTGTGAAACATGGAATGTCCGGCTTTGGCCCTCTGTATGTCGCTTCCACAGAGTATGTATTGTAAGGGGGAGTATACGGCTCTACATACGCTGGAGTGGACTGAATTCCGGCCTCATATGAAGGTAAGTATGACACCGGAGTCGGCGGAGGGGGTAGCGGCACATCATCTGGAGGTGGAGGAGGAAGAGGCTCGCTCCAGAGAGGAAGTGGTACAGATGGTGGCCAGGGCGGAAGATCTTCCACCACTGCTTGAAGATTGCGATTAGGAGTGGATGCTCTTTCAGGAAGTTGATAAGGCATAAATGAGGTGGAGCTGTCCTCAAACTGACTAGAATGCCTTGGATCGGGGTGTTGAGGCTGAGGCACTGATCTCAGGGAGAGAGAATTGAAGAGGCTTTGCATATCTCGCCTGAGCTGATTGTTCTCCTCTTTCATCTCCCGCAGAACTGACATGACTGCTTCGGAGCTGAGGTTCTGAGACGCAGGTCCAACTGGATTTGGAGGGATGACTGGAGTAGGAGATTGATAAGCTGCTCCCTCGTGGGAGTGGCCATGGATGGTAAGAGAAGAAAGGCGATGTGGAGGGATATTCACCAGGAAGTCTTCGAGGTAGCGAGGCCGACGGATATCACGGCGCGGACGAGTGTGATCCATTGTAGAGCTGAGGAGGTTGAGGATCCGGCTCGAAGGACCATATAAAAGAGGTGTCAGGAAGACCCAAACTTGTGCCCTCTGAGAAGGACTGTACTTAGTGTTGAAATCCTCAATCTCCCCAGGTTGTCCGGTTAGAACAAATAATGAGGACGAATTTACACTCTCATGCCACTCTTTAATGAGACAGAATCTTGTTCATGTTCATGTTCATGTTCATGGTTTCTAAACAAACAGAAACAAATGGACTCATGAATAATAATTATTCTTTCACAACTGTAAAACTCAATACAATGAATATAATAAACATTATGTCTCAAAGTGCAAAATAATATACAAATGGCACATATAATACTGTCTTGAATAGCTGTAAACCACCAAACAACAATTGCGTTATAAAATTTGGCCGATGAGGGGTTAAATCGCGCCGCATCCGAAACATTCAGAGCGCGCATGCTGGTGTCACGTGATCAAAGTTAAAACCTACGATGCACACAGCCAAACACGGTGAAATCGCTCTAAATCGCTCTAAATCACAATCAAAACAAGTGAAACTATCATATAGTCTAGATTTGGTTTGGTATTATAGCTTCAGGAACACATACATAAAGTAAAGTGAAAAGAATAGTACACATACTACATTAATCTAAGTAATGAAACAGATGACAATATTTACATAAACTCACATTCTCATGGACGCATGAAGCAGAACTGAAGAATATGATATTTCCCTCAAGATTTACAGGATCGGAGATGGAGCGAGTGTCTCCGATGAACGTTACATGTGCAATGATAACAGTCAGCGGTTGCGCTAATAGAGACTGTCTGATTGGTGGAGAAACGAAAGGGAATTGCTGATTGGTCTAACTGTTGCTGGGCACGTATAAAGTTAAAGTGACACTACAGTAAACTAAATAATAACTTATAATAACACAAACACAAATTAAATTCAGAACCTTATTAACAAATATAATGTCATTCTATATAGATCAGTGAGCAGACACCATAAATACACTGAACACGAATAAACAGAAAGATATTGTGCATTAGTGTGGATGCTAATATTGTTATAGTTTTCATTCTTGTTGTGAACAGGGCATACAGTTAAGGCAGAGCAATTCATTGTTTGCAAAAAATGGTTAACCCTTATGTCTGAATGCCAACTTATACTATATAGTAGGTCAAAAGAGTATGTGAGCTAGTTATTATGTCAGAATTCATATTCATATTCATATTCATAAAACAGTAGACGGAAATTATCTGAATTACCTACTATGCCAGGTCCAATTGGCACTTTATTATCCCATGAGGCCACTGGAGAGGTTTTATGATGGGCAGTGGAGTAACAGAGTTGGTAGGTCACATGACAAAAACAACATGACGTTGTGTGTACTTCCACACACATTTACTGTATACTATACGGAACATATTTTAATGGTCGCAAAGTAAGTTCCAAAATGTAATGCATGATTTTTGGGGCAGCTAACATGTTTGTAGCTCAAGAGATAGCTATACAATATAACATAGCAATACCATTTTAAAGAAAACTACCTAACTCGTGAAGTTTGTTACAGCCATAAGAAGGTAAAAAAAATAAGTCAGCGTAACTAGCATGAGCATTTTTGTGGCTTTACCAGCAAGTCAACCAACTAGCATGTCGACAGAACTCATGATAGATGTCCTTTCATGACAAGCACTGCAATTTCTTAACATACAGTATCAATATTGCATTCTGTGCATGTATAGAGTAGAGTCCATTAAACATTAGTTTACAAATAAAGCAAAGAGACGGCACAAGAAAAGTACAGAACAGTTTTTGTAATATTTATGTCTGATTCAGATTTATTCCAAGTGAAACTTTTAGCCCAGAATCCTCTTTGATCAAGCATTTACACACTTGTTCAGTAAAAATAATATGTCAGTACTGAGTTTACTGAGAGTAATGACATGTTGCTTACCTCGAATATGGTTATTTGTCAAATAAGACGTTTTAACAATCATGCCGCATAGATGAGTAAGAAATGAATATACACAGAATATGAGTTATATGATAAATATTTCCAAATATATAAACAAAGTTAAGCCAACATGCTTTTTAAGGAAACCACTTGTCATTGACTGAAAACGTTAGCTCCGCACTTATAAACAAAAACACTGATAAACAACAATGTACTGAATATTTTGAGACATTAAAGTGGTATTTGATATACACAAATATATTTATAAAATTGAAAACATTGAAGTTTTGTAAATTGATATGAAAAATGTTCTTTGGTCTGCATCGTATGGATGTACGTATGTGCCCAGATACATATTAATCTAGTTACACCTAATCATTATTATTTACAAAACAAAAGGACCTCTGAAATACTGCAAATGAAACTCAAAAAAAGTCTTCTAAGCAGCTAAAATAATAATAATAATAAAAATATAACAACAACTGTTAAGTCATTTTCCCCCTTAGCCCTTCAACAGCTTTGATCAGACTCTGTTTATGGCAGTGCGAGACTGAGCTAAAGAAGTGTGGCGCCCCCTACTGGACGTCTCGCCTGATGCAACAGTACTGCATGGATTTCAAAGACTTCCTGTGGAAATCATCCTCAGAATGGTCATCAGGAATGTTGTCCTGGGACTTGTGAAAAGGGTCGGCCATTAAGGTCCACCTATAAATTTGTTCCTGGGCCCCATGAAGTTTAGCGATGCCCCATTTTGTCCAAATAACAGGGAGAAGTTACAATACTGATGTTTCATCTTCTCTCAACACCATCAGCAAGCGAAACTGATCACATAACTGTAGCAAAACAGAGTATGTTTTGGTGTTCTACATTTGAAGTCGAAGATGCCCTCAGTGTGGATGTGACTCATTTCCATCTGCCAGAATCTGTTTTTTTTTTTTTTTTTTTTTTTTTTTTTCTATTTGGTCTTCTGAGAGCCTATCATCACCTTGGACACAAAGTTGACGATGGCGCTGGCGGGCTGCTCGGGGTCGTGTTCGGCGAACAGGTGACACACATTCTCTGTGCTGCTTCCGCTTTTCCTCGCAATAAAGCCAAAGATCCTGTACACACACACACACACACGCACAACAATGAATAAATGTCCAAGGAGCACGTTTACACAAATACACAACTAGCACTACTACAAATAAAAAAATAATAAAAAAATAAAAAGCAAGATTGGGACTCACTTTGCAGCTGTGCAGCCGTCTCGTGTCCATCTGTGAACAGATCAGTTGAGATGTCAGATAATCCCACAAAAATCCAATAAATAAATGTTGAATTTAATTTATTCAAATTGCCAAATGAACATACTGAATCTAAAAAACAGCTCATAAATCATACCAAGTGATGTTTTTGAAAACGTAAAATATACAGTTTGTACAGTATAAAAATCATTAGGTCTATGGAAAGCATGAAACATGGAAGCCCAAAGTATGTGTGTGTGTTACATACTTCCTGTCCTGAGGATCCAAGGCACAGAATATCACTGTGTTGACAGCATAGTGTCTCCTGAAGAACAATCTGGAAACACAAAGTAAAAACTCAATACAACATTGTATGCATGGATATACACACGTATGGTCATTGGTCACCATGATTTTACCAAGTAGGATATTCCAGGATCAACACGTTTTGTTTACGAAAATGTAGTCACTCCAACCCTGCCCATAAATTATCCTTAAAAGGATACTCCACCGTTTTTTTTTTTTTTTCATATTAAACTGTTATTCCCTTAACTAAGATGAGTTGTTACATCCCTCTGTCATCTCACACTTTGATTGCACTTAACTAGCCCAGTTCATTCAATACGGGCCAAGCAGAGAAGCGACCAAACACCTCCATGTTTTCCTTATTTAAATGCAGTTACTCGAGCAGTGTAACTTGACCTAGGATGGTGACACAAAATAAAACGTTGCGCTTTTCTAAGCGTGTAAAATGGATAACTAGATTGTATGGCGGAATACCACAGCAAATGCTTGGGAGCACTTCGACTCGGCGCAGTAATATCATCACTCGTGAAAAGTCCTGCGCCGAGTCCATAGATATATATGCGCGTGTAACTGTATTTAAATAGGGAAAACGTGGAGGTGTTTGGTCGCTTCTCTGCTTGGCCCACATTGAATGAACTGGGCTAGTTGTTAAGTGCTATTAAAGTGTCTCGCGTGCCAGAGCGATTGAGCGCACGCACTGAGACAAGAAAGGTATGTATCAACTCGTCTTAGTTAAGGGAATAACATAGTTTGATATGAAAAAACAAAACAAAAAAAAAAACAGTGGAGTATCGCTTTAAAGGGGATGTGAAAGGTGAAGGAAATGATAAGTTAATAACACTGATGTAGACGCACCTAACCCTGGTTGTAAGCCTAAACTTGACATAAACTGTAAACTTGTCCCTCAAATCTGATTGGTTGATTGGAATATTGTTCCAGGATCAAACATGGTGTTGATCCAGGAACATATTGAGCTTGGTGAAATAAGAATCACCATACCTACAGTTATATATACAGTCTATTTCAAATAAATGCTGTTCTTTTGAACTTTCTATTCATAACACAATCCTGAAAATAAATAAATAATATATATATTATATATTAATATAATATAATATATTAATTATATATATATAATTAAGCAGCACAACTGTTTTCAACATTGATGATAATAAGAAATGTTTCTTGTGCAGTAAATCATGTTCAGCTACACTGAAAACTGGAGTAATGATGCGGAAAATTCAGCTTTGACATCACAGGAATAAATTACATTTTAAAGTATATTAAAATAGAAAACGGTTATATTTTAAATAGTGATATTTCACAATATTTTTTTATGTTTTTATTATTTTTATCAAATAATTGCAGCCTTGGTGAGCATAAGAGTCTTTCAAAAACAAAAAAGTTATAAAAATGACAAAAAACACACAGCATTACCAAAATTAGTTTTCAAAATAGCTATCATATCTGAATAACGTTGAAGCCGAAATGTCACAATTTTACCATTTTATGAAAATGTGCCAATTTATTTCACCTTAAATTATGGCATTACATTATCACTAAAAACCCACCTGACTATAAAATATGAATTAAGAAACAGAAACAAAGAGAGAGAGAGACTCACTTCCTCTGGTTGTCTGTGAGGGTGATTCCCTGTGCAGACACTTTAAAGTGAACAACAGTGGATGTGGTTGGTGGATCCATACTGAAAATCACAGTGGTGGCCTTCTGAACACCCTGAGCTCCTGTCAGAGACTCCAGCTCCACACTGCCCAGGAACCACACGTTACACGCTGAACAACACACATACACATTAGCACATGAACACACATTTCCTATACATTGATCAAATTCAACAGTGCAATGCACACAGATATTCAGTTACCTGCTCCCTGTTTAAGTAGCTCTGCTGCAGAGTTTGTAGATGTTTGTGCAGGAGATTCATTCAACTCTTCTAGGGGGTCTAAAAGAAAAAGGGCCTATCCAGTTAGTAGAGAAAAAAAAAACACACACACATGCAGATACACATTAATAACTTTACTTACCTCTGCCTGGTATGATAAGTCTGCAGGGTAAAGCCAAGGGTGTGATTGAATGTTGACACACCAAAGCTGTGAGACTTCCTGTACATACAGGATACATTTTTATTTAGTTTAGCTAAATGGTTAACCATCATATTTTTCATACAACGACAATGGACGGTAGTTGCTTGACGGTAACTTTGCTTATTTAAAAGGATATGTACTACTGTTCAAATCTTTGGAGTCAAATGTTTGTAAATGCTTTTAGAAGTATGTTATACTACAGTATATTGTGAAATACTATTACAGTCTAAAACAACTGTTTTCTATTTGAATATATTTAAAAATGCAATTTATTCCTGTGACTGCAGGAATTTATTCCTGTGACTCAAGGCACATTTCTTATTATCATAAATGTTGAAATCAGTTGTGCAATTCAATATTTTTATAGAAAGTGTGATATATTTTTTGAGAATGTTTTTTAAAGAATAGAAAGTTCAAAAGAGCTGCATTTATTTGAAACAAATGTTTTGTAACAATATACAAGTCTTTAATGTTATCATTCTACTGAACAGAAGTATTCATTTCTTTCAAAATGTAAAACCTACTGACGCCAAATGAGTGAAAAGAAAATAGAAACAAATAGTTGCATGACGCTCCTGGTTACGGCCACTAGAGAGAGATCTTGACCATTGCAAATGAAAAGGCTTTAAATAGCAGCTCTCAAGTCCTCATTAAAGGGATACACCACTTTTTCTGGGAAATAGGGTCATTTTACAAAAACTTTTACTGTTTTTGAATCCATTCAGCCGATCTCTGGATCTGGCGATGCTACTTATGCCTTAGCACACATCATTGAAGTGGACAAGACCATTAGCATTTCTCAAAAAAAAAAAAAAAAAAAAATGACCAAAGAGTTTTGATATTATTCCTATTTAAAACTTGACTCTTCTGTAGTTACATTAGCGCACTAACACCAACAGAAAATGTAAAGTTGAGATTTTCTAGGCTGATATGGCTAGGAACTATACTCTCATTCCTGTGTAATAATCAGGAAACTTTACTGACGTACCATAAATGCAGTAGGCGCAATGAAATGATGCAGCGCCTGAAAATAGTCCCGGGGTCGGTAACTTCCAACGTGACGGAAGGTAGCCTATTTTCAGGCGCTGCGTCATATCATTGCGCCTGATGCACTCATGGTAGTAAAATGAGCCTATTTCCAAAAAAAAAAAAAAGTGAAGTATCCCTTTAACGTGCAGACAATGACATCAACAGATACTTACCAAAGTAGGGTTCATTGGGGCAGCCTTTTAACCTCACACCTTTCGGTGTGCACTCGATCAGGAAATGCCGCACAAGCTCATTGGACAGATCACCCACTGTGCAAGGAGACAGGAAATGATGCCATATGTAAAACTATTTCTATTTATCAAAGCAATTACATGTATATAGCAATAAGAAATGCACTGAAATGTGTCATACAAACTGATAAAGTTGTTCTGAAATGATCAGGGATCTTGTTATAAAGAGCATTTCGGTTGGTTGTTTCTAATTTTGAGATCCCTAAGGGTGATCTACAGGGGAGAAGCAACAGCGCAAGGACAGACTTTCCTGCATTTCTGCACCTCATTCTGACTGGGCAGGTCAAGTTTCTGAACACCGAACAAGCGTAACTGATGTTGAGGATAGACAGACTTTGAGAAATCAGAGTTTGTTTGTTTGGTACAAAAAACAATCTCAAAATGCAACTTCTCATGATACAGTAAACAATTAAAAGACAGCATAATAATACTGTATGAAACCCCCTCTTACAGAGACATCTAGAACTATGATAATCAGATGGAAACGGACAGTGTGTGTGTGTGTGTGTGTGTCTCCCCCTTCCTTCCTCTGATTGAGAGACACACCATGTTTATGGAGGGACTCTGGATATGAACGCTCCAGCTGTTCCTCACACAATAGTGTTGAGATGTCCAGCTCTTCAGGGTCTTAAAGTCTATCAAATATTTCACTGCAATTCATTTAAGGAGTTGCCCTGTACAGGCAATTAAACCTGGTATGAAGATTCATTTTGGTCGATTGGATAACAAGTAGACGAGGGGGAGATTCCTTGTGTACACCAGGTGTTTCAATTCGCCGCTTTTGTCCACTTTCGACCACTTTTCCTGATTTCTTCAAGGGGAGGGACTATGGGCAGAAAAATGGCGAGAGAATATTGTGCGTTTTTCGTCTTCAAACCAAACTTTGTTCCCAAACGGACAAATTTTAAATCCCGCTTGGCTAGCCCACTTCACTTAATGTTTAAAGTAGGCGGTCTATTGTGGCTGTTTGAACACATTCGACCTCATGAGTGTTTACACTAAAGCAATCCGGTCAAATGCGTTTTAGCTCGGGAAGTGGAAGTCGACAAGCTCAAACGTTTTAGACCCCTTACACCTGTATTTAGCATCGTCCACTTGTGATATGATCGACCAAAACGCATCTCAATACCAGTTGTAAACAGAGCCTGAGAATCTATGGACTGTTCATATTTACCTGTTTTACCAACGCATTCTCACCCCAAGGCGTCACCTTTGACCATGCTTCAATATTTGACGTTTTAGGCGCCCTTTAGCGTCACTTACATGACGCGAACCTACGGCTTCATCTAACTGACGCTAAAGGAAAGCGTCAGTTAGAGTACGCGGTTAGGTTTAGGTGTGGGGTGGGGGTAGGGTACACGCGATCCTAGGGCGTCATCTAACTGACGCTAAAGGGCGCCTAAAGCGTCAGATATTGAAGCATGTCCAAATGCTTCCCAAGGCGTCAGTTAAGTGACGCCTTGGGGGTGAGAATGGGCTGGTTTTACACAGATAAAGTAGCTGGTTTAAACCAGACCATTCTCAGTTGTAACTGGTCTGGCAAACCATCATAGACAAATCATTTCCAGATGGGCGTCACCAACGGACGTCGCGGGTAGACCTAAAACCAATCAGGGGAGCGTTTCCCGAAAGCATCGTTAGCCAACTATGGTCGCAAGTTGGACGCAATTTCCATTGAACTCTATTGGTAACGACGGAACTTGCGACCATAGTTGGCTAACGATGCTTTCGGGAAACGCACCCCAGAGCGATGAAGGAGATGACGTATGCAGAGCAGCGGCCGGTGGAGAAACATCTCCAAATGTTGTTCTTTGCTCAGTCTGTAACAAAAAGGAAACGTTCAAATCGTTTAAAAACAGACGCGATAGCTGATTCGAGCGAGTGATGTTCGACGGTGGCGTCCATCTTTGTAATGTGGGCTACAAAATCTGCTTCAAAATCCCAGCGCTGTCGTCATCGTGTAAAGCCCGCCCCAACGTTTCTGATTGGTGCCGTGATTTCGACGGATTGGAAATGGGCTTGAATGAGGTCTTTGCCAGACTAACTTTCAGAGCAAATCTAAATTTCCCGGAAGTTGTCTGGGTTTTCCCAGGCTACAGATAAAGTGCTTACAGTTGCATGAAACAGAAGTTGCGATAGGCTTTTCTTCACATATATCAGCGTGAAACCGTCTCAAACAAGAAAAAAATGTAGGGCGGGACTTGATTTAGTCAATAGATTGGATCATTGGATGGTTGTGGTTTGCTATTGCTGTGATGTCATGTGAGTGACAAGTTCTCCTGCCCAAAAAATACATCGTCAGAGAGAAGAGATGTCATTGCAAGTGGGAAGGGAAGCTATATTGATTTAAGATTACGAGGGCACACGAATTAAAAAAATTGTAATGTGCAGGATAAATCAGTTATAATAAATACTGCAATATTCCATAAAAAAATTAAAAAGAGAGAATTGTCAAACCAGGAACCCGAATCAGATATTTTCCACACCAAGGACTTGTTAAGGTACGTAATTTATGGCCAGGTTGTGCGTTAGCCCAGTCGATTGCGTCATCGTTCACCATAAGTCATAATAAAAAGAAATGGAGCATTCTCTTACTTTTCTTGCTTTGCTGTAGAACGGAGGGTGGGGGCGTGGCCACCTTCATGGCCAATCCGTAAGCTCCTCTGAACGAGTGACTGTCTCTGATGATGAAGGAACCCGGCTCTTTATCCTTGAGAATGCCAATAGCTACAGCAAAAAAAAACAAAAAAAAAAAAAACACAGATGTATTACTCAGTAATATTTGAAGCGAAGAGGTAAAGAAGCAAAACTACTCTGAGATCCACTTTAAGAGACTTTGAGAGTAATCAATTGATCAATTAACATATAACTCAAATAAACATAAAACACCAATTCTTTCACAGAAGACATTGTGAAAAGCAGCATTTGACTAAATATTATATTGTTTTAAAAAATAGTCAGAAATATTTTTGTCAAATCAATTATATTTAAAATGCTGCAAAAAGTATATCCGTTTACATTTGTGCAAGGTGTGGAATGAATTTATTTTTTAATAAATTAACCAATCTGAACCAATTGCTTTACTATAAGGAATTAAAAAGGAATTTCCATTGCTAAATATGACTGAAAACATCTGTCAGACTTTCAGTCTGCTTAAAAAGTAGCAAGTAAAAACAAGGCTGTGAGGGATAGAAGTAACTTTCAGTGTTCATATTCAGCAAACAAACATTGAAAATCATCTTTCTACAAATTTTCAGTGGTCAACTCTAGACAGCATGAGAAGTGATATATGCCCTTAAGAGCGAATGCAATATTAAACAGATTGTACTTACACCATCATTCAAAAGCTTGGGCTGTTTGGTCATTTTGGTTAATTCAGAAAGGATGCATTAAATTGATCAAGAGTGACAGTAAAAATGTATATTTGAAATAATCTTCTGAACTTTATATTTATCAAAATGTCTTTTCATAAATGAACTGAGCAAGGCGAGCATTTGAGCTTATAAAACTTGTTTTTTTTTTTAAATGAGCGATTGTTTCGCTTGATAAGGCCCTTATTCGTCATCTGGAATCGTTTAAAGCCCTTTCAACAGTTTGCACTGAAACTGTCTTTTCGACCTTGAACCGTTTGGTTCCCATTGAAGTGCATTATATGGAGAAAAATCCTAGAATGTTTTCATCAAAAACCTTAATTTCTTTTCGACTAAAGAAAGAAAGACATGGATATCTTGGATGACATGGGGGTGAGTAAATTATCAACAAAAGTTTTTTTTTTTTTTTTTTAAAGTGAACTACTCCTTTAAGTCCTACTGATGATCTAATATTGTTACCTTGGTCTCTCGAGATATCCGGCTTGTACCAGAACTTGGATGTGTCCTGAACAAACTTCACGTTTTCCGGTTTACTGGCCATGAAATCTGCAAATATGAATACCACCACATTATATTTTAAAGCTGAATGTGAGTGTGTGCATGCAGACAGGCATGCCACTCACCTGGACTCGGTGTAGATCTGGTAGGCGAGGTGTTGTGACTGGCATAGGACGTGCTGACAGCACTCCTGCTGAGCGGGAAACTCAACATGGTCTCCGAGCCCTCCGTCCCACGTCTCTTCAGGGGCAGATGTGGAGGTAGAGCCACATCCAGACCCAGAGCCTCAAGACCCTCCACAGCCTCCAGCAAGCTGCTCTCCAGTCCTCCCACATCCAGAGACGAGGTCAGGCTGCGAGGAGCTCCGCGAGGGGAGCTGTGGGAGTTGGGTGCCGAGAGGGTGAGGGGTGGGGAGGGTTGGGGTGTGTAGTGACTCAAGGGGGTGCTCGATCCACCTTCTAACCAGCAATGAGCTGGAGTGGGGCTGTGAGGAGAAGAAAACACAGCACAGGGTTATCTTTTACATATCATGATGTACTACCCTACCGTGTGTTTATACATTGTTAACAGGGCTTGGCATTAACACTCGCCAAATGTTGAATTTGATATAATATGCATTTAGCAATTGTAGTTTTTTAAAAAGGCATATGAAATAATAAACTAATCTAGTGTAGTCAAAAATATTGATCCTTCAATGCATATTGATACTCTACTCGAAATATCTGAAACTATTTCAGGGTAGGGTACACAATATCAGGAGCACGTTCTCGCTCTTTAATATCTCTGACAGTGAGTTGACACACAAATCCGTGTCCCTTTACTCGCTTGTTTAATTTGCTCCGGATAAATATTGTAGGTGTTACAGGGGTTGAATTTTGGCAATAGATTGCTTTAATTTTACTCATTCCTGTAGATTTTGTGCTCACACCCAAAGTGTGTGCACATAAAGACAATTATATTGGCTATATAAAACAGTATAATGAGCCCGTGGGTAAGGCCATAAAGTGACATTAGCCTAGTATACAGATTGCCAAATTATGAGATAATATTAAAAAATATCTACAGTGGTGTATAAAAAAGTGGATCAAAAAAGGTCAAGAAAAGTTGTCCTTTGATGAAAGGTTTTGATCCACTTCATATGTTGACTACTGCATTTGGCGTTTTTTCCCCCTATGGTATCGATGTACAAATTGTGGCAAGTGAAAATGCTGAGTGGCTGGTAACTTTTGAAAACCACTAGCCACAGTGGCCGGTGAGCAAAAAAGTTAATGTCAAGCCCTTGTTAAATATAGACTAGATACACAATAATGTGACCAGTGACCACACATGCAACTGAAATGCCAGAATTTCCTTCGATTGTGTAGAGAAGTTTTGATTTGACTGTTACAAAATGTAGCAATAATACAATTTGGGCTAATACCGATTGGCCAAGTGTGAGTGTCTGTGTGCGTGTTTGTTTGTTTGTTTGTGCGAGTACACTATCACACTATTATAAATGTACAGTATGAAAATGGATATTCATTTTGAGATGGTTTAAGATTACATTTAACAGCATGAATACATTTTTAGCTTTTCAAAATAATAACTTTCACTGAGTAATCTAAATGTGAAATGAACATGCACAATTAAAACTCCAATACAATCAACAGCCAATATTGTACTGACATACAATGCATCCCTATGCATTTGTTTGACAGTCATTACCTGTCTGTGTTGACCAATGGGCTGGGGGTGGAGATAGAGTGCATGGATCCGAACATCCTCTGACAGGAGGCGGGACTTCCTGTGACATCAGAGTGGAAGAGCTCTCCGTCAGATGACATGGATGTGTGCGTCATGCTGTCGACGTAACCTCGTGACTCTAAGAAAAAACAAAACACAAAAGGAACTTTATGACCTGAATCCAATTCCAAGACCGCACACACACATACATACACACACACACACACACACATTGTGTTTACATTCTATACCCTTACACTAACACTAAACCTACTCATCACAGTATGATTTAAAAGCAGTTTTGTCTCATAGGGACTAAAAATGTCCCTATGAGACAAAAGGATTTTGGATATATTGCCATCTTTCTGTCCCCATATAACATAGTGCATACCTGACACACGCACACACACCTTCATACAATTTCTTCACAAAGATTCCATTCAGTATGAGCAATGACTTGCACGCCCACAAAATATTTGAAGACCTGCGCTGTGCAACCTGCTACTGGTTGCCAAATCCAGGTAATAAATCAAGTGGTATTATTGGATAGATCATTGTATGGGAGCTGGGATTGTGGGTTTGGCAGAAGCCCATACACACGCATTCTTCAGATTGTGCACATAACAAACCACAGGGGAGGGACCCTGGAGGAATGTCTCTCAGTTTGTCTCCTGCTCCCCCCTCTCTGTCTGGAAACTGGCTGGATTTGATCAAATTAATTTTGTTGTAAATTCTATTCGACCTTACCTGTAATTAAATAATAATAATAATAATAATAATATTATTACTTCAAGAAGCAGTTAGCAGAATCAAACATTAATATCTGCACTCTAAAAAATGCTGGGTTGTTTTAACCCAATTTTGGGTAAAATATGGACAAACCCAGCCGTTGGGTTATTTTTTTTAATTACATTTTTAACCCAACGTTTGGGTTTGTCCGTATTTTACCCAAAATTGGGTTAAAACAACCCAGCATTTTTTAGAGTGTGTGCATTCATTTTTTTTTACCCATTGCTTCCAGAGAAATGACTAGATTCAGCATGTACTGTACGTGTTCAAAACTTCAATCATAAACCACGACAATCACAAGTTAAGTTGTTTTCTTATAACAGTCGTTTTGTTAAAAAATGCATGTTGTGACGGTCTTGTAAGCATTAGTTTGAAAATTAGCTGTATTTTCACAATGACATTTTCAGCTATCATGGAATTTTATTTTATTTCTATTTTTTGAAAATTTAAGTCTAGCATTTTCTGGAAAGAAACATCATTTAAAAAAAAATGTTAGCAGATATCAAAATAAAATAGCAAAAAAAAAACAACAACCGTTATTATAATTATAATTTATTGTTGCTAAAAAAAAAAAAATATATATATATATATATATATATAATGTTGTGGATTGGCCAGTAAAATTGGGCTTGCAGAAAAAAAATGTTTAATTTCTTGATCCTCAACAAATCTACAGAAGTTCAACATTTGAACATTTTCCTAGGATGAGTATTTGAACCACTTCAAATGTTGACCACTGTATTTACATTTTGCAGACTCATAAAATTATCTTCAAAGATGACATTAAAAAAAAAAAACAAGCAGTCCATAAGATGGAAAGTGTACAATCCTGAAAAAAAATGGTCCTTGGTTACTTTATTGGTATTGGTTCCTTTATGCAACTCCAACATAGAAGCACAGCTGATGTTTTGCAAATGTACCCAACAGTCCCAAAGTAACAATCCATTCCATAATTCCACAAAATGTCATCAGACTTTTATGTTGGATTCCCCATGAATGTTTTCTTGCTACAGACATTTACCAATCAAACATATACCAAAGCATCAGACCGCTTCTTTTTCAGCCATGACCGCACCCATAACCACATCATATGATACGTTGTCAAGGGGATGCTGTCTTTGAAAATGTAACTAAGAATACATAAACACATAAACAAATAATACAAACAACATCTGGAGGCAGAAGAGTCTGAAGCGTTCCAAAAATAGACATTGTGTGACCCCAAAACCTCTAAAACTCATTCCCGCAGGAATTCACAAAATTGCTTCCCAGAGATTCATCTGGTCTGCTTCTCCCTGATGAAAACTGGTCACCACCACATGTTGATGGAGGTGGTCAGCATGGGATGTCACACCAGGCTTCATAACAAGCTTAACCTGCAAGGCTTCCTTTATCAATCAATGTCAAAGAACCATTTAATCCAGCCTCCTAGTTAACTTTTCCAATTGAAAAGCATAGCTATACTGGTCCACCTGCAAGATCAGCACAAAACCAGTCTGGACTTGCAGATAAAGTACAGAAAATGGGTTAAAATGAAGCAGAAAAGCATCCCAACATGACTCTTCTGAAAGCGGACGACGACATCAACAGATGTCAGGGTCACATGAGGATTGCAGGATTGGATCAGGTGAGCCAAGAGGTCAATGATCTGTTGAACAACACCGGCCCTTCAAAGAGAAGAGAAAAGAAGATCTGGATGACCCTTCCAGAAAGAAGAGATAGGCCTTGAGGGTCTAAAATGAATCAGCGCTGAATTTAAGACATCAGACGACCCGGTTCTGCATTGAGAAGATAAATGATACTTTTAGGCTCAAAACATACCAAAAATGTGAGTATGTGAGTGTGGACGATACTAGCTATTCAGGCTTTCAAAACCCAAGTTCGGAGACCAACTCAGTACTCTGGGATGAAAGGAGGGGGTACAACATGTCATCACAAAAAAAGTTTTAAAGAGCCAAACAATTGACAAATGGCCCCACATGCCTCTTACTCAAATAAAGTTTTTAAAATATATCCATATTATTTTAATATATTTTCTTTAAAAAAAAAAATTTTCTAAATAATAAATTCATTTAATATTAATGATGTTTTTTTTTTATTATGTAATTATTTAAGGTAATATTTAATATTAGATGGCTTAGCATTTTTGATATTTACTTTTGATTCAATTATTTAAGGGACGCGATTCATAGAATTGGTCACCATTTTCTTTAATGTTTAAAACTTGTTTTTGCAGTTCACTTAATTAGTAATGCAATGTGACAAATTAATTAAAACTCAAATGATACAAAACATTTTGATACTTGATACTTATAACAAACAAACATTTGTTTCATATATATATATATATATATATATATATATTTTTTTTTTTTTTTTTGCTAATTGCCTAGACAATATTTCTCATTTTAATTTAATTTAAGCTGACATAGGCTACTACAATTACTAAAATGAAATACAACTATAAACATATTTAAAAAAGACAAAAATATGCAGCAAAATGACTAAATTTTAACATGAAATCAGAAAATACAAAAATTATTATAATTCCCTTATAAAAGCACATTAATAAATTAAAGATCTAATGTTTATTATTTCATCTAAAATACAATAGTAATAGTAATAGGAATATGTAATGTAATCACCAGATGAATGAAAAGAGTGTAAGAGAAAAAAAGAAAGCCTCAGACTGTTTAAAATTAAATGCAGTCATGCTGAAAATATAAGACATCAATATTAACGCGTCATATCAGCATCCTACAGTTAGGAGTTGGGAATTTGGCTGGCAAATGAAAGAGAAGGGCGATAAAAGTGTGTCTAAGCGTGTTTTTGTGTATGTCTGTTCTTCTTTCAGGATTAAATCTCCCGCATGCCAGTGAGACAAAGGACGACTTCAGTTTTACGGACTTAACAAACTCGCCATTCAAAGGAGGAATGCACGCACACACACGCAGTGAGCCAAGTTGAAAAATGTCCAGCTGTTGTGATCAAAGCTGCAAAGCTGAACTAGATAGAGAATGTGTGGAGGGGGGAAATAAAAAGAGAGAGAATCCAACACATGAGAATTAAAGACTGTCCAGTCAAAGGTATCACTTCAGCTCTATGATACATGCTCTTAAATATGTCTGTAACAAGATTTAGCTCTCATTTGAGCTTTAAATTAGACAGCTTCCTGCCTTCTTTGCTGTATTAAAGACTCGTCCACTAGACATTCTGCACAACAGCGTCAAAACACGCAGACCAAAAATAACACTTTTTTCACTGCGCATTGGTATTCAGAGCATTAAAATAGCTAAGGAGTGTTTCAATCCATTTGTGGTCTTAATTTGGCAATGTACACACTCACACATGCAATCAATCAAACAAACAGCTGGAGGATTGAACTAACAACCATTTATTTGTGACTCACAATAAAGAAACCCAAATTAATCTGACAAGAAGTATTCAGAGATCTGCTGAACTAGTTGTGTCAATCAAAAATGTCCCTTTCTAACATAAAATCACATTATTTGACAATAATATGCTTCGGATATGACATTAATCTTTTGTTTTCATGCATTAATGCATTTATATGAATGTTAGTTTTTAAAGATTCACTGTAAAAAAAAACGTTGCTGCCGTACATCTCTATATAATCAACTTGGATGTTTAATCAACTTGCATTACATTAAACTGACTTTTTTTAAAAAAAAAATGAATTGAACCTTGTATAACTTATAAAAAAAGTTGTAGAAATGTAACATATTTTGATGAGTTAAAGCAAAGTAAAAGAATTATGTACACAACTTTTTACAGTGTTATTATTTTTAATTTATATTAATGATTTTAGATTGTAATTCGTATTTACTATTATATGCTGTATTATTTGTATATTCTATTATTTTTTATAATAAGCTAAAATAAAGGAAAATAATATTTAAAATTAGATGATTTTATAATTACTTAAGGGAAAGTATTTAATATTAGGTGCTGTATTCATTTTTATAAGTTTATTGTTTTTTATAACATTACATTTATGCTATTGCTATATATTTAAATATGAATATTATATATTTTCGAATTATTTAAGGGAAAGTTTTTTAGATCCTGTCATTCTTTACATTTTTCATTCAATTATGTAATGGAGGTGTCAAATTGTAAATACTTTAACTGGCCACCATTTAGTTTTACTTCACTATTTATATCCCCTTTTTTATTTATCATCATAACTTTTGTAACATAAGCACAGTTTATGCAATATTTGAAATGTTTTGTTGCTCCATTCAGTGTTGCTATGTAAGCCTTTGTTCCTATTCTGTCAATTTGTGTCAGTAAAAGAACAGTAATAAACTAGGGCTGCAACTAACGATTATTTTGATAATCGATTAATCGGACGATTATTTTTTCGATTAATCGATTAATCGGATAAAAATTATATTTCATTTTTTTGTTTATTATAACTAAATAAAACCCTAAAACCTAAAACTTTTGCATGTTAAACAATCTACTTAATACAGACAACTTCATTATAAAGAAAAACAACAAATAAAAAATATATATATATATGACCATAACCTATGTCAAAAATGCTATTGTAAACTAGATTAGTGGAACTCAGCAAAACTTAGCCTAGAAATATCACAAGTGCACAATAATTTTATAAAATCTGAACATTTAGTGAAAAACATTCCTTAGTGGGGAACAAATAAGAGACAATAAGTGTAGCACTAACTCTGGTAAAACGCTACACATTGCTCTTTGTATTGTTGTTACACATTCATGAAAAACATCGTAAAAATCAGATCCACTTCTCTTTTAAATGTAAAGCACAGCTGTTTAGTGAGGAAGCAAAATATAATAGATAGGACAGAACAAGAAAGGCAATTAATAAGCTTTCATTGCGCAAAAGTATTATGACATGATCATGAAAGAGCTGCACAAAGTGCGCATCGCAAACGCTGAATGATGCGCTTGAAGCAACACGGAGTCACAGGGCGGCGCGCAGCTCCTCAGTGTCCGCCGCATTAAAGTTAAAAGCACCAAAAGAGAAAGACATATTGACTGTGTATTATACAGTATCTATCCAATAGTTTATTAAGCCTTTTCTTTTAACAGTTTTAAATTTCAGTTAGGCTACTGTGCACGTGAAGAACAATTATAGAGCGCCGACTCTACTCTAGTGTTGTGATCTAACAGACACTCAGTAGAAAGTGATTAAGTTACAGCAATAAAAGTCTAGCAAGATAGAAAAACCATCATAGACCTTTATCTACGGATCAATTATAGTAATAACATTGATCTTGGAAAGAGTTTCATCATGTTAACTGTTGTAACGCGACGCGCTGTTTGAACACCGAATAGAGAATGACTGACAGCCGCAGTGGAGGGAAAAGCTTAGGTTAACTTGAATTTAATGACTTAAATATACATTTTTATCTCACATTATACTATAGTATGGCTTCATAAAGTATACACGATTAACGTAGGTCACCTATTTTGTTTTCAAAACGGCGAACTTGCCGAAAGGTGAATGATTTTCGTGTATAATGCATATTGATAGCGGTTTCCTGATGCCCGCAAATTAGTTCAAACTCACGGAATCAAGAGCGCGCATGCGAGACAGAAGATAATGTGCTCCAAACCGTCCGTGTTGCGCGCGCGAGACAGGGTAGAGCGGCGAGGGAGAGAGACTGCGTGTGTGCCTCATGAAGCGCATGTAAGAAGCGCATGTTGCATGTAAACAATCCCCGTGACGTAATAAGACCAACTAATCGATAATGACATTCGTTGACAACGATTTTCATAATCGATTATAATCGATTTTATCGATTAGTTGTTGCAGCCCTATAATAAACAAACCAAAATGTTTGCTTTGGATAATTTGGTTGCATGCTTTTCATTCTCAATCTCCAATTAAATGAATTTCAGTTCAAACTGACCTGATTACATAACACATTTTTTCCTCGTCCACATTCATTTGGACACAGGCCCGCACAAAACTGTCTTTTGTCCAGAGACAGAGAAGAATAGTGTCCACTGTCTCCACTCCATCTCCATCTAAGTGCTCACAACTACACACATCCACTCACGACAAGAGCACCACATTCATCTCTTTTTGTTTTAGTACCTCCCACGATTGCTTGATAAATCTCCAAGGCCCGATGAGAAAGTGGTAAAGCTTAAATCACCAATCTGAGGTAAATTACAGGACAAGTCATGTGTAAATGAGCTTTAGAAAAGAGTGAAAGCAAGATGTTTTCCACAAAACACCCCACGGGTAAAGTAGTGCTCTGCTGTTTGTGAGGAAGCACACGAGGAATGCCAAACACTGACAGAACCAACACAATATAGGGTAGTCCAAGCGCAAATATTGGGGCTTTAAATGTGTTTGTCTTTATCAGTAAAGTTTTTGCAATGCAAATAACCAATTGAGGTCTTCGGAAACAGTGTCCAAGGGCAGGCTGAAACAGGAAACATTCACATACAAACAAACTAAAAGTGCACAAACCGTGTGTACGCACACATTCTTCAAATAACAACCACTGGCCTTTTTTTGGCATCTCAGCAATTTGATGTACATCAAGCATGTACTGCGAACACATGGAATTGAATTTGAATCAGTATTTCTGCCTCGTTATCCAGTAAAAATGTCTAAACATCCTCATAACAAGATCAATTGAAGTTCACTTGGTCATCACTGTAAAAAAAAAAATATTGTTGGTTTAACTTAAAAAAAATGAAGTAACTTGCTGGCCTTAAAATTTTAAGTTCATTGAAATGGAAAAAATTGAGTTGATACAATGAGGGAGATTGATTTAATCACCAGAAACTCAAAATATGATATTATCTGAACTACATAAATGATTTAAGTTCATTTGACAAAAGAAAAAAATGTTGTGATTACAAATCATGAAAATATTTGTTTACAGTGTGGTTATTTTTATTATTTTTATCCAGGTGCTGGGTATTGGCAGATTTATTTCATTTATTAAGCATACTTGATTGCATTTAATAATATATGATGAAATGAGAAATATTTCGTGCTTGATAAAGAAACTTTCTCTGAAAAGAATTCTTCATGTCATAAATACAATTTCCATAAGAGGATATTTACATGTTTTTACACTGATAAAGTAATAAAAAAATGATTTTCAGTGTACTGAATATGTAATAAAAAATAGAGAAGAGAGGAGAAGAGAAGAGATGGGAAGAAAAGAGAAAAAAAGAGAAAGTTTTCCCCATATAGTGAGAGGAATGTTCACACATAGACTTCATGCTGACAAGAAGACAATTAAAGTCTGCCAGAGATGGATACAGCAAATGGCTGAGGTATTAGCATACAAACACACAGGCAAATGCTAACACACACACACACACAAAGACTAAAAAGTTGGGTCAAAATGACGAAATCTCTTCCTGCATACCTAGAGAAGCAGTCATGCTGAAGTGTTCCTCATAAGAGAATCATCCACAGATAAATAGCTGGACTTGCCGGTCACTGCTGTGTCCTGACGCTCTTGCACGCTTACTTTGTTCCCCAGTGTCACTCTTTCATGGCCCCAGTCTGTACCGTTGCCTGCTTTGTCACTTATTCCACCTCACATTCTCTCTTTCCCTCTCTCTCTCTCTACCTCCCTCTCTCTCTACCTCCCTCTCTCTCTACCTCCCTCTCTCTCTCTCTCTCTCTCTCTCTCTCTCGTGCTGTCTGCTTCCCGGCACAAACACTGACCATGGGCTGCACGTGACGTCACACAGTTGCTGTTCTATCTAACTCTGTCCCCTTCTCTCTACTCATTCGTTTCTAGACTGAATGAAGTCATTGAGATTTTGGAATTCTGTTAAACCCCAGATGGAAAACTACTTCACGTCATTCTTCCAGCAGGCAGGACTGGTTGACTGACTCCAGGCTTGAGGAGGGAAGGGGGAGGGCTGAAGGAAAGGAAGAGGGAGGGAGGATGGGAGGATGACTGCCCCCAACTGGCATGAGGCAGAAAGGCAGTGAAAGACCCCCATGGCTTCATTAGCATATGAGTTCATGAGTGCTCTCCTGCCTTTGATAGGCCATTCAAGCATTGTTCTCGGCAAACTCTCTCAGTCTGTTTCACCTAAATCAACGGCAGCGCTGGGGTCAGGGGTGAGGATGTCCTTTTATGGACTCCCTTATGTTCTAAAGCGCACAACATCTGCTTCTATGCAAAACAGTCATTTTCCTCATCTTGGGCTTGTTTTGGAGTAAAAACATGCAAGCATCCTGTTGGTTTAACTTAAATAAATAAGTAACCTGGTTGCCTTAAAAATTTAAGTTCATTGAAATGGAAAAATTTAGTTAATGCAATGAAGGAGATTGATCATCTAATCTCACTAATTAATCATCACAAACTCAAAATATTATGTTATCTGAACTACATAAATGGTGTACTATAATTATAATAGAATATAATATATAATATAACTATATAAATTAAGTTGATTTGACAAAAGAAAAAATGTTGTGATTTCAAATCATGAAACTATTTTTTTGCAGTGTGACAAAGACTTTATTATGATTTTGTTCCTTTGGCAGACAATTTCACTCATTTAAATATCGATCTACCTTAATTCAATGAGGTTTTATGATCAAATTAAACTGAACAAAAGCAACTGGAATCAAAATAAACTTGAAAAAAACATTTGAGACTAAAAGAAAGTCTGTACTTCAAAACGAGAAGGGGAAAAAAATCTAAATTACAAAAACATTGTTTAGGGTTTTGAAATGTGATTATCTAAAATGAATCAAACACATACTTTAGATTTGTCACTTTTTTAAGTCACTAAAATTATATGATAACAATTTGTAATGATTTTTTTATATATATAATTTGAGAAATGCAAAACAAGGGGGAATATGTCATCGTTATCGATCCAAGACTCAAATACCAGGTTTGGTGAATTAATTTTGTTTATAGATGTTTATGTATTTTTATATACCACTGTTCAAAGGTTTGGTTCAGTACGAATTATGCAGCAAGGATGCATTATTGATCGAAATTCACTGTGAAGATGTTTACATTCTTACAAAAGATTTATATTTTAAATAAATGCATTTAAAAAAATAACTTTTTATTCATCAAATCTTGAAAAAAAAAAGGAATCCTGTTTTGGGGTATTTTTAATGCAGCCTTGGTGAGCATACGAGATTTCTTTCAAAGACACTTAAACAAAATTGAACAGTAGTGTTTTAACACATAAAGGGGGATAAAAGCTTTTAAATCTCAGACAAAATTCCCAGCTAAATTTAACTTAATATCTAAATTCAGTTGGTAAGGGGGAAAAAAAAAATCATATTTAGAGTGTTGTCATGAAAAAAAAAAAAACTTTTCCTGTGTCTCCTTTATCACACTGCAGCGTACCTAAAGTGACCTCACCCACTGTAGCACATAAATAAATTTAAAGGGGCAGTGCTTTTTACTTCCTTCCCCCTCAAACATCTCTGTAAATATTTGCATTTGTCTGTCAGTGAGAGTTTGGCATGTGAGAGCTTCTATTTTCTCCTGTTTATTTAGACACTAAAACATAGATGGACTGAAGTTACATAACCTTCAAATCTTCCCACATCAGGAAATTAAAATATACAATATCCTTAGTCCTCGGGGCCAACTAGTTGAAGGCCGGATGTGTTAAACATAGTGATAATGAAATAAATTAGAATTTTAAATGAAAATAATAAAAACAATAAACCGTATAATGAAAGTAAGGAATCTTGTAATGACCAAAATTGGACTATTAAACAGGTACGACTTAAAGATTATATATTATTTAATTGTAAAAAAAACATTTACACATACACATGGAACACCGTAGTTAGGTGAATTTTGACCTATATGGTTTTCCATACAACTTATATTCTTAATTTGTTAAATTTTAATTCAATGACTTGTCTATCTATCAATATTATTTATACAGTAAAAAGTTAAATGTATACCATAGTATTAAAAGGGGCAATAATCTTTTTGGATCTGTGAGTTATGTTGTAATATAATGTGACAATGCGTTCTCCATAGCTCTTGCAATCTATTTTTATTCCCAGTATTCTACCATTTTCCTGTGCCTCCTCATTAAGATTTAATCAGGCAATACTATTTCCCTCATTAAAAGTTACATAACTGACTGATAGAATAATTTTTTATGAGTGATATTTGAATCTTTGTCTTGGTTTTTGTGAAAGTGATGATGTTTTCGACAATGCTTAATATTTATCTTTTATAATATATCTTTTTGTTGTTGTTGTTGTTGATTTTTTGCACAAGTTTAACAAATATGGAGTTGACTGGTTAAAAAAAGGAGCCTTCCTTTCATTTTTACGGTTATGCTACGGTATATCTAAACTGAGTTCGCTTGGCTCAAGTAATGTGTCATGCATTATTTATTTGTTGACTGCTAATTAGTTGCTCGACAATGGCAGTTGTTTCACAGTGAAAAAAAATTACAGAAGAGACAGAACAACAACAACAACCTACTGGAGATCGCAAGAACAATAGTCGATAAACAAAGTATTGTGTGAGGAGGTTAAGAGATAGCTGTCACATTTTTATCACTAACTTCTGGAGATAAATAATGCTTACGAGAATGAAACTTTCTGCACATGTCAAGAGCGTCTGTGTTTGTGCAAAATATGAAACGGAATGTACATTAAAAGGCTGTGTGTTTACATGTATGCATACTGTAAGCGTTCGCGTCAAAACTGAAGTATAATTTAAGGGTTAATTCTAAGCACCCAGTTCCAGGTTCCCAAAGCACTGAATGGCCAGGTTTAGAGGAAGTATGTATCCTGACCCAGAGGGCCACGTCCTGTAGCAGAGTTATTTTGAGCAGCACAGATTTTGTGACAGCAGCAAGCAACAAACTTTGCTAGAGGGGGCTGTTTTTAAAGGTCAAATTTGTGCAAAATACAGTTCAATGGAGGAATTCCTTGAATGGATTAACCAAAGACATACACAAAAAAATCTCATCTCATCCTGTCATGCAGTTGCACGAAGTAGCATAAGGCTGTAGCCACCATGGTAGCTGATTACCTTGCCATATTGGAGAGCTCATGTAGTGTCTACTGGTTTGAGAACCAGGTCTTGAAGTGATGAAGTCATGTGAACTCTTCACTGTGAGGAGAAAAATACATTTAAGCACAATGTTGTGCCACAGGGTTCTATCCTTGGACCAATTTTATTTTCATTGTATATCTCAATTTTTCATAACTAGCCTACAACATTTCGTAACATTTATATGTTGTTGATACACAACTTTATATTTCACTCAGTCCAATTGGGTCTCAATTTTGTCCACAACTACATTGCTTTGATGAGGAGAACGCATGGTTGCCAGTCATTTTCTCTATCTTAACCCTAATAAGACAGAGTGTGTTGTTTTTGGATCTCTTTCTGCCACCCAGGAGACTAAGTAGGCTAGCCACTATTTCGTCAAGCGTTTGTGATCGTGTTAAGAACCTGGGTGTTAAGGCCCTTGCACACTGATTACGAAATACGCGGCCGAAATCTTCGCACGTTAAAATGTGGAAAACTGAGAATACTGTTAAATTACCATAAAGGTATTTCTTTAGTACTACACTATATTTTTTCATAAGTGACCACAAAAGGGTGCTATGATATCTTTAAAAAGACTACATTAAAAAATATTACATAAGACTGAAATTGTGAGGCATGTGAAGCCTTAAACAAACTCACATTACAAACATTAAACACTGTGTCCGCCTTACCATATGGAGTGGGGGGTGTCACAGGAAATGCCGGTGTGGGCGGAACTTGATTAAGACCCACCCACAGTGGGCTGTCAACCTCTGGAGGCTGGTCACCAAAGTCAACAGTGTCAGTGTGATATAGACCTCTCTGGAACAGACGAAAACACACAAGGCATTGTTGTAGGAATGTTCCGGGTTCAACACAAGTTTAACTTGTATTTTAGTTGACTGGGTAGAAGTTTGTACAGGGTTGGTGAGCCATTCAATTGCACTAGTTTTCAGGCTATACACTTGTGTTGTAATTGTGCAGGTATAAATATGTGTATATTTATACCAGAGATGGTGTGTCAAAAGCGAATCTCTGGAAGTTCTGGATTTGATCACCTCCCGCACTCCTCAGCACAGAGTATTCAGAGACTTCACAGAGCTGTTTCCGTCTCCAACCTGGACAGAGAAAGAGAGGGAAAGAAAGAGTTATTTAGCAGGCATTTTTGACAAACACACTTGACTGCGACCAGTCATTTAGAAATCTTAACCATAATTTTCTAACAACATCTAACAAAGTTAAAGTGTTTCATACAGCATGACCTAAAATACAATGTTCTTACACAATGCTTGTTTTGATAAGATCCATGAGAACCCATTTACCTCAGGGCTGTAAGAAAATCCATTCCACAATAGGGCTGTGCAAAAATTAATTGCGATTAATCGCATCCAAAATAAAAGTCAGTGTTTACATAATATATTTGTGTGTGCTGTATATAATTATTTTGTATATGTAAATACACACACATGCATGTATATATATATTTAAGAAAATGTGTTATTCAAATATAAAATATTTATATTTATATAATATAGATTATATATATATATATATACACTCACCGGCCACTTTATTAGGTACACCTGTCCAACTGCTCGTTAACACTTAATTTCTAAGCAGCCAATCACATGGCGGCAACTCAGTGCATTTAGGCATGTAGACATGGTCAAGACAATCTCCTGCAGTTCAAACCGAGCATCAGTATGGGGAAGAAAGGTGATTTGAGTGACTTTGAACGTGGCATGATTGTTGGTGCCAGAAGGGCTGGTCTGAGTATTTCAGAAACTGCTAATCTACTGGGATTTTCACGCACAACCATCTCTAGGGTTTACAGAGAATGGTCCGAAAAAGAAAAAACATCCAGTGAGCGGCAGTTCTGTGGGCGGAAATGCCTTGTTGATGCCAGAGGTCAGAGGAGAATGGCCAGACTGGTTCGAGCTGATAGAAGGGCAACAGTGACTCAAATAACCACCCGTTACAACCAAGGTGGGCAGAAGAGCATCTCTGAACGCACAGTACGTCGAACTTTGAGGCAGATGGGCTACAGTAGCAGAAGACCACACCGGGTGCCACTCCTTTCAGCTAAGAACAGGAAACTGAGGCTACAATTTGCACAAGCTCATCGAAATTGGACAATAGAAGATTGGAAAAACGTTGCCTGGTCTGATGAGTCTCGATTTCTGCTGCGACATTCGGATGGTAGGGTCAGAATTTGGCGTCTACAACATGAAAGCATGGATCCATCCTGCCTTGTATCAACGGTTCAGGCTGGTGGTGGTGGTGTCATGGTGTGGGGAATATTTTCTTGGCACTCTTTGGGCCCCTTGGTACCAATTGAGCATCGTTGCAACGCCACAGCCTACCTGAGTTTTGTTGCTGACCATGTCCATCCCTTTATGACCACAATGTACCTAACTTCTGATGGCTACTTTCAGCAGGATAATGCGCCATGTCATAAAGCTGGAATCATCTCAGACTGGTTTCTTGAACATGACAATGAGTTCGCTGTACTCAAATGGCCCCCACAGTCACCAGATCTCAATCCAATAGAGCATCTTTGGGATGTGGTGGAACGGGAGATTCGCATCATGGATGTGCAGCCGACAAATCTGCGGCAACTGTGTGATGCCATCATGTCAATATGGACCAAACTCCCTGAGGAATGCTTCCAGCACCTTGTTGAATCTATGCCACGAAGAATTGAGGCAGTTCTGAAGGCAAAAGGGGGTCCAACCCGTTACTAGCATGGGGTACCTAATAAAGTGGGCGGTGAGTGTATATATATATACATACAGAATTTAAGCGCAAATAATTCTTAAATATATACGTGCATGCATAGGTATTTATATATACAAAATAATTATATACAACACACACAAATATATTATGTAAACACAGACTTTTATTTTGGATGCGATAAATCGCAATTAATTTTTGCACAGCCCTAAAATAAACACTAATAATAGATACATGAACATTTAATAAATAAATATTAAAATAAATAAGCAAATAATCATTAAATATGTACTACATTTTTAGTACTCAAAATAAACTGTTATATACAAGACCAGTGAAAATGCTTCTGTTTTGCATTTCTGTTTAAACAATTTTCATCATAAATTGTATCATCACATAACAGTATGACCAAAAAGTTTTTCATAATGTCTTTTTTTAGTTTCTGTATTTTGCTTTAAAAGCAGCACCAAATGAAAAAGATGTATTAAAAAGAAAACTATGAACCATCTTCTCTAGAATTGTTTGACATCCAAAGTGTATCTTGAGCTTCAGTAACGCAAATTTACTTATTTGATAAGTGACAATCCAGAGTCTTAAAAATTCCTATTCATTTTACATAATAATTCTTGGTTATCTAATCTTTTTAATCCTAAACTGATTATTTTCAGGTTAAAAAAAAAAAACTACTTTGAAACCCAGTTTTTCATAATGACTATAAAACATGGTAATAATTGATTACAAATGGCCAACAGTACAGGCTCTGTTAACTATCCCTTTAAAAATCCTCAAGACTGCGATGGGGAAAGACAACATGTTTTTGTGTCAGGATACGCTCACTTCAAAAGAATTCCTTAGCCCTTACACATGTGTATTCACACACACACACACACACACACACACACATATACCACAGGGCATATATCTAGTGACATACTATGGTACTAACAACACTCTGCATAGATTTCTGTTCAACAGGAGGAATTCACCACTCAACTAAAGGACTCCATTCCAGGTGCCAGAGCTGCTCTGACATGGTGACATGGGCTGTTGAAAGGATCTTCTAAAAGAATAGATAGGAGACGCATGCAAGGCAGGGGACACACTTCAAAAGCAACAAGGCTCCTTCAGTCTGCTGAGGTCAAAGAAGCCAGAGTATTGAGTTCACGGGGAGACTGCATCACAGATGTGTTTGGTAAAGAGCAGCAGTCAATATGACATTAGGAAGTCACTAAATAGTTGTCAACCACTAGATATATGATTGTCAAATTTTAAACAAAAAGGCAGCTCAGAGGTTACATAAGCAAGATGCAAGCACTCCATACTAGACCTGGATGTTTAGACATTCAAACACAGTCACAACTTGCACACACGCGCACACATACTCACTGAAATGAAAGGCAGGACTTTATTTTCTTTAGAAAACCTGTCAGGAGCTGCACATAGAGAACCATTGTATGTTACTTGTGTATGCATTTATTAACATAATTTAGGCCCCTGCCAATAGAAACCTCAATGGAAACATCAGCTCAAACTCAAAATCACTAGACTGCAGACTCAGAAATTAACCAGTGAACAAGACAAAAAAATGCCACTGAAAACAAAAAAAAATGCATATATATAATTGAAATGTGTTGATAATATATATATATATATATATATATATATATACTGTATGCTTATGTACATACACACTGGGCCTACCATTCAAAAGTTTGGGGTTGGGTGCAATATTTTTATATGCTTTTGAAAGAATTTGAAAGTGAGTTATGTTCACCAAGGTTTTCAGCATTATTATTCGTCTTCATCTTTCTAATATGCTGATTTGATGACCAAAAAACACTTGGTTGAACATGTTGCAAACAGCTGCTGCTTAATTTTTTTTTTCCAGGATTCTTTTTTATGTTATTATTTTCAATGTTCAAAATAACAGCATTATTTTGGAATAAAACATTTTTTGTAACATTTTAAATGTGCTTATTTGTTATTAAATTGGTCAAAAGTGACAGTACCTTATCGATCCCCTTCTTTTGAACTGTAGTGTAAATCTAATAAACACCATAATGGATGCACTATGATATCTTTTAACAGTTACTTTTACATTGAATTGATTTTACAACCATAACAATGAAATGTTGAGCAATTATTTAAATCAAGATTATTTGAAGAGTTCAGATGCAAAAGCCTCTAAGTGCCATTTGAAATTTTCTTCTAGAATGATCATTTTTATCAAGCTTGTATATTTAAGTTCAGTGATTTCACTTAAATGGCAATGATAATTACCTATTATTTGTTATTTAAGTGAAATTACTGAACTTAAAGATACAAGTTTGATAAAAAATTATCATAAAAGAAGAAAATTTCAAATGGCATTTAGAGGCTTTTGCATCTGAACTCTTCATTTGATAACTGACAGCATGCTATGGGTTTTAGACATATCTAAATCTCTCTCTCTCTCTCTCTCTCTCTCTCTCTCTCTCTCTCTCTATATATATATATATATATATATATATATATATATATATATTGAACACTGTGTCTACACTGGATGTCGAAAGTGACTGTAAGTGGATTGCTTGTCAGTTGAAATCACTAAATGGATTTAGTATTGGTGAATGTGTGATAATTTGCTCTTACCTGATTGGTGGGATTTAACCCTTCCATCTGAGTGCGTCTTTCCATTGGTGTGAAGGGAGGCTGAGCGGGTCATGTGACTCCTTGCCTGTGTGGGGATTGGCTCAAAGTCAGGATCAAGGTCCAGTATCAGCTGATTGAGCTGTTCGATTGACTGATCGATATCCAAAGCCAGTGTTGCAAACTCATCGTCCTTCTCTGGCTCTGACTGCGCCTCTGGAAAGCCGTTGTCTGGTAGCGAAGGTTTGCCTCCACCTCTTTGGAGCTCCGTCTCCTCGTGTTTCAGTCCGTCTGATGGAGTGTGCATGTAAGAGGTGGACTGTGACACCGACTGCTGCTGTTTCACCCATATTTGTGTCTGATATCCAGCAGGTACTGTTGAGTGTATGAGTGTGTTTGAGGAACTCACATTATCTCTAAATATGGCAGGAGGAGCTCCAGTTTGACAATCATTTGATTGGATAGAGTTCTGACATTCACCTGAAGAAAAACCAGACAGTTCCTTTGAAGATTGTGTGTCTTTAGAGTCTGAAACAGCAGCAATGGCATCATTAGGGGTGGTGATGTCGTCGTCATCATCTATAATGTCCGTCTCCCGCTCTATGAACATAGCTTTACCGTTTAAATGACCGGAATGATCAAATGTAGCTTGACTGGCTATTGGGTCGTGTCTCGGGATCCCTGGAGAAGGTTGTTCCTCCTCCATTCTGAGCCCAGGATTACCTCTGTGGAGCTGAGTATGCTCCTCAGAGCTGTAGCTGATTGTGAGCCCAGAGGCTTGTCCTCCAGTCCACTGGGAGGAGCTGGAGAGTCCAGAGTCACTGCTCAGAGAATGGTCGCCTTCATTCGGCTTGGCTGTGGAAGAAAGAACAAAAATTAACAGTACAATAGAGTGCCGAAGTTAAGACAAATTTGTAGGCCAACCCGGAAGTTAGCATCACACTGGTTCCCTCGACAAAAGCCCAAGAGGATTATTCCTTATTGCAAAAAATAAGCTCTGTGATCGACAAAACGTGTAAGTTTCATAAACTTTTGTTGATCAAGATCATTTTCACAAATAAACACAGCTTTTGTTAATTTTGATGTCTAAATACAATCACCAGAAGTAAAAAGCTAAATGTAGGCTCTAAACTTACTACACCACGGTCACATGACCTCAACATCACCACCAATAAGCTTCAGACAAATTCTTTCAGTTTTTGTCGAAGGAAAAACAGAAGATTGAAACACTTTGATAAAACATGACTAATAAACACAACTACAACAATATATCGGAGTACTTCAAGCCTTCTCAGGTATTTTCTTGATAATAAAGTATATTTATACTACAGTGCTAATCAACATAGTCTTTATCACTGTATAGAATACTATGAAGTAATTATGTTGTGTTTCTTATTCGGTGTAAGAATCCACATAATCTCACAAAATGATGTTTTCAACGGTTTTTGTGAGTAAAAACATGTTGTTAAATGTTGTGAGGACAAGAGGTTCATAAAAGCTTCTCATGATTGGAAAGATTTTTGATGCACGTTGCTTTTTTCAAATGCACGACTCACTCACAATGCTTTCAGATGGAGCAGAATTTCTACTGATCACAGAGCTGTGCTTCACTGACAAGCTGCTCATAAAATAAAAATCAAAGCCTTTGCGATTTCATTATCACACTAAGCCAAATCACTTTAAAGTGTAATTTCCAACACTATCTCACGACCAATTCGTACGAATTCGACGCATGATTAAAAAGTGGCTAATTCGTACTAATTCGTACGACCTCACTCGTACTAATTCGTACGATTTGTCTAAACCCACGTGATGGTTAAGTTTAGGGGCGGGGTAAGGGGTAGGTCATTCGTACGAATTCATACGAATTGGCCAATTCGTAAAATATGTACGATTTAGCAAAATCGTATTAATTCGTACGAGTGAGGTCGTATGAATTGTTACGAATTAGCCACTTTTTAATCATTCGTCGAATTCGTACGACTTGGTCGTGAGATCGGGTTGGTAATTTCATGTTAATTGCGATTAATCGTGCAGCCCTGGTCAAAGTGGTTGTTGCATAGCTGTCAATGGAGTGACAGAATCGCTCAGAATTTATCAAAAATAAACTTCATTTGTGTTGTAAAGATGAACAAAAGTCTCAAGGGTTTAGAGCGACATGAGGGTGAGTAAACGATGACAGGATTTTCATTTTTGGGTGAACTAACCCTTTTAGTAATTTGTGTATCACGTGTATCACACTCTGGCCTATATAACTTTATACTGACACCTATTGACGTGGATGAAACATCTTGCAAATGAAAAATATTTCGGCGACAGATGCAATTGTAGATTTTCACTTCATTTTAAACATGTTTATCATAGGTACTTATCTTCACCCACTCCTCCATTTAGCCCTGTGTGTCATAGTCTGGGATACATGGGTGATGTTAACACGTCTCAGACAACTTAGTCATCACACAAACACACAGATGTGGATGTCTTTGTGTGGCCATTGTGTGTGTTCTAGCAAAGACACATCAGTCAGCCAGCGGCAGCTGAACACAGATCTCGGCAGATAGCATCATGTGTCATGACACACTCGCACACACTCACATTGATCATGACTGATAACGCATATCTACCATTCAACATGAAGCCAGAAGGCAGCATCACACATGCAGGCTGTACAAATGCACGTAAACACCAACATTTAGCATCACGCCACACTCTAAGATCAATTTTGACAGCTGATAGCTGCAGGAAATGAAGTACTTTTACAGGCCAAAAACAGGAAACAAGTTTATATTGTAGCAAAGGTTGCATCCTCCTGAACTCAATGAGTTGTTGGTTAAATACATGGAATAAGGTCTGTGGTGAACACAAGCTCAAGACATTTTCATGTTTTATTTATACGACATTAAATATTTCAGAACACCCCCTTGTGTTAAAGTTTTTAGTTGTCTTGAAAAAGGTGATTGCTAACAAGTGGCTAAATGGGACTGAAGAGGTTGTCGGAGAATTTAAACATCATCATAACGAACAGATGTGTAAACTCACTCGTCCGCTTTCACAGCCTTATAGTGTTTATAATCACACTCTTGCAAATCACTCTAGCTCAAACTTTCATGGTAAAAGTTTTCTTTTAAATAAAGAAAGAGTTTACGTTATAGCCTAAGTTTAGCTTTTTACTTCTGCTGATTGTATGTAGACTTCAAAATTCATAAAAGTTTCATTTGTGAAGATTACATGAACAAAACATTTAAGAGATAAAAAACTTTTGTTGGTCACAGAGCTTATTTTCTGCAATCATATTCAAATCCTAAGTCCTAAAATATAAGTTCATCATTTGTTATTATGCACTGAATGCGTACATGTTTTTACATATACGTTTTCTCCAATTATACAGTTGACCCAACCTCTTAACCATCCTTTTAACCTACTAAACATGCCACCAAACCTGTCCCGTTCCATACCTGTACCCCACCTCAATAGCAGCAAAAGAGTTTTGCAATACTGTACCTACGTAGATAGTAGTTAAAGACACCTAGACTGATCAGAAAATGGTAAAACTGGTCAGTATGTGAACTGGTGAAAAACAGACTCAAACCAGTAAAGCTTCTCTAGTCTCAAGAGGCTGAAATCCAAATACCAGGCATGCATGATAAAACTCCACAGCTGGCATCTCTCTCTCTCTCTCTCTCTCTCTCTCTCTCTCTCACTCAAACACACACGCACGCACAACAACAACTGAGATTCAATAGTCACCATACTATCATACACACTTTATTAAAATCTAAAATAAATTTATAATAGACCACTTGAACAAAACTAACTAGCTCAAAGCCTCAAACAGACCAATGCATTAACGACATGACTTTGACTTTGAATCTAACAAAAAGTTTGACCTTTCTTGGTCATGTTATTTAATATTTGGCCCATGTTTCATCGAAGCACTTTTAGACTATACATCAAATGCAAAACGGGAAACACTCAAAAGTACTTCGAAAGTGCCTTATCCGGCAACTTTCTTTCTGATAAATGAAGCACAACTGCATTCATTTATCACAAGAGCTTTCAACAGCTCACAAAACAAATCAACCGTTTTGCTGTTGAAAGTCTATTCCACCGCTTCAAAAACCCACGGAGCAGCACAAACCTAATGCTTTCCAGAAACATCCTCTCGAATCAGACCCCAAAGGTATCTGAGAGGACAACAGATGACTTTGACCATAGAAACTGTTACAAAGAGCAAGAGAAAGAGACATCTGCCAGAGTCACAAGTGAAAAGAGAGATTATACAATACACAAAAAATCTAATAATATATATATTCATTGAATGAATAAAGAAAAGGGGGGAAAGGCAAGCAGTCCTGACCGTGTTTATCCTGCAGGCGACTGTTCCCATTTTGTCCTGCATGCTCTCTCTTTCAGTCCTTCTCTCCTCATGCAGTTTTAAACAGACAGGCAGCTTGCATTCTTTCCCATAAGGTGATAACAGCTCCCCTGGGTCTCCTTTTCTTTACTCTTCTACTTTTTCTTTCTCTCAGTCAATCTTTTTACTCCCTTTCCCCTGATTTCCCTCCTCCCTTTCCTCTTACAGTGTTGCTCGCTCTCCCCGTCTCTCTCTCTCTCGCTCTCTCTCTCTCTCCCTCTCTCTCTCTCTCTCTGTCTCTCTCCACCTCAACACACAGGTAACCCCTTTCAGGTGCCCCTCATGGGTGTACGGGAAAATCCTGGCTTGGGAAGCATTATTCCGCTTGAACCAGCCAATGCTCCTCGGAATACAGCTGTACACACACACACACACACACACACACATATGCCTGTTGTAGAGCGCGCATGGACGCTCCGAGGACCTTGAGCCCTCCAAATATGGAGAGGGGAATGTAAACACAAGGGCGGAGTTATGTGTGGGTGGAGAGATGGAGCGCAAAGAGAGACTGAGCAAAAGAGAGAGATAAGAGAGGTATTGATGTACTAAAGAACAAGAGTGTTAGGTAAAAACAAAATGATGAAAGTAAGATTGAAAGAAAGCAAAAGAAAGATAACAGGAGAGAGATAAAAAAAACAGTCTGAAACTTTGGGCGACTGGTAGTAGCATTCCTTCAGACTGTTTGTCGCTGCAACTGGCAATAATTACAGACATACAAGTGTGTGTTTGTGAGTGTGTGTAATTCTATATTTGAGCTTACGTATTGTAAATTGTAAAGGGTGTTTGTGCACCAACCATGAGGCATCTCTAAATTACACGGCTGCTTGGGACGGAATCACACAACCAGATGTGCATCAAGTCCCATATGACACACACATGCGCACACACACATTAAGCTGTTGGGATTGATTTTTTACAGTTATGAAAAGAAACTCCCCGCCTTTAAACATCCGGCCCTGGAATTTCCAATTCTTGTGCAAAGGGCCACCATAACAAATGTGACGAAGTGTAACAGTTCTCTGATCGCTGAACTTTAACTGGACAAGGAGAACAAAGTTCATTTATTAAAGTTAAACACTCACTATGTTCCACTCCCTGAAGCGGATTTACTTCTGCAAAATTATATATTATGTGTAGGGGTAGATGGGGTAAGATGTGCCTCTTTTGTTACTCTACAGTACTCATCAAAAGATTTTAGTCCACAATATATATATATATATATATATATATATATATATATATATATATATATATATATATACTGTATATACAGTATATATATAAAGAAAAGCAAGGATGCATTAAATTGGCCAAAAAGTTACTAATTATGTTACAAAAGATTTCTATTAAAAAAAAATGCTGTTTAACTTTGAAATTCTGAAAAAAGCATTATTTTTTTCACAAAACATATTAAAGGAGAAGGTCACTTTAAAAAAAATATATATATATATATTTTGCTGATAATTTACTCACCCCCATGTCATTCAAGATATCCATGTCATTCTTTCTTCAATCAAAAAGAAATTAAGGTTTTTGATGAAAACATTCCAGGATTTTTCTCCATTTTATGCACTTTAACCAAACGGTTCAAGGTCCAAAAGACAGTTACAGTGCAAACTGTTTAAAGGGTTTTAAATGATTCCAGACGATAATTAAGGGTCTTATCAAGCGAAACGATCGCTCATAAAAAAAAAAACAAAGTTTAAGTTTTATAAGCTCAAATGGTCGACTTGTGATGTGTGTTTGTGACTCTCCTGTTCGAACTCATTCATCAAAATGAACGATGCTTTTCCCGAGTCAATTGGTTCATTTCGTTCGTTGAATGAACCAAATGACACGAAAAAAGATTTGTTCATTTTGAACTAATCCATTTGGTTCCGAGTGAAGTCCATTATATGCACTGTAAAAAATATTTTCACGATTTGTTATCACAACATATTTTCTTTTGTCAAATCAACTTTATAATAATTTATTCAGTTTAGATAACTTATTATTTTGAGTTTCTGATGATTAAATGAATCTCCTTCATTGTATTAACTCACTTTTTCCAGTTCAATGAACTTAAAATTTTAAGGCAACCCAGGTTACTTACTTTTTTAAGTTAAACCAACAATATTTTTTGCAATGTAGTAATCACAACATTTTTTCTTTTGTCAAATCAACTTAAATAATTTATTTAGTTCAAATAACATAAAATTTTGAGTTTCTGATGGTTAAATCATTCTCCTTCATTGTATTAACTCACTTTTTCCAGTTCAATGAACTTACAATTTTAAGGCAACGAGGTTCCTTACTTTTTTAAGTTAAACCATCAATATTTTTTTACAGTGTGGAGAAAAATCCTGGAATGTTTTAACTTAAAACATAACATTTTAACTTAACTTAACATTTTAAAACATTTTAACTTAACTTTACATCTGATAACTTAAAAGTGGATATTTGTAAAAAAATATCAATATTAAAATAGCTTTCTAAAAGTACAATGCTCACAAACTGCCTTGCTCTGTTCTGTGATGCATGTTCGTGACTCTCCTGTTCGAACTCGTTCATCAAAATGAACAAATCTTTTTTCGTGTCATTTGGTTCATTCAACGAACTGAATGAATGAATTGACTCGGAAAAAGATTCTTTCATTTTGATGAACAAGTTCGAACAGGAGAGTCACGAACATGCATCACAGAACAGTCATTAATTAATTCATTAATTAAGTCATTAATTACTCACCCCCATGCTGTACCAACCCCGTAAGACCTTCGTTCATCTTCGGAACACATATGAAGATATTTTTTTATTAAATTTGAGAGCTGTACAACTACCACATAGGCTCCTAAGGGATTGAAACTTGACGGCCCAGAAAGTCAATGAAGAAAATGTTTAAATATTCCATGTGACTACAGTGGCTCAACTATAAGTTTATCAAGCGACGAGAATACTTTTTGTGCGAAAAAACAAACAAAAATAACGACTTTATTCGACTATTCCTTTTCCTTTTATGTGGTAGTTATACGGCTCTCAAATTTAATAAAAAATATCTTCATTTGTGTTCCGAAGATGAACAAAGGTCTTACGGGGTTGGTACAGCATGGGGGTGAGTAATTAATGACTTAATTTTCATTTTTGGGTGAAATGGTTTCCCTTTAATTTCTTTTCGACTGAAGAAAGAATGACATGGACATCTTGGATGACATGAGGGTGAGTAAATTATCAGCAAAAGTTTTTTGAAAAGTGAAATACTCCTTTAAATAGAATGATCCAATACCCTTTTGCTTGCTTTCAACGATACATCACACTGTACATTCGTAGGAATTCATCATATTTCCTTCTCTGCCTTATTTCCTTTTGCTTAGAAGATCAGTTAGAAGACGACTTAAACTGAAACCGGAAGTAAATGTTCGCCCACTCTACCCTATACATGCTGGCCCATGAATATCACGACTCATCACTGTTATGTCTGACCTCCATCCCCCTGTTTTGATATTCTGACTCACTTTTCAGGACAAAACATCATTAACGTTGAGCAGCTCTCTATTACTAGGGTTCGTTTAGTGCAGCAACGTTAACATTTACAGTAATTACAAACCCTCAAAGGGAAACATCCAAGGCAATAGCATGGAGAACTGTGGTGGTACTATGGTGACTGGCAGGTCATTATGGTCTGGAGGCCTCAGACCAAACAAGATTAGATTGGGGTCAAGTACAAGAATTTTACTATTATTGTATATGGAGGTTAAGCTTTTCCACCCACCCTGAACAGTCTCATATGTTCCAATTAACCTCAGCAAACAGTGCCCAGACTTAATGGCATTAGAGTTAAAGCGTGTTTCCTGTAGCAAACCGTTACTCGACAATTACTAGACCATTACTGAGACTTCATGTCTCGGAAAGCTATTCTTTGCATCCTGAAATAAACACTGCTAACATGTGCATTCATGCTTTTGTTTTCCTCTCCTAAAAATAAATATCCACAATACCATGGTTTCACCATGGAAGTCCCACAAGACGCCAATGAAGTACAATGAAAATATGTTCCGAATTAGTGAATGCAAAGCCAGAATTAGTGCGCTTGGACAACGTGTATACATACTCTTCTATTTGAAAAATGCCCCCACAACTCTCCAGAAAAACAAATAGATATGATCACAAAGAAAAAAAATAACTAACTGTGATTCATGATGATTCGTAACATGTGATTCATGAGCAAAAAAGAAAGAGAGATGTGGTGGATTAAGAAACATAGTGTTTTTCGTCCAATATTTGGGCTTTTTTCATTTATACTGTATTTATAATCGCTTTGCCGATAAGCAAATCTTTTCCCTTGCTGTTTTCCATTTGAGTGAATAAAAAATGTGTAAATATATTTTATTTTAGAAATTTAGCACACATCTCGTTTGCTATACATATAGTTGTGTCATGTAAAGTTGTCACATTATAAATGCTTGTTTTCGTTTCACATAAAACCCCTCTTATTATAACAAATGTTATCCTGTATACTTTAAAATAATAATATATGTTTTTCAGCTGTTTTTCAGCAACAATTTAATGCGTACTTGATGAATAAAAGTATACATTTATTTAAACAGACCCTAAACTTTTGAACATCTGTGACAACATGCCTTGCTTCTTTCTAGTATGTACACAGTTTGCTGGATATCAGAATCAGGCATTGGGAAACTCATTGGTTCTATTCAAGATGACTATTCTAGACCTTATGTAGAACTTGAGGTGTCCAGTGTTACCTGCTGTATCATTTTCACTGAAGTCCCATTGAGCCTGTAGTGAATCCAGAGGGTTATTTTCAATGACAACGGCTGAACTGTTCCTCCAGTAGCCACAGTCTTGAAATAGAGAAACACAGTGTGATCATTTATAAATGTATACTGAATCATACAAATTCACAAAGACCTATAAAACATCTTCCACTGTGGAAAAATGTAAGGCCACCTGAAGCAAGGGATGGATCTCTCTCTGCTATTTCTGAGAAGAGCACCTCCACTACACCGTCCTCTGGGAATCTTGGGTCTTGAATGGAGACAAAAAGCAAATGATGACTTAAAGGGGATGGAAAAAACGACTCTGCACAGCAATGTGGGAACATCAACACATACAGTATGAGTTCAATGACAGTAAGCACGCTTGCCACAGCCATGTGACAATTTTCACTTCTGTCCATCTACATTACGGTTGTCTTGATTGTGTAAGGTTTCCCATTGTGCAAGGAGCAAAATTACACAAGTTTTTGTGTAAAGAGTTAAGTCTGTTTCTCAGATCTGCTTGAGCCACCATGCGTCTTGCCTGTCATTATTTACCAAATACATTCGGCTCGCTCTCAATCACACACCCTCTCACACACCTGGAAACACCAACCTGCATTCAAAATAATGAAGCACAAACATATGTTGGCCCCAAACCGTGTGGAAAACAGATACTGCGGCTAGAGCTTTTCTCAGAGAACTATGAACATTTTCCAATAACATTTGTCGACTGGTACAAATACTTCCAGTAATCAATTTGAACAATGTATCTATTATTTTATCAGTCTCACTTTATATGAAGTGCCTTTATCTACCATGTACGAACATATAAAATAACCATTTGACTGAACGCACTTATTACTTGTATTTACATCATACTTGTTTTTAAAAAAAAAACCTGCATGTAATTACAGCTCTATTTAATTTCTGTTATTACATCTATAATTACACGGTTGACCTTAGCCTTACCCTTTAACCAACCTTTAACCTTAAACATACCACCAAACCTGTACCGTACCTTACCCGTATCCCACCTCAATAGCAGCAAAAGTGTTTTGCAATACAACATGAGCGCATTAGTTACATTGTACCTAGGCTAATATAAAGCGTGACCATTTTGCCTTTTGACTGAACATTTTTGTGCTACATACAAGATAAATGTCATTTGGTTTGATATTTTTCCAGTGCAAATACTTTCTTAGATTTTTATCTTCAAATATTTTTTGGCCAGCTTTGATGATTTTATTAAAAAAAAGAAAGAAAAATGTGGGTACCATTGATGGCATGATCAAGGTCTTGTTTCTGCAAGGAAAGTTGGTCTCCAGATAGACCGCCAGTGTGAAACTGCACGCGAAACACCGTCTCATTAGTCCTCACGGAAACATTTTTATGATAACAGGCAATCTGCAGAGAAAGAAGAAATGTCGATGATACAGTATACAGTTTTAGTGTAAAATATATATATTTTGGATAATTTATAAGCCTTTTAAACTAGTGAGGACGAAGAAAACGTCCTCACTGGGTGGTTGTCATATTTCACTATATAAGTGAGGACATTTGGCCCTCACAAGTATAGCCAAAAGTATAGCTTTTTTGTAGGATATAGTCTTTAGCACTTGTTTCTGTGGTTTAGGGATAGGGGTCAGGTTAGGGGTCAGTGGGATTGTCCATGTCTATAAAACATGAAATAAAGCGCATGTGTGTGTGCATGAGAGAGAGAGAGAGAGAGAGAGAGAGAGAGAGAGAGAGAGAGAGAGAGAGAGAGAGAGAGAGAGAGAGAGATCTCACCATGAAATCACCATTGATCATCTGTGGGGGTTCCAGAATAAAACACACACTGTCCGTCTGACCTACGGCAACCTGACTGAGAGTTATACACAAGCACTAAATATCCACATATTCTAAATATAATCACATGATGATACACAATACGCACAGCATTTTACAAAACATACTTTTTTAATATTTTATTTATATATCATATCCAGTGTCTTACTGCACTCCTGATGTGTATATTGTCTGCGTGCCATGATACACTCTGATAAACAGCTGACACACTGAAAACAAATAAACCCAGACAAAAAATGTATTACAACTGATTAATAGTTCAAGTTAGGTTAATATAACATTTTTAGCATTTCATGTTGTATAAATAAAACTTCCAAAAAAAAGTCTGTCATCATTTACACACATTTGCTCATTTCGTTCTGACATTCTTTCTTCTGTAAAACACAAAAGAAGATATTTTAAATATATTTTGTCAATGATCTTGTGTCCGACAGAAGAGCGAACGTCATACAGGTTTAGAACGACATGAGAGTGAGTAAATGATTGACACAATTTTCATTTGTGGGTGAACTAATTACTCAAAATTACTGATGTATTTTTTCTCCAGACAAGAACTTTAGAAGAATTTGAACTATTAATGTTCATGAGAAATATTTAAGATATTAAATGGGGTGATGAATACTGCAATTATTTGGAAACTAAAAACACTATTTCACTTGTAACTTAAATGACTGGATGTAAGATATTGGCGTTTTCCTCACCTGTAGGGTGGAAGTCAGGGATGGGATGGATGTGAACGCGGTGGATGAAGAGAGGGGAAGGGTTTATGTGGATCTGGTGAGCAAGCAGCCTGCCAAACACCTGCACATACCTGACCCATCCACAAACACCTCAGTTACTCATACTGACACCAGACAATCCTAAATCAAGCCTCACAACAACTTCAGATGTTGAAAATAAAACCGCAAAAAAAAGCGTCAGTCTGGTCTTAGCTGGAAATTATCAGGCTTTTAAAAACAAAAGGATTTAAGCGGAAGAAAGAATGCAGGAATATTTTAAAGGGTTATTTCACCCCCCAAAATTGAGAATTCTGTCATTAATTACTCACCTTCATGTCTTTCCAAACCTGTAAGATTTTCATTCATCTTTGGTTACAAATGAAGGTATTTTAATAAAATCCAAGAGCTTTCTCCCTCCTTTGACAGCTACGCAACTACTAGGCTACTTTCAAGCCCAAAGAAAGGTAGTTAAAAGACATTATTAAGTGGTTTAACATCAATTATATAAAGCAACGTGAGTGGTTTGCGCAAAATAAACCCAAACAAACCATGATTTACCACTGTATTTATACAATATTAATCGTCAATGTGTTCCCGAGAGCACTACGACACATGCAAGTTGTGTTGATGCATTGTCGTTTAAGATTTTGTAAATACAGTGGTAAATTATTTTGGTTTTTTATGCGCAAAGCATTCGTGTCGCTTCATAAAATTGATGTTAACCACTGGAATCACATGATGTCTTTACTACCTTTCTAGAGCTTGAACGTGGTGCACAGCTGTCAATGGAGGGGCGGAAAGCTCTCAGATTTCATCAAAACGATCTTCATTTGTGTTCTGAAAATGGACCAAAGTCTTACGGTTTTGGAACAAAATGAGGATGAGTAATTAATGACAGAATTTTCATTTTTGGGTCAACTAACCGATTAAACCAAACAAGATAAAAGGTGTAAAAAGTGTTACTTATTCTAAAACCTGAAGAAGAAAAAAAACTAAATTTCTTAGCATGATTCACTGCTATTCTGGGTACGCCACATTATCAAAGAGAATACATAGCTTCTTTACAGTGTTGCCAAAAACATCGTCTTTGTGTTGTTCCAGCAACAGATCAGAGCTGAATATTTATGTTGTGATATTTTAAGTTTTACAATAACTCATTTTACTGAAAAGTGTTTCTTGAGTCAATAGAGACGGGAGAGCATAAGGCAAGGGGCAATGATAATACACTAAACATCAGGGAAAGAAGGTTAGAGTAAAAAATCTTCCTCAGTTTGCACGTGCGTGAGGGGTGATGATGGGTGCTGGCTTTTAGGATGATGTAAAAAAACAAAAAAACAAAAACAAAAACAGTACCAAAGTGTAAATTAAGATGTTTCAGATAAAAGAGAAGTGGGAATAATGTCCAGACTGCATTGGGGGATTTCCTCTCATGTGTGACCCTGAACCGCTGTCCAGAGTGAAACCTTCACTCGTGAGTCGTGACAGACTGCTGAGTGTCCAAAAGCCATAACATGACCAACACCTCAGTATGTTTTAAGAAGACAAACTACAGATTTCATTTGTAGCGCTTCTTCAAAATGGAAATGTGTATAAAGTAGGGGGAGAAGATGGATCATAAGCACCTTTTGCACAAGTTACCTTTCAAAAGTTTGGGGTCAGTAAAATGTTTCAAAAGTCTCTTATATGCTCACCAAGTGCCAAAAATACAGTAATATTGGGGAAAATTATTGCAATTATTCTATTTCAATAGATAAGGTACACAACTGTATTTTTACATTCACTGTAGGATAACATGGTGAGTTAGAAATGTTCATACTTAGTGTGTGTCAACTACTACGTAAACGAATGTAAATATGAACAGTAAGTTAACCTTACAGTAAAGCTATTAACAGGCACTGTTCATGATTAGTTCATGTTAACTAATGCATTAAATAACCGTGCTGTTAATGTGAATTGGTGCATTAGTACATGTGTGAGTTAAGGTTAACAAATATTAACTAATGCTCAACAGAGATGTTGTTTATGGTTATTTCATCTTAAAGCATTAACTAATGTTAACTAACCATGCTGTTAATGAGAATTGATGCATTACATGCAAGTTAACGTTAACAAATATTAACTAATGCTGAACAGAGATGTTGTTCATGGTTAGTACAAGTTAACTAATGGAACATTACTGTAAAATGTTACCGTAAAAGTTAATGCATTAACAAATGAGCCTTGCCTTTTCTGAGATGGAGTCATGAGGTTAACCATTTTATCACTGCAGAACTTCTTCATGGAGTAGAGATCTAATGCATGTTCCTCACTAGGTACAAGAGAACATGAAACAGGTCACAAATTAATGTACAAACCTATAAAATATATTTATTTAGCCACTTGTGCAATCAATTAACATACAGTACATGCCACAAAATGCAATTCAAAATACATTCACAACGCTTTCATATATTTTAATATAGACTGATTATGATACACTTCTGCTTTATGACAGTAGTCTAAGTCTAATAATCAGCCTCTGATTGGGCTGCTTCTATAGGGAGGGATCTTATTATAGGTCTTGAAGGTTGTTCTATCTAAACCCATATGAATTTCGTTCCTCCTTGGAAAAATAATCCTCTTAATAATCCTGCTCTTATAATCCTTCCCCGCCAGTGAGTTTTTAACTTGAGAATCTCTGTGACTGGATAACCGAGCAAATCCTTCAGACTGGATTTGTGAACTGGTTCAACTAATTCATTGAAAAGATCCAAATCAAAACAATGGAAAACTGGACATTGCACATGAACTCTCAGAATCAGTATTTTCAGTGAATAATGACTTAAATTCAAATCTCTTTCCTATATACACAGAGCTATTATATGAACTCGGAAGACCTGAAATATAGGGCCAGATTTACTAAACATGGTAGATTTAGTGTGAGAGCACAATTCCAAAAAAAAGCGCAGATGGGAGAGGAAAGTTCAGCGCGTGATTTACTGACAACACAAATTAAAAAACACAGATCGCAGTCGGATTATTTCCACAATGACAATCTACCAAGCAACGCAAATTAGAGTCTGGTTTAAGACATGCTTTTTGGGCAGTATATAATGGAGCAAACACCAGTAAATCACCTTGCATGATGTCTTGAAGGGAAACTCCTACAAATGCAATAAGGCCAGCCGCAAAAATAACCCTGTCCGAGCCTTTTCAGCGCTTATTTTTCACTGTCTTTAGTAAATCTTGACAGTAGTTTTCTAATGCCAAAATATGGTTTGCGCTGGCGCAATCTATTAGTAAATCTGGCTATATTCCATATAGACTACTTTTTAATGTGCATTTGAGTGCTTTTCAAACCTTGAAAGCTCCAGTGGCCATTTATTATAAATCACACAGAAAATCATACAGGTTTGGTACGACATGACGGTGAGTAAATCCTAATAGTAACAATTGTCATTTTTGTGGTGAACTTTCCCTTTAAGCAGCTTTTCTGAGAAGGCAATTGTCTTATAAGGATATTTTGACTTGTTAACAAAGGATATGAATTAAGTTGTACCTGGTGGAAACATTAGATAGTTGGATGTAAGAGGATATTACCACACCCACCCTGTCTTTGCTGCCCTATATGAAAGAGACAGAAACAAGTTAACCAAGTTTGACATAGTACGCAGGGATAAATAATGGACTATTAAAAGGAGCTGTATGTAAGAAATTTATTTCAAATAATCATAAAAGGGCCCTGGAATGCCACTAGACTTTAAGAAATCATGTTCATTTCAAATACTTTTATCACTGAACACAGGATATTGTCATTTAAAGGGATACTTCACCGTTTTTTCATATTAAACTATGTTATTCCCTTAAACTGAAATTTACCATCACGACCTATTGGTTTTCATTAAACCGAGAAAAATGGAATTTTGTTTTATTGAAGCAGCCTAAATAGTCCACTTTGGAAAATGTGTAGATGTCACGGTTTAACCCCCTCAAACGTGAAACTTACACGTTTGCGTTAACACGCTCCAGTGGAGAGATATCCAGATGTTTATTCGCCTCTGCCATAACGACCTATCGGTTTAAACCGAGAAAAAAATGGAATTTTGTTTTTATTTACGATCACTGAGAAATGTTCTATTATTTAAAATGCAAAAAAACAAAAACAAAAAAAAAAACATATATAGCCTATATATTTTCAAGGTGAAAAGGATTCATTTGCCTCGATCCACGCCGAAAAAATGTCTAAATGTCACTTTTTAATGAAGCAGCCTAATGAGTAAAATGTCAATTTTTCCGGCGTCCCCCAGCTCCTCGTTTAAGCAAAAGGTACGCTAAAACAATGTATTACATCGACGTTAAACCACATTAACCATGTTAACCATAACCTTTTAAATACTGGACCTAGTTCCATTGCTTAGCAACGGGGAGAAACTCCTGTAACTTCAGTGCCCATCCCGTATCACGACAAGACGTGAAATAATCACGTTGGTCCACTTTGGAAAACGTGTAGATGTCACGGTTTAGTTTAAACTCAAAACCATAAATAGGGCGTTACTGCCTCTTGTGTATATTTCTATATTTATTTTTCCAACAAATAAAACCAAACCTTTACTGTCTATTTTCAATAAAAACCCATTCAATATACACCTTTGAACCCAACACACTCAGTAGCTCAATTGATAAAGTGTTGGGCTTTAATCAAGAAGACCTGAGTTCAAATCCCATTCTTGCTCACGTTAAATTGTTGTGATTATATCAGCCAAAACAACATTTATTCAACCCCGTATCACGACAAGACGTGAAATAATCACGTTGGTCCACTTTTGAAAACGTGTAGATGTCACGGTTTAAACCCCCTCAAACGTGAAACTTACACTTAAACTGAAACTTACCATCACGACATATTGGTTTTCATTAAACCAAGAAAAATTGAATTTTTTTTATTGACGATTACTGAGAAATGGTCTATTATTTAAAATGCAAAAAACATTTATTATTTTCAAGGTGAAAAGGATTCATTTGCCTCGATCCACGCCGAAAAAACGTCTAAATGTCACATTTTTAACGAAGCAGCCTAAATAGTCCACTTTGGAAAATGTGTAGGCTAGATGTCACGGTTTAACCCCCTCAAACGTGAAACTTACACGTTTGCGTTAACACGCTCCAGTGGAGAGATATCCAGATGTTTATTCGCCTCTGCCATTACGACCTATCGGTTTAAACCGAGAAAAAATGGAATTTTGTTTTATTTACGATCACTGAGAAATGTTCTATTATTTCAATGCAAATATATATATATATTCATGGTGAAAAGGATTCATTTGCCTGGATCCACGCCGAAGAAAACGTCTAAATGTCACGTTTTTAATGAAGCAGCCTAATGAGTAAAATGTCTATTTTTCCGGTGTCCCCCAGCTCCTCGTTTAAGCAAAAGGTACGCTAAAACAACGTATAACATCGACGTTAAACCACGTTAACCGTGTTAACCATAACATTTTAAATACTCGACCTAGTTCCATTGCTTAGCAACGAGAAGAAACTCCTGTAACTTCAGTGCCCAACCCATCACGACAAGACGTGAAATAATCATGTTGGTCCACTTTGGAAAATGTGTAGATGTCACGGTTTAGTTTAAACTCAAAACCATAAATAGGGCTATACTGCCCTCTTGTGTCAAATTATATTTCTATATTTGAAGAGTTCAGATGCAAAAGCCTCTAAAAGCCACTTGAAATTTTCTTCTAGAACGATAATTTTTATCAAGCTTGTATATTTAAGTTCGGTGATTTCACTTAAATGGCAATGATAATTACCTATTAATTGTTATTTAAGTGAAATTACTGAACTTAAATATACAAGTTTGATAAAAATCATCATTAAAGAAGAAAATTTCAAATGGCATTTAGAGGCTTTTGCATCTGAACTGTTCATTTTTTTTCCCAACAAATAAAACCAAACCCGCAATAAAAACCCATTCAATACACCCTTGAACTCAACAGACTCAGTGGCTCAATTGATAAAGCGTTGGGCTTTAATCAAGAAGACCTGATTTCAAATCCCATTCTTGGTTACGTTAAATTGTTGTGATTATATTAAACAAAATGGCCAAAACAACATTTCTTCAACCCGGTCTCACAACAAGATGTGAAATAATCACGTTGGTCCACTTTTGAAAACGTGTAGGCCTAGATGTCACGGTTTAAACCCCCTCAAACGTGAAACTTACACTTAACTAAGACGAGTTGATACATATCTCTGTCGTCTAAGTGCGTGCGCTCAATCGCTCTGGCACGCGAGGTACTTTGATAGCACTTAACTAGCCCAGTTCATTCAATACGGGCCAAGCAGAGAAGCGACCAAACACCTCCATGTTTTCCTAATTTAAATACAGTTACTCGAGCAGTGTAACTCAAAAATAAAAGGTTGACACAAAATAAAACGTTGCGCTTTTCTAAGCGTGTAAAATGGATAACTAGATTGTATGGCGGAATACCACAGCAAGTGATTGGGAGCACTTCGACTCGGCGCAGTAATATCATCCCTCGTAAAAAGTCCTCTTATGTACACCGCTCTACAGTAATTTGAAAGCGATTGCAGTACCAGTTTTGGCCACAATCTTACATACTGCTCCTTTAACCTGAGAATAAAGTGCAAATAACTTCAAATCTCACTTTGCAGTGCAGCAGAAGCACATTTTCAGGATGTGCACTGAGCCAGTTGTTCATGTTTTTACACAGAGAACAGAGCAGATGGAGTGATGGAGCGTGACTCTCCGGCCAGCCCAAATCCACCACCTAACAGGGTCAGAGATGTGAGCAAACAGTCATACATATACTGCCGTTCAGATGTTTGGGGTCAGTTTGAGTTTTCAACACTGATAAGAAGAAATTTCCCCAGCAGCAATGATCATAGGAGTGATTTCTGAACGATCATGTGAGACTAAAGACTGATGCTGAAAATTCAACTTCGATCACAGAAATACATGATATTTTAAAATATATTCAAATAGAAAACTTATTTTAAATTGTAAGTTTAAAAAGTTGAAAAGTTTCAGTCTTGGTGAGCAAAACATGTTATCAAAAACATTAAAAATGACCCCAAAGTTTTGAATGGCAGTGCACATTTGTCATCACACATCGGTAACATCAGTCACATGACACATTTTAACCTTACCCTGTGATTCATTCTGCTGAGATCATCACTGTGTTCGGATAAGTTGATGACCTGCGTGCAGGAAAATAAAGATTTTGTTCCTCGTGTCCCCAAGAGTAACACTCTGACACAGTCACAGAGACATGTGATGTGTTGGTTTTCTCACCATGTATTGATCAGCATGTTTGGACTGCAGCATCTGCGTGATGCTGCGCAGGTTGTGTCGGTACGTCTGCTCTGCGCAGAAATGGCCGAATGTGACACCAATGATGCGCTCCGTAATGTACTTCAGGTCAAATTCATATCCCTCCGCCATCACAGTGGTGTTCCCTCATGTGAGGAGATCTGCAGAGAGGATGAGACTGGATTCAGTAAGGACTCTTTACAATTTATGCATGTAGGGATGACCAAATCTGCAAGGATCCATGGAAGAACGGCAATGGTTGGCACTACAGGCAAAGGACAGTTTCTAAGACATGCAGAACTTTTTGCATCATTTCATTTCCTTATAAATCTTTGTTCAAATGCAACTTTAATATATTAAAATCTGTAGGTTCTGAGTGGTTTTAGACCACTAAATGTATCTAAATGTCTGTCACTTTTATTTAATCCATCAATCCTTGCTGAATAAAAGCAAACATAAGAAAAAGAAAAGAAAATCTTACGGGCCCCAAACTTTTGAATGGTACACTCTAAACAATTCTGGGTTGTTTGAACCCAAATTTGGGTAAAATATGGAGAAACCCAAATGTTGGGTTAAAACATTTTTATTTCAAATTTTAACCCAACTTCAACTTTTTACTTTCAACTGTAATTTTTTTCAATTGCAATTAAAAATGTTTTTTATTTATTCATTATAAAATTAATTTTAAATTTAACCAACCATTTGGGTTTGTCCATATTTGACCCAAATTTGGGTTTAAACAACCCAGCATTTTTTTAGAGCGTGTACAGAAATGATCATTTGAATAGTGGCATTTAAAAATACATGCAGAAATAAAACTGAAACCACAGTCTGAATAAGCAATCACAGGATGCTTCCTCTATTATTTTCATTCAGTATATCTCTTCCTCTAGAAAAAGAAAAGACCAGTTTGGCTCATATTATACTGCACTTCAGGCTACAATATATGGAATCAGTGTCAGAAATAATGCTTTTAGAAAGTTCAAAAGAATAAAAAAAAGACCTCTAACACGTAGCACACAAGCTTCCAATTCATAAACACATGACAGACAGTGAGTCTCTTAAATGACATTTGTCTGACCCCTGTCATGTGATGGTGGAGAGGCAAAACAGATCCACTGAACTGAAGTGAGACTCAAAATGAACCAATCAGACCACTTCTTTTAAGTTGACCTGACACAAAGTGGACACACCTATTGACAACACAGACACAAAGAGGACTTCACAATGATTTCAGTTGTCGCTTCAATTTACGTCTCACTCACTATTCTCCACTTCTAGCAAAGGTTGATTTTTTTGTCCATTTACTGCAAAATGGAGAATAATATAACTTTAGATTGTGTAAAAAGACTTACACGACTGATCTGCTCACCTCGTTCCCTGTTCACACCAGATTAGATTTCTTAAAGTTCATCCACTTTCACCTTCAGCACTGCACACCTACACCATGTGCTCCATGCGGACGTGCGTCTGGTCACTTATCTACAGTATGTTTAATCCGCAACCCGTTTAACCTTCAACCTCTAACTAGATCTGTTAAGAAAAAGAAACAAAACACAAATTATCGCTCACCTGAGTGCTATCTTCATTGAAACACTCTATATAGAAACCAGCTGAAAGAACTCACCCTTCTGTCTGGCTGAAATCTCCTCTCTCGTCTGAACGTCTGTGAATACGGGAAGAGAAAAGAAAGGTAGCAAAAGGCTTTGTCTAGTCCGTGACTGAGCTCACATGTACTTTGGCCGTTGTTATGTATGTGTGTTTTCACCCGTTGTCAGCACTTGTTTGTGTGGCAAGCATGAGTAAAGAAGCACTACCAGGGGAACACTTCTCCCACAAAGAAAAAGCCCTGAGTCACATATGGACATGTGATGTAGTAATACTGGACACTTCTCTTTTGTCTTTGCGTGTTGGAAAGGCCGAAACTTTATATAACACATGTAAAATACAAACATTTATCATAGTGATCCATTGATTTCTAAATAATTGAAATTATGTGAGCCCACGTTTGTTTAGTTTTTTTCCATGCTTTGACTGTTACTGGGTCATAATGGTTAAATATTACCAGCATGTGCATTATTCCAGCTGTATCTAGAGCTGTGCGATTATGCCGGCCAATCACAAACTGAAAACAGCTCTAACAGTATGACAGCTAAACTGTGTAAACACAAATGTGTTTTGAGGTTTTACTATGTAATTCCAAACAACTGTATATCCATAAGGAATCTTCAAAATATATATATTTTTTAATAACATCAAGAAAAAGATTACATTTGTCACAGTGAAAAAAAAGATTGCATCATGAATGCTAAAGTCATATTCAGCTGTAATGCTATTTAAGGACAAATATCATAGTAAATGTGAGGTCAAACTTAGGGGCCAGAATTACATGTGTATGTATCTGCTGCCCCCTATTGGACAATTAGCCATAAAGAATTAATATAGTTCACCCAAAATCATTTTAGACATGTCATTCCAAACCTTTCTTCTGGGGAACGTAAAAGAAGATATTTTGAGAAATGTCTCAGCATTTTTACCCTACAATGGAAGACAATGGTTACCAAAACCAACCATTGCAGAGTCTTCAAAATATCTTCTTTTGTGAAAGGCATTCAGGTTTGTATATAAAGTGTGAGTGAATGACAGAATTTTAGTGTTCTGGATGAACTATCCCTTTAAAATATTCAGCACATATCTCAATATCCAATGCCAAATTTGAAATTTCATCTCCAAAAATGACATAATTCTACTTATATCTATTGATTGAATTTCTTCATTAAAACGGTTCACATAATATTTTGTATTAATGAGGCTAAATGCCACAGCTTAATTTGTATTTTACCAAGGATTTATACAATATTAACTGAACTATTTACCAAAATAAAACTAATTACACTCTAAAAAAAAGTCAAACATTTTAGAAATGTAAAAAAAAAAAAAAATAAAAGGAGAAAAGTAAGAAATTAAAACCAGTTTATGTACATCCAGTCAAGAAGATTTCAGTCTACATTTCAGACATAGAGGTCAGAATTAACAGTTCTTTCTTTGGGACCTCTGGTTTCCTCTCTTCGTTCGGCTTTGTAACGTTCCCGGTCCTTAAAGTAACTTCTGACTTCCTGGATTGTTTTTCCTGTTAAATAGGTGCCAGCAGCATACATAATTGCGGTTATGATTCCGAATAGTGCGACAGATGCATCCCCCCCATTTACGCTACAGTTCATCCAGGTATATCCGTTACGAGCATACAGTCGTTCACGTTGAAGGCACATGTCGGTTGAGTTCACATAGATCACGAAATGCAGGTACAAACCAACAGCAACCACGTAAGCCACAGCACCAATGATCTGGAACGAAAACTGTCCAATCAGGATCTTCCGTGGAAGCCTGTGGGCGGGTTTGCTGCCGGACACCACGAACAGGAGTGAAAGAACACCAAATGTGAGGCTGAAGGCCACGCCTCCATAGACTAGAGGTGCTCTCATTTGTCCGAACTGCATGTCAAGTTCACGCACTTTCTGCAGCTCCGTCCCCTCAAAAGGAATTATGGCGTCGATAAAGCTTCCGCCGCCCATACCCATCGCAGACATTCCCATCTGTGACATGTGAGCAGCCACCACGCAGATGAGCACCAGCACATTGGTCATGATGGAACATAACAACACGATACCTGAAACACACACATGCAACTACATAAGAAACTGCAATCTTTAGGGCAGGGGTTTTCAAACTTTTTAATGCCTAACAACCCCCCAATATGATGATCATCTGGTGAGGGACCCTCTTCCCAAAATAAATGCAACTATGTTTTCAAGTACACAGACACATTTATAAAAATAGTAAAAGCAGTGCAAATTTAAATTATATTAATTATCAAATAAAAACAACATAGGAAATGCAGTGTTGCGCAGTGATAAATAGAACCGTTGGGTGAAGCGGTCATAGCCATGTTTTATCATTTGTTATAACCAATCAGAATCAACTATTGGAACTAACCGTTATATATATATATATATATACACACACATTTATGTCATATTAAGTTGTCAGGGTATCTAGTTTTTAACTTTTTATCATATATTAAAATATAAAAAAAAAATGGTAAAGCTCTTTTCAGAAAAAAAAAAATATTATTAAAAAACAGAAAATCATTCCATAATTAGTAATTAAGGCAAATTTGAATTTAATGATGAAAAAGAATGCTACATTGTATTTTTATCCCTCAATAACTATTTTTTTTAGAGAACATACATACAATAGAATCCGTAAATGTAACATGTTTAACATATTAATTTAATATGTCAAAAGTTTAAAAAGCACCAAAAATAAGAGATGAATTATTGGGGCAATATGGGGACTCTAGAATATTGAGTTGGACAATAAGGGGCTTTTGAGTCAAAAAGGTTGATTTCTCTGTTTAAAAGACAATCAATACATCTGTCAGTGCCCTTAAATTACACAATGTACTGTATTGTGTACAACTGACCATGTTTGTATCATGTGAGTGGAAGAATGACAAAATGTGCATGTGTTATTGTGCATTTGTGTTTTTACAAGTATGTCAATAGAGTGCAACAGACAGGTTCTAGAATTAAAAACTCCATGGGGAAATTGAATGAATATTGATTGAATTTTGAATGATAACTTTTTAAGCCTTTAAAGACAGCCCAGTTGTGAGCTACGGAAATGTTAATTTATGGTATTTGCTGCTGTTGAAGATGTCAGCCCAAATTACTTCAGCTTTTTATTTAAAAAAAAATTATTGAACAGTGAAAAACTACATCACCCATGATTATGTAAAGAAAAACACCAATCAGAGATTTACACAGTAAATATAAAATCATAATTTGTAAATGAGTATATTTTAAATTGCTCCATAGTTTAAATTTTTATTATGCTGTTCGCAATGCTTGATGGGATTGTAGTTCTTAAGTACAGTCTTGTACCTTTTTCTTTTTGTCTGATTTTCAAAAACTTTTTTGCTTCAAAATACAAGGTTGTAGTGTTGTGATTCACATTGTCGCTGATTGGCTTGGTACATGACTTTAATGGACTCTTTAATGAAGACTTTTTTTTTAAATCCTTATGAAAAAAAAAAGGAAAATTTACTTCCCGAACAAGCACAGCTGAAAAAGATGGCCAGACGCTAACATAATATAAAGTGAACAATAAAAATGTTTGTAATATTTAAAATATATTTAATTTAATTTTTGAAAAACAATGTAAACAATATACTAAAAGAATATAACTTAATACAATTTTATATTTATAATATTAATAAAATAATTTTATAACAATCTGAGACAATGTCAGAGTTCATTTAAATACGCATACTATCCCTAATGTATTTGTTTGTTCAAATTAGTATGAGGACAAATGTTGCATATGTCTGTTCAGTGGAAAACAGTAAAGGTTTGTAAATGAAAGATTAGTATCAACAAGCTTAAAAAAGCTAAACCGGTTAGACCAGCTGGGACGAGGAAAGGGGTAAATGCATAGTGTCGTGTCAGAAGGTGCTGCTTGAGCTAGAGTAAACCAGTTCTGTGTGAGATCATGTTTGAAAAAAAAAAATCATGATCGCAAACTTGACACCCAAATTCAGAGAATTACATGAAACTGGTTTAGACTCTTATACGCAGTTGTTTAGATGCATTGGTTGCATTCCAACATGCATACAGCAACATGTGTCTCCCATCCATTGATAGTTCTGGCCGTCTGTGAATGCCTACCTCTCCTGGAACAGACGTGAGAGCACTTTGACTCCTGGTGTTGCTCTCGAGGAGCGCTCCTCACAGATCTCTGATCATTTCTGGGGTAGAACGGGGGCTGGCTATAAGACAAGTGTCAGACACAGCATGATTTAAAACAATGGCTTGTAATGACGTACAAAATACAAAAAAATGGTGAATATTTGTGTGTTGTTGCTTGTTTGAACAGTGTGTCATCTCACCTCCCACTGCCTGATCGTCGGTCACTAGGACTGTCCCGTCGGGTGTGGGGATCTCTGTCTCTACTACCACCATTTCTCTCTCTCTGTGCACGCTGGTTTCTGGACGGCTGGCTCATTGCTACATGAGGGAAAGATGATTTGATGTGTTATGTGCTTATAGCAGAGGTTTTCAGATTTTACAGAACCAGGGGACCCCGGCCAGACTTTGAGGGAATCGAGATATCCCTATATAACAATGGATATAATACTTGTCATTAATGACATATGCATACATGCATATTTATTAGGGTGATATCAGCTAAATTGGGCCACTTTTTGGTAAATCGTTTGGGACAATAATACAATACCATATATGCAGTATCCATGTGTTTTTATGATTAATTATGACTGTTTTTGATACATCTGTGTTGAAATTTTGTAATAAAATAAAATTATTTAGGCCCTACAGTTCTTGAAACATCAGAAGTGCCGAGTTTTTTTGCATGAGCCATTTCAGGTAAAATGGGCCAGCTGTTCAGGTAAAATGGGCCAGTCAAATTGCAAAGGGAAATAGCAATTTATCATCAATTATATTTAAACACAATTTCTTATACAGCCAAATTAAACAAACATAGTTCATATGTGCCAAAACAAAAATGTGTGTGTGTGTGTGTGTGTGTGTGTGTGTCTGTCTGTGTGTCTGTCAGTGTGTGCGTGCGTGTCTGAGTCTGTGTGTCTGAGTCTGTGTCTAAGTCTGTGTGTCTGAGTCTGTGTCCGAGTCTCTATGTGTCCGAGTCTGTGTGTCTGAGTCTGTGTGTCTGTGTCTGAGTCTGTGTGTCTGTGTCTGAGTCTGTGTGTCTGTGTCTAAGTCGGTGTGTCTGAGTCGTTGTGTCTGAGTCTGTGTCCGAGTCTCTATGTGTCTGAGTCTGTGTGTCTGAGTCTGTGTGTCTGTGTCTGAGTCTGTGTGTCTGTGTCTGAGTCTGTGTCTAAGCCTGTGTGTCTGAGTCTGTGTCCGAGTCTCTATGTGTCCGAGTCTGTGTGTCTGAGTCTGTGTGTCTGTGTCTGAGTCTGTGTGTCTGTGTCTGAGTCTGTGTGTCTGTGTCTTAGTCGGTGTGTCTGAGTCGGTGTGTCTGAGTCTGTGTCCGAGTCTTTGTGTCTGAGTCTGTGTGTCTGAGTCTGTGTCCGAGTCTCTATGTGTCCGAGTCTGTGTGTCTGAGTCTGTGTCCGAGTCTCTATGTGTCCGAGTCTGTGTGTCTGAGTCTGTGTCCAAGTCTCTGTGTCCGAGTCTGTGTGTCCGAGTCTGTGTCCGAGTCTCTATGTGTCCGAGTCTGTGTGTCTGAGTCTGTGTCCGAGTCTCTATGTGTCCGAGTCTGTGTGTCTGAGTCTGTGTCCGAGTCTCTATGTGTCCGAGTCTGTGTGTCCGAGTCTGTGTCCGAGTCTCTATGTGTCCGAGTCTGTGTGTCTGAGTCTGTGTCCGAGTCTCTATGTGTCCGAGTCTGTGTGTCCGAGTCTGTGTGTCTGTGTGTCTGTGTCTGAGTCTGTTTGTCTGAGTCTGAGTTCCTGTGTCTGAGTCTGTGTGTCTGAGTCTGTGTGTCTGAGTCTGTGTCCGAGTCTCTATGTGTCCGAGTCTGTGTGTCAGAGTCTGTGCGTCTGTGTCTGTGTGTCTGTGTCTGAGTCTGTGTGTCTGAGTCGGTGTGTCTGAGTCTGAGTCTGTGTGTCTGAGTCTGTGTCCGAGTCTCTACGTGTCCGAGTCTGTGTGTCTGAGTCTTTGTGTCTGAGTCTGTGTGTCTGAGTCTGTGTGTCTCAGTCTGTGTGTCTGAGTCTCTCTGTCTGAGTCTCTGTGTCTGAGTCTGTGTGTCTGAGTCTCAGTCTGATTTCAATTTGAAAATTGAAATTGAGTCTGTGTCTGAGTCTCTGTGTCTGTGTGTCAGTCTGTGTGTCTGAGTCTATTTGTGTGTGTGTGTGTGTGTGTGTGTGTGTGTCAAAGATGATGGCCCATTTTAGCTGAAACCATGTTGCCCATTTTACCTTAGTGGGTTAAGGTAAATTGGGCCGCCAAGAAAAACATCACTTTTATAAAAAATATGTTTATATACCAAACTAACAACATTATTTCTGATTAATGCCATCGAGACAGACAGTATGCATAGTTTTTTTATGAGCATGTTTGTTTTTTTATTGATGTATCATCCTTATAATAGTTCAGTGCAATTTGGTATGCCAGGCTACTTACCATGCAGCTTTCTGGTGTAGTCTCGATTTGAATTATTCCCCCGCCCACCATAGCAACCATAAACCAATCTTATCGCCTGTTATTTGTCAAGCACAGTTATGACAACAGTTTGAAATCCTTTGCAGTCATTGGCTCTAAATTCCAGAGGAGCTGGGACCACCAAACCTTAAATGGCCCATTTTACCTGATGGCCCATTTTACCTGATATCACCCTAAGTATTATAGGTCTATACATTTTATAGTCTGAATGATTTATCTGCCACAGACTCACCCGTAACAGTTTTTTCGAGGACTTTGGATTTGGAGTAAAATGTCTACATTAACATTTCAGCATTTTTTTTTATATATTATCAAGGCAATCATAACCGTCCCTTCCGAAAATTATATGGTTTTACGACATATAACATGGTTAATTTTCGTCAGGGGTTCTAACACAAATGTTTCAGCTTTCTGCCTCGCAAAGCAAACGGAGCGTCTCGGTTCCACCTGTCTTTTGTTTCGGTTGACATCAGCATAAACAACATTACACTTTAGTTTTTTCTTAACAGATATAGGCTATACCAAACAATGTTTGTAAACACAACGCAAAAATAACTTACTTGCTTATAAGGCGCTGATCACATTTGTTTTGTTTTTCCAAATCAAAACTCCACTTCCCACAGTCACGAGACCGAAACCCGTCAGTGAAATCTCGCGATGATCACCTCACCTGTATAACAGGTGGGGTTGAGCAGGTGACACGCGGCTACTCTCTCTGAGACGCACTATCAAAGAGCTCGTTATCTGTGTGATCGCTTATTCAATCTGTCCTAAAAGATCCAATCTGTGATAGCCTAACGGGAGCAAGGGTCACGTCACACCGCTGTCTGAGATCATAGACTTGTGCCCGCAACAGAAAAGTGGCTTTGTTTGGATCTAAACCTACGCCAAGAGGAATCCATGGGGTTTGATTCATCCAGGCGAGGCGACTCGATTCTTTTGAATCATTCACCAAAAAGATTAATTCACTGAGTTGACCAGTGGGGTGCACACACTGACACACGTTTCGAAACGGGGCACGGTTCCCATGAAAAATTGCTATATTTGATAATGTGAAACCAGTCGTGACTTATGATGACCCGGATGCGCACCGTACCGAACCCGCAAGCCTACCAGGAGGATGAGAGCGTAGCTTGCCCTCGAACAGTGACGCGACCTCAAGATCACGCCATTACTCTAGTGAATGTCGATAATCAAGTGTCTTTTTGTGGATGAGTCACACAAATGATTCTTTAAAAAAAAAAAGTTTTTTTTTTTAAATACACACTGAGGATGGAGACATTTGAATCCAGCATTTGAATACTGAAGACAGGAACGAACACAGTCATAGCCTACGCTTCAAAAGAGTCTGCAAAGTAAAAAATAATACAAAAATATATAACTTATATACATTTTTTCTTCTAAAAAATAGCCTAGCTACATCTTGCAGACATCAAATAGACCTCTCCAAGATGTAGCTTACTTGTGTTATCAGGGTATGAGTGTGTGTAGTATGAACCAAAGATAACGACTAAGAACAATCTGGACGGACTGCATCCGTTTGCATCCTGCCGAGACTATATGTCCTCAGTTCAGTCCTTCAGACTTGTAGGCTAGTCTCCTCAGTTAAAATGCTTGTCTCCATTCCGCTAAAATGACATGCAGAGCCGGACAATAATGGAGTAAATTTACTTGTGTACAGTACTTGAGTACAATTTTGAGGGATCTGTAGGCTACTTTACCCAAGTATCATTTTTGGGGAGTAGGCCTACTCATGACTTTACTCATGTACATTTGAGAGGGAAACATTGTACTCTTTGCTCCCCTACATTTCCATTCATAACCGTGAGTACCCATCACTACTTCTAAAAAAAAAGAAAAATCCCAGAAACCCTCAATTTGTTGTTTTTTCTCTCAAACGTGATTGGATTGTGCAGGTGCCACTAATTGGGACAGAATATCAGCACCTTCACCTTTCCGCCAAAGTACTGTAAACTCCATGGTCAGATTTAGATAAAAGACAAAACCATGGATGAAACAATGGATGAAGACGCAGCAGGTCCATCCTGGGAATGTGCCAACCTGTGACCCCACCTCGCCAGACTATTTTCATTTTGTGAATTTTCTGAAATTTTCTTAAAGGATGGACCAGCTGCGTCTTCATCCATAACATAACATCTTCATAACATGTTTCAAAACTCCATGTAGTACGTTTTTGTACATAAATGTATAAGCACCGTGGTAGTAGCAATGCAATATTTAGAAAATGAACTCTTGATACTCAAGTACTTTTAAAAACATACTTCAGCACTTTTACTTAAGTAGACATCTGACTGTTGTACTTTTACTTGTACTTAAGTAAAATTTAGCAAGGGGTATCTTTACTTTTACTCAAGTAATAAAGCTGTGTACTCTGTCTGCCTCTGTCTAGTCAGTGTGCGTGGCTACGTCATAAATCTTTTCATGCCTGGAGTCACGTCACGAAAATACTATTTAAACTTAATTCTGGAAAAACACTTTGTTTTGCACATCTTTACATTAACTGGCTTTTTATTAATGTAAAACAGTGAATAACAAGCATCTCTGGTCTCAGTGACTTACATTATTGACAATTTAATGTTAAGTGATTCATTTACAGCAAAACAAAAGATAACATCTATAATTGCATATCCAAAAACATACTTTTTTGCCTTACATTTCATAACAAACTCAGTACAGACTTGTTTTCCGCCAGTTTATTTTGATTAATTTAAATGTGTGCAAAGGATTGTGGGGGATTTAAGGCCACGAAGGATACATCCGATGCATCCTTCAAAACAGGCCGAAAGAAGGACGCGAAACGAAAGCTGCCTTCCAAGGATCCTTCAAATTGAGATGGCCTTCAGCGACGTTTGATGACGTGGCAGCCGAGATATGTTTGAGAAACACCCAGTCTACTCTTTTATGAGGACTGAATTCAGTCACATACTGTTTTTACTATGTAGTAGGGAAGATGCAGCCATAAACACCACTTGAAATGGGTTGTTGTCTAGGCCCTAAGGCATCTTCCTTCTGGAATGTTGTAATAAAATAACATTAGGTCATTTATATGCACATATGCAACTATGTGTCAGTGTCAACTGTAAATATCCAGCAATGCGAAAAAAAAAAAAAAAACTCAATGAAAGTTTTCGTCAGATTACACAATGTCTCAGATGTGTGTTCACTGGATAGGCTTTGTCGAATACAGTATAAAAGAATAAATTAATTATGTGGGGGTTGTTACAAAAAGACTGTGTGTGACTTGGCATTTCACAAGGACCACATTCATCTGCTGTGCCATTGTTTTGGTTCAAGCAAGCAGTGCACTTTAAAGAGATGAATGGCTTACATTTACTGTGCAGTGTCCAGTGACTTGGTTCTTTAAAAGAAGACACTGTTGTCAAATTCATCTTTATATTCAACAGATAGTTGGAAGCAGCTCTCTGCAGTTGTGTAATTGATAATCAGAGGCTCTGAATTGGTTAATGCACCTAATTAACATAATTGATTGGCAGGCCTGTGGTTCCACCTGGTTTCCAAGACAAGACATTTGATTGTGTTTTATGTTTGTGTGTTTGGCTTTTCATGTTGATTTCTAAATTGTAGTTTTTTTTTTTTTGAAATGTACATGCTGACACGGGTGTTGTAGAAATGGATTCTGGGCTTGAGGACCTAGAGCTGAGAGAGTCACAGAGGGAGTATCTGGACTTTTTGGATGATGATGTGAAGTATTTTATTCCGTGTCTTTTTTTTTTTACCTTTTGATTTGTGCAAACACTAACTAATTTTGTCATTTACAGCAAGACCAGGGTATTTATAATGAGAAGGTCAGGAGTATGGTGTCTGAGGGCCGGTGTCGCCTTATTGTTAACATTAATGACCTGCGACGGAAAAGTGAAAAAAGAGCTAAAGCGTGAGAATTATTTAAAAAATTTATAAAACATATGTTTTCATTTTATTCACAATATTCTCATATCGTGAAGTACTTTGACCATGATCTGATCCCTGAATCTTCTGACACTGATCTGATTAATTGTCTCTTCTCAATAGATTACTGAAGAATGCTTTTTCTGAGCTGGTGGCGTTCCAGAAAGCCCTAAATGACCTTGTGGGTTCAATAGATGCCACTTATGCGAAGCAGTTCGAAGAGTTCCACGTTGGATTTGAGGGCAGCTTTGGGAACAAACATGTGTCTCCGCGTACTCTAAGTGCACGCTTTCTGGGAAATCTGGTGTGTGTGGAAGGAATTGTGACCAAGAGTGAGGATTCACTTCATTTTACAAATTATAATCTTTTCAAATAGTTAAATACAATTTTGTTCCGCATTTCAGACTCTTGATTATTCGATTGACATGTTTAGGTTAGAGCTATGGATTTACACTTAGTATAGATCTATGTAATGTGGATGTTTATACATTATTTTAAGTTGAGCACAAGGGCTCGATTTCAGAGACATGGTTAAGATTAAACCAGGATTAGGCCTTAGTTAAATTAGGACATTTAAGTGGCTGCCTTAGGAAAAAAAACATTACTGTGCATCTTGTGACATGTTGCATTGACATATTTTGATGCTTTCAGTTAAAACCGCTCACATGCATTTTAGACTGGGACTATAGCTTAAGCCTTGCTTTTTTAGTTGTCTTTTCTAATTTGTATTTTCATGTTATCTGTAGGTTCCTTGGTCAGGCCCAAGATTATGCGTAGTGTCCACTATTGTCCAGCCACCAAGAAAACCCTGGAACGAAAATACACCGATCTTACCTCATTGGATGCTTTTCCTTCCAGTGCCATCTATCCAACCAAAGTAAGTTATATTTGTATGGTTTATGTATTACTTATAAACTATTTGATTCAGTTTAATATGTTCTGTTGGTTGTATTTTATCCCAGCTTTTATGTAGTGTTAAATAACTGAAACAGGAAGTGCTTCTGGACCAGTTTTGTTTACATCTTGCAAAATGGTCCCATTAATTCGAATAAATATAGAAAGTCATCTTTAGTTGCTCCTGTAACCCATTCTTATCATTGAAACATGGATGTTTATATAGGAGCAAGTTGACCAAATCACAGTAAATGATCATGCCAGGATAACCACTGATTTAGTATTATGATGACAAGAATCAAAATAAATCTTGCATTTGTAGGATGAAGAAAACAATCCACTGGAGACGGAGTTTGGGCTTTGCTGCTATAAGGACCACCAGACGTTGACCATTCAGGAGATGCCTGAGAAAGCCCCTGCAGGACAGCTGCCACGATCTGTCGACATCATCGCCAATGATGACCTGGTTGACCTGGTGAAACCAGGTGACCGCGTGCAGATTGTAGGGGTCTACCGTTGCTTGCCTGCGAAACAGGGTGGCTTCACCAATGGGACTTTCAGGTGTGTATATATATATATTTATGAACTTATGATCGGGTTGGAAGGTCATGTCCTCAGATGAACCTCTTGATTCTTTGCAGAACAATCATGTTGGCTAACAATGTGAAGCTTATGAGTAAAGAGATTGTGCCGACGTTCTCTGCAGATGATCTTGCCAAGATCAAGAAGTTTTGCAAAGCTCATTCTAAAGTAAGGGAGACACATGTGGGTTTTATTCTAAACTTGGCTGCAATTCTCATGTTAGACCGTAGAGTATTAATGGTGTCTAAAAAGTATTTGGCTTGCGGTGTTTTTGAGAAATGCTGCCCTGATCCGTTTCATCTTCGCTGTACAAGGTAAGATTATTGTCATGTTTCAGGATGTCTTTGAGAAACTGAGTCATTCTTTGGCTCCCAGTATCCATGGCCATGAGTACATAAAGAAAGCTATTCTGTGTCTGCTGTTGGGAGGCAATGAGACCAACCTGGAGAATGGGACACGCATCAGAGGAGACATCAATATCCTGCTCATAGGTTTGTGATGTTTATGATTATGGTTTTGTGAAAATGTATAACAGAAAAAAAAATCGAGTCGACATACCTTTGCTCCAATAATATTTTATTACCAGATTCTCGCAAAGGTGACGTGATGAAGAGCCTGTTTGTCAGAGTCTGTTAATAAAGGCCATTTTTTTTTGGAGCTGAGGTGTGCTATTAATCTTTTTTTTGTTTTAAGTAATTTTTGGCTGAGCACACACTTTGAGCAATCTGCAAGTGATGTGTTTTTTTTTTGTGTGTGTTTTGTGAAAATGTATAAAATTATGTTTATCTTGTTAAAAGTCAGAAGAGCATTAAAAGTCTGGATGTTTTCAGTGTTTGTTATAATTTGAATGAGTTTCTGGTGCTGTATTGAGTGATTTAAGTCATTTAAATAATTTTTTGAATATAAAATTAAATATCTAAAATAAATGTAGTCTTTAAGATTAATCTATTTATAATGTATTCTATATATAAATGTATTTCTTTTGTGAATTTATTTGTATACATTTATTTATTTAATCTATTTATAGTTTAGTTAAATTTAACCAATTAATTTATTAAGTTTAACCTAATTTAATCCATTTATTTTATTTAAAAATTTTTTGAGGATTTTTTTTTTTACATTACAACTCTTACACATTTAATCAATCCAAGTGTTTTGTTATATACAATTTATTTGTATTTAGTTTTCTGATTAGTTTATGGAATCAATTATTAATAAATAAGAAATTTATATAAATATTACATTTGTATAAATGCATTAAACCTAGATTTAGTTTATAATAAATATTATATATTTTACATTAATACATTTAACTTAAATAACCACTGCTACACTCCTCATGCCAGAGTCAAGTATCTCTTAAACATCTTAACATGTTAAGAAACATTGTATATTAATATAAATTAAACCTTTATGTAAATAGATTAAACTTTTTTTCATTGTGAATTTTATTTGCTTCTATATATATTTTTTTCATTTATGAATTTTATTTGCTTCTATAATTTTTTTTTCATTTATGAATTTTATTTGCTTCTATATATTTTTTTTTCATTTATGATTTTTTTTTTACATTTTTTTAATCTATACATCTAAAAATTATTTTCGTAATTTCTGGCTCCGTAGTTCAGTGTTTTTCATTTGACTTTTTTCAGGTGATCCTTCAGTAGCGAAGTCTCAGTTGCTGCGCTATGTTTTGTTCACGGCACCAAGGGCGATTCCCACCACTGGACGAGGCTCATCTGGGGTGGGTCTGACAGCAGCGGTCACAACTGACCAAGAGACGGGTAACTCTTTTAACATCTGTCGACAAGAACGCATGCTTATTTTCACTCAAAAAAGCAGACATTTCTAGACAAAAGTCTAAGGCAACTCATTTCACTCAAATTCCCCTGAGTAGTCGTACATCTGCGAGTAACTTTTTCGAGATTTAATTGTCAAAATCATAAATTCAAATCTGACTACAATGGCAACTTAAAATTGGCATGGTGAAGCTAAAAACTTTAAAATGTGTTTTATTTGGCTAATGCAGGTGAGCGTCGTTTGGAGGCCGGAGCCATGGTTCTTGCTGACAGAGGTGTGGTGTGCATTGATGAATTTGATAAGATGTCGGACATGGACCGAACAGCCATCCATGAGGTGATGGAGCAGGGAAGGGTCACCATTTCCAAAGCTGGGATTCAGGCCAGGCTTAATGCTCGCTGTAGTGTGTTAGCTGCTGCTAACCCCGTGTACGGAAGGGTAAATGACTGTTGGCTTGATTGGTTAAAATATATGGGTATTTGGTTGGCTTTAGTTTCTAAGAATCCTACTGTATTCTTCACCCAGTATGACCAGTATAAAACCCCAATGGAGAACATCGGGCTCCAGGATTCCTTGCTTTCCCGATTTGATCTGCTCTTCATAGTTCTGGATCAGATGGATCCAGATAGCGATCGGGATATCTCGGAGCATGTGCTGCGGATGCATCGGTACAGAACGCCGGGAGAGCCGGAGGGAACGGGTGAGACTCACGGGCGTAGACTCGCCTGGGGGAAATGAATAGAAATGACCTTTCTTTCTAAAGAAATAAAAAATAAACATTTGGTAATGGATAAATGTCAAGAGGCACGAATTAATGTGTCGTTACTTGATTTGAAATAAACCTGTTTGATTCAGTGTTTTGGTTTTAACAAAAATGAAACTAATGCAAGCATTTCATGCATGCTAAAATAGAATAACTTTAAAACTAACTGAAATAAAAATGCACCTATAAACCTGTTTACACCACTAATGTTATCTGGCGTCAGAACACACAGACAAACGCAATGAAGACAATGAACGCATTCAGACACAACACTGCACACACATATCGTACATTTACATTACATTGTATTACGTTTATTGTAACCTGTGGACCACTTGGAACATTTCATAGACCACAGGTTGAGATCTACGCTCTTCAGTTTTCAGCTTCAGACGCTTTAGTCAGCTGTTGCCCTCATTCTGTCATGTCTACGCCAACAGCAATGCCACTGGGAAGTACAGTAGATGTATTCGCCACAGAAGACCCAAACATCACAGAAGCAGCTGAGCAGGAGCTGCAGATCTTTGAGAAAAAAGACAACGTCCTGCATGGCCACAGGAGGAAAAAGTACACATTTCTTTGTTTCCTCAGAAAGTTGTGTAACATTGTCAGTCTACCATAATCCTTTGGGTTTTGTGGTGCTCATCACATTCATTTGAAAGGGAGAAGATTGTTACCATGGAGTTCATCAGGAAGTACATCCATGTTGCTAAGCTAGTGAAGCCAGTCCTCACACAGGAGGCGTCGGATTACATAGCAGAGGAGTATTCCAGACTCCGGAGCCATGACCAAGTCAACAGTGACTCCGCCAGGGTCTGTAGAGCATCACATCATACAACAAAGTTTTGGATGCGTTTATATTACACATCATACTACTGTTACTCAGGAATTGCTTGGTTTGTATAGACCGACTGTGTCCATTCCCACAGACGATGCCTGTGACTGCTCGAGCTCTGGAGACCATGATTCGATTGTCTACAGCGCACGCCAAGGCCCGCATGAGTAAAACCATCGATCTGGGAGATGCAGAAGCTGCACTTGAACTCATGCAGTTTGCGTATTTCAAAAAGGTATTTAACTGTTCACATCTAGAACTGATAGTAGTTTGTTGTCATTTGCGTTTAATGTAATTTGGTATGATTTTGTAGATTCTGGAGAAGGATAAGAAGAGGAAGGTACCCGAGGACTCGGAGATGGACGTCTCTCAGAGCCAAGAGACCAAGAGTCAAAGGAACCTCAGGTGTGTGAATGGGAGGTTGACGTTACAGTAAATGAGTGTTTGAGTAGCAGGTGTGAGCTGACTCTGTCTACAGGAAGCGTTCTCGCATCTCTAAAGATGATGATGATGATGATGTGGAAATGACTCAAGAAGCAGAAGACTCTGACCCTTATGATTTCACCGAAGAGGAAAACAGTAGGTCAACTGATTCAGTTTGACTTTCTCAGTTAGCTTTGCTAGAAACCTATGCAGGTTCTTGTTCAATTGTTAAACTAAATGTCAAGGCTATTCAACCCAGTTTAAAAACAATTCTCTTCACTGAATTTTAACGCTGTAAAGCCTATATCATATCTGTTACGTAAAATTATAAGTCTAAGCTTTCAACATGATTGATAGTTTATGCATTTCTATAAGTAAAAGGCCCTTTTAGTATAATTCAAATAACACTCCCTTCTTGTTAGGGTCTTTTTGAGCTTCAAAACTAAACATAAAAAATAACTTATTTTGTTAGCAATGTTTTTAGATGAACATTTGCTGGACTAAAGCAACTTTGGTTTGTTTGATTATCCATACATTTTTCGTGTCATTGAATGTCATAGAATATTTATGTTTGTAGATCTCTCAAACATCATTTTATTGTTTAGTACTTCAATCATAAAATCATGTAACAAAGCATTCAGATAAACCATTATCAGGATATAGTGATAACTGAAATTTAACTAATTCAAGTAGTCGACTGTTGTTTGTGCAAGTGTAGTGTTCATAAATATCCTATTGATTTGCATTCCAGTCAATCATAAAAATTCATCTTAACCTTTTCTGACTTTCTTATGCCGGCTTTACATGGTTAATATTTTGAATATATTCAGTGGCATTATAAATTTGAAACTGGCTCAAATGTGATGATGATGATGACGATGATGTTAATGACGACAGCTCAGCCGAGTCAGAAGAGCAAGCGGAGCAGTCAGAGAAAGAAGGTTGACATCAGTCAGGACAGGTACAACTGTCTTCTTCATTTTCAGATGTCACATGCTGGCCTGTTCCAATAATGCAAAATATTTTTTCGTTCTCCCACGTTCTTCTTCCACTACTAGAATTTGCACCACATTGATACAATTTTTCCACCAGACTACACTTGTAATATCTCATTCTCTCCCTCAAATCCACTGTAGAAAACTGTCAAAATGATACAAAAGTATTGTCAGCTTGACATTGATCTCTGTCCAACAATGAAGACGTTAATGATAAATTTGAATTTGGTTGGTTCTTCTGCTTTTGCATTTTATTTGTCCGTTCAACAGACTAACTGGACATTAGATATGGAGACTGACTTTCATGTGACCGTATGCAACATTTTTAGACTGAAAATCTTCAAGGCGGCTCTACTGAAGGCCTTTAAGGTGACCCGGTCTCAGTCTGTGGCAGTGCCTGATCTCCTGACTCACATCAACAAAGACCAGGATGAGGAGTTTGACCAGAACGAGATTAACCTTCTGCTGGAGCGCATGCAGGATGACAACCAGGTCATGCTCTCAGAGAATGTGGTGTTTCTCATCTAAGGATTACCAATAGACCGCTGCAGCGTTTGCAAATTCAGAAATGTAGATAACATTGAAAATATTTATATGCCAACATTTGGTTAATGACTAATAAATTGTGTGAGCATTAATGGTTGTGCTTTTTTGATTGTGCATTTCATTTTTTTTTCTCTCCTTTTTTTATTTTAGGTTTGAGTTATATAAATGTTAAAGGCTAGTTATGACTCCATAGATCATGCTCAGTAATGAAGGGAAAATTCAGGCTTCCAGATATATCCTTCATTCATGATGTCATTAGGGCCTGCCTTGTAGTCCACTGTCCACTGTGGATACTTGGGGTGCTGGAAGAGAAAATTCAGTATAATAGAAGTTAGATGCATTTAATCTGAAGTTATCATGTGTGAAATGAGAGAACTGAATTGGGTAAATGGACACTCACAACCATCTGTCCTCTCTGGTTCAATCTCTCTTTCCATCTGTCGTCTTTTCCTTTGCACGTAGAACAGTACACTCGCAAGAAGACCAAGGCACATGACAGAACCCACAAAGATGCTTACTGCCACTGTTGTTCTAGAGCTTTCATTGGAGTCCTCAATCTGTAATCGCTGATCTCTGATTTCCGGTTTCCAAAACTGAGGCTCCAAAAGTCCAGTCACATCTATTGACGAAGTTACACATTCGGTCAACTTTGGTTATATTTCATAGGAATTTCACAGGAATGGGATAAAAAACGTACTGCTCGCGTACCCTCAAGGGAGAGGAGGAAGATGACGTCATCTCCTTTAATGAAGCTCCGACTCTTCAGTCGATCATGTGTGATGTAATTGCTGGTTCCATAACCGGGTCCCCGGTAGAATGAACTGCCGTCTGTGTCAGTGACTTGACTGCCTACTTTTCGTGGGTCATCCCAGAAATATGTCACAGTACCCATGGCTGCACAAAAGAGAGAAGATACTATTTGTAAAAAGGCTTTTCTTTTTGTTTAAGACTAAGGCTAGGTATACATTAATCCAAAATGGCATGTTTTTCCTTAATTTTGGGCATTTTTGTCTTGTGAAAACAGCTTTTTGAAAATGCTACCCTAAGTGGATGAATTTGAAAATGGACTGTGAAAATGTCTGTTTTGTCATGTGATATTGTACCCACAGTATACTCATGGTTATACCGGTGTTGTGCCTAATTCTGACCCCTGTCAAATTATTACAACCCCCACCAGTATTGTTAGGTTTAGGATTAGGAAATCAGGTAGTGACCCTATTTGGACATAAGCTGCTTCATTTTTCTACAATTTCTACTTGAGTGTGAAGGTGCGACATCCATCTTCTTTTACAGTCTGTGAGAAACTCATGGAAAATGTTTGATTTGCTAGTGTGGATGGAGAGTGTTTGGAAGTGAACATGCAGTTTACAAATTCATGAATGAATGTAGCCTAAATAATCTAGTACCAAGTATCAGTAGAAGCAAGAATGCCAAATATCTGCTGCTTTCATGCCTCCCTTACAGTTTATATCTTACAGTCAGTGGAGGTCTTGGTTGGATCAGTAGTGATCATCCTCATGTTGTTCATGCGGTGTTGGATGTCTGGATTCTGGTCCATCAGCTCCATGGATGCTTGTCGCCATGGACACGGCCATTTGAGATTGTCATCATAAGGTCCAGAGGTCAAGTGGAGATAGATTGCCATTTTATCTGGGCTACTGCTCAAGCCATTAATGTACAAACCAATCTGAAATGAGTAACCATCTGGGGTTAGGAAGCGGGGGCTGTAGGTTTTGGCACCGACCGCCGTTGTGGCAAGAAGAGTGGAAAAATCTCGAATACGCCAAGTGAACTGAGGACATTGGGTCTCTGAGAGGTTGATGTCGTCCAGAGAAAGACCACCCCTTGATGCATCTCTTCCTTTAACTCCTTCAAACACCACTCTGAATTTATCAGAGACATCTAGCGCCACATGGTATAGTTCCCAGGAGTCTTCAAGTCCACCTAAATAGCACAAGTATACATTACTCATAGCATTACAAATTATCCTTAAGGTGTGGTCACTAAATTTCACAGAAATCACTTTCAAATCAACAAGCTTTCTGTTGGACAGTGCATCGAATTCATGTAACCAACTTGGAAACGGGCAATAAATTTGTGGGGGACTTTTTAGCCCCCACACAAAACTCCCAAATTTGTGGATCGACTAGATTTCGCCGCAACAGTAAATGTCGTTAAATGCTTTCTGTTGGTCAACAGTCAAGACGTTGAATTTTCGTGACTAACTTGAACACAAGATCTGCGTGCATGGGGAACATTTTTGCTCTCATGAGAAATTCCCAATCAAGCTAGTGGAATGACAAAAATTTGTCTGCTAATTTTCGCTGAGCAACGGTACATGTGACCCCACCTTTCACAGTAAATATTTCTTGATTTTAGGATTTAAATAATTGGATTTATTACCACTGATCTTCGTAATGAGTCTCAGATCTCCTTTGGGATTTTCAGAGGTATATTCGCGCACCCAGATGTTTAGCTGGTCATCGGCGCCCCCACTGTTGTAATGATAGAACTGCAGGCATTGGGAGCGTCTTTTGGGATAAAAGAGGCGACTTTCCAGGTAAGCCTTGTCTCCAAGGATACCTGTGGCTGTGCTGAAATGAATGAAGAATCCAACCCCTGTAAAAATATACATTTTATCAGATAATAAGCTAAGCCAATCTTGTCGCTTTCTTACACCTCTTTAAACCTTATAATGGAGTTTAAAGATCAAGAAGACTAGATGAGGTCAAAGAATGAGATTTCCTTATTGTGTCGGTAAAATATGTTTATCATGAGGACCAAAGTGCCACCATAATAATATCATAAAAGAGTTTATCAATGCAGGATTGTGGACTTTGAATTATTAAACTTTTAACACAATGGTGGTATACCAGTAAACAGACAATTTATTAAACAAATGTGTTTTCCACGTGAAGGGCCTATCTTTGGTCTAAATAGGTATGATAGAAGACTATTTTTTTTCACGCATTGTTAATCAGATAGTTACAGTGACATCAGAAAAATAAAAAAATAAAAAAAATAAAAACTTGCAATAACATACTAGTTCCAACTAGATATTATGCGATTTTGGACGCAGCTACTCACAATCAATCAGAAAATATTAATAATAATAATTTGAGGTTATGTTATGGGGATTTTGGACCAATGAGAGTTCACAATGGGCGGGGCTGCACGATAGCTCTGTTAGCTCTAACTTATGGAGTTTCGTCACCAACAGTTCTGTGGTTAAAAAAAGGAAATGAAAGCAAAACATTGTCGGTTTGAATCCTGCTTTTGTGTTTAGGGTGTTCATACCTTGACATTGACCCAGAGTGGTGTAGTCCGTCACTGGACCTCCCTCTACAGTTTGTACACGAGCCCACTTGACATTTCCACCATCTCCCTGGATCATACCACATATGTTCGGTTCCTCAAAGTGGCAAGAGTCCAGAAAAGTTGAGGTTGTAGCTGGAAGAATTTTGAAAGATATTTTAGAAGATGAGTGAGAGAAGCCAAGTATTATTTATGAAATAAAAATAAAATGTATTAAACCAGTGAAGTTAAACCACAGAAAGTGACTGTAATCATAAACTTACTACAATTGTATAGCCTGTTTAGCTTGAGCAAGTCACTGTCACTGAACTCCATGCGTTGACCAATCACATCCAAGAATTCTGGTATCTTGGTAACTATGGTTGGCTCCTGGCCTTTGTTGAAGGATGTCTTACTGTAGTGCATGACCGAAGCATAATCATATGGCACACCGAGAGAGCTTGACACCGTTTCGTCATATAAATTGAAGTTGTGCTCTTTACCTGTGAGAATTAAACCAGTAAACAGTTGCATGATGTAATAATAGGTAATATAAAGTAAAGCGTTTCGCATGATAGAATGATATCACTAAAAAGAGATGTATTATTCGATGGCATTAAACCGGTTTATGAGTACAGTTACCCTCTTCAATCTGGTCCCACACTATGGTGACGTAGTCGTCTCTGTCAGTTCTGGATTGCTCGTGCCACAAACCCAACGCATGCAGAAACTCATGCTCTACCGTTCCTAAACTGTCACAGTTTGCACCAATTGACAAATCCTGTTTCCCCATCTGTCGATTGCCCACCTTCGAGTAACATCTGGAACAGAGAAAAATCCTGAATTTCACTTTGTTGCAAAAATAAACACCCCTTCGGATTGATTCAGTCAGTCCAAGGGGGAATGAAAAGGTCCCTTACTGTTGCACATGCCTAAAAAAAGTTTTTAAATGCTATTACTGCCATAAAATATTAGGCAACCCTTTATTTCGAAGGTCGACTTTAGACATTTTACTAATGGCTTTGCAACTAGGTCAACTAACTCTTGATCATTAATTTGCATGTACTACTGTAGGCCTGCATGTCAACTTCCCGTCATTAGTATTCGTAGACTGTTTCCTTAATATCTGCTAACACTTTTTGTTGCAAAGTTACTTAGTAGAATGTCTAAAGTGGACCATCAAAATAGTGTTACCAAATATAATTTAATACTTTTAATTGTTAAATTTTTATTAGGCTCCTTTATCTATTTTTTTTATGTATAAAAAGAGTGGAACTTTTCTGTTTTTGTTTTGAGATATGAGAGCACAATTACATCCATTATGTGGATAGACTTGATTATTGAGTTTAATGTTTGACGTTTCCTCACCCGCTGCCTTTAAACACAAAAATGTAGTTTGGCTCTCCACCCCAGGGTTTGAAGTCAATACATGTCTTGAGTCTGTATTGCTCAAATGCTTTCAGAATCACGCCTTTGGCATTGATCTCTGTTGAAAATGATACACAAAAGAGAGAAAGACAGTGAGCGAGACTTTTTAAAAGATTAAATTAAAGTGAGTATTTCAGATAAAGATCAAATAAATAATTCAACTGAATTGAATCAATTATTTTATAGACTGATCTACCAAGGCTGCTGTCTAGGAAGTACGGCACAGTGGTAGGCCAGCGATACTGTTCACCCAGAATAGTGTTTCTGCTTTCTCCCTGTTAAACACAAACCAAACATAAAAATAACTCTTTGAATGAACATAAAAAAATCGTGGAAAGGTTTTCCACATAATTAACTTGCTTTATTTCAGCATTATGCAATTCTGTTAGTCCAATTGAATGTACTTTCATTGAGTCAACTTAATGTACTAAGGTTGATTCAACTTATGGTTGGGCACAGCTTAATTTAATATTGCCAGTGTCTTTAAAAAGGCTCCCTGATACGTTTCAGGTATTCATAATTCATAATATTCATTCATCCACAAATACAATTAAAGTTTATTTTAATGTCACATTAATCCATTTCTAGTATAAGTATTACAATAGCACTTGTTAGCAACTTAAATTATAAGTTAATTAAATGTTACTAATAATAGCAATGTAATTGAACATTAAACACAATTACGTACTATAAAGTCTTCCCCTTTTCTCATTTTCTCAAAAACACATAAAATAACACTTCATTTAGAAATGTATTCCCTCTTAATTCAGCCAAATGCAAAGCATGCTGGGAACTAACAAGCTAAGCCCAACACAAATCTTAAATTTTCAAGTAAACTTAAATTTTACATACTGCATATTTAAGTAGATTGAACGCAATCGCATTAAGTTTGGACAAAATGTATAGATTTTTGTTGCTTAAGCTCGTTTTAATTATAAGCAATTTCGGCAAGCAGCAAATTGAGTGCATTAGCTTCATTTACACATCCATGTTATTTAATTAGCAAATTACCATTTTTATTTTATTTTACTTCAGGATAGTTTGACATCCTGAGGTTTACTCATTTTCTGAAGATTAAGCATCTCCTAAAATTATTTTATTTTGATATTTTGTCATGTTTATTGCTGTGTCCTATGTCCTAGATTTTAGTTACAAACCGCATTTGAAAACAGCTCATATAATATTTATTTAGTTTGACTTTTGTTTTTTTGTTGTTGTTTTTTTTTTTTTGGTCTGTAGCTATGTTATTGTTACAAGTGGCTCCCGTACGGCCTCACTTCTGACCACCAGAGGGAGCCATAATCCCAATATTGACTTTCTCTTTTGGGCTTCATTTCCCATAGGCCCTCATTTCTGGGACTGATTGCACTCTCACCTGCATTTCATCACACACACACACACACACACACAAACATACAATAAGTAGATCATAACCGCACACATTTTGAGAATTCAAGATTTGGGATCTTTTGTGAGCATTAGTGAGCATTCATTGTGTATTGTTAAACCCGTGTTGTTTGATTTGGACTGTTACTGTATTTGATTCTCGCCGCCTGCTTGACCCTTGCCTGCTATTTGGACTCTGCACGCGTTTGTTCCTGTCCGGACTATCTGTTTGTTAGTGTTGTTTAAGGTGTTACTGTGGACTCTTGTCATTGAGCTGCTTTTTAATAAAACTGCTGATGGATCCTCATCCAGACCCATCATGACATCAGATAAGCATCTTGAAATATTTAAAAAAAATATATATATTTTAGAAGTTTGTTCATTCTGTTTATTACACAAACTGTATTTACACGCCCTACATATGTGTTACAGACCTCATAAAAAAATAAAAAATAAAAAATAAATTGACTTTAAATGTAAAAAACAACTTGTTTCTGGTCCTATTTTGTCCTTCATGGAAAGTACCACGAGAACCTGTTTTATAAGCACTGACCTTCTCTATCAGAATGTCTCCTTCCACCAGATGAAGTCCTGCTTCTGTTGAACAACACAGCGCTTATTGCAAATGTATAATCCAAATAATGCTACAGATTTAAGATGCATATTAATGTTTCCACAAACCTTCATTTATTTCAAATATATCCTGGTCTTTTCCATTATCTACATCAATCTCTGTTTTTCCTACAAAAAAAAGAAAAGTCAAAGCCTATAAAATCCTTTAAAATCAAATGTGATTTTGAATGAATGTGATCATAATGACTCACCTGACAGTGAAGATGTTGGCTTTGAAAGAAAACATTTGAGGAAAGTGTCAAAGGTGTGCATTTACAGCAACAAATAATGACAGTGCCTTGATATTGTGAAGTAACCAATTCATCATAAAACTCGGGATCAATACATTTAAAGTAGCTGCACTAAAATAAGTTCCTTTTGTTTAACATGTATTATATGATCACAAGATTGTGGTCTTCTATGACATATCCTGACACTGAAAGTAGTGAATTCTGGACTCACCAAACCCAGGACCGTGGTACATAAGGATAGAATGAGAAATGTATGGAGAGATGCCATGAGATCGCGTTACTGTTTAAGTCTTCTCTTCAAAATATCAGTGTACATGTGCATGCACCAATTTATAGTTCTTATAGAGCTTAGTCTGTATTGATAAGAGCCTGCTGATAGGATATGATTTCACTGATGGTCACCAAGATATTACATGATAAAAGAGTTTGAGGTTTAACTGCACATCATATAAATTATGAAAACACACTTCCTGAAGTATGTGATTTAAAAAAAATAAAAAAAAATCCACAAAATGTTGTTTCACAGTAGAAACTTTTATTTCACAGATATATATTTTAAAGTGCGGGATGCAGACCCTGAAGCCATTCAAAATAATTAATCCAACAGATATTCCACAGATACATCCTAAATCCTTCAAAAAGTGTACATTGCACACTATTTATATCTTATATCTAAAAAGAAAGTGCAAGCGCGTGTTTTCAGCTGATAAAACTTGTTAAAGGCATGATAGGCAACAGGCTAGAATGAAAATGTGAAAAGAACTTCAATTTATATGATGAAATGGTGTCATATGAAAACACAACACATCTTAATCAGATCAACTTTTCAATTTGTTTCTTTGTTGTTGTTGCTTTAATTCACGTTTGTCATGATTACAAACTGATTTTAGATGCTGTCCAGAACGAAAACCCCAGAGAACAGTGTTGTTCATGTTATGTTTCTCTAAATGTTTTTCATAAATGATGCAAGAATAGCACACTGAATGTTCATCTCATCGGATTGGTGCAGGTTCTGCGGATCAGAGAAATAAAGGATTACAGTTAAATATTGACAGTGTGAGTTAAATATTTATTGGGGAAAGTTCTTTGATTTGTGTACGTGTATGACTTACAGTTATATCGTCCATGTAGTAGCAGTGGCGCAGGTTGAGGTGGCCTACGAAGTTGCGGCTGTAGTACTGCGGATCACCGTGAGGTGTCGCCACACACACTGGACACACCTAGAGGGCGCAAGAGGACACACAACAATTCTTGAGCACGGACTAGTCAGCACCATAGACTGTAAAAAATGGTCAGCACTGCTGATTCATTTCAAACTGAAGGTGTGTTTAAAATGCTTTCTCAAATTAGAATGTGAAATATGTGAAATATGAATGGAATTACATTAAAGGAACTAGTTAATGTTTCAAATGAATGTGGTGCAAGTTCGATTCAACACATTGGACATTAGAACCACGAAACCTGACTGACCACACGTCTGCTGTCATTGGCGTGACGGTCATTGCAGTGATCGCGTAGATCGAGTTCATCCATTCCATTATCTTGGCAGTATGGACACACAAATGTCCTCACGGTTAAACTGAGAGAGAGAGAGAGAGAGAGAGAGAGAGAGAGAGAGAGAGAGAGAGAGAGAGAGAGAGAGAGAGAAAACAACAGAGAAATGAAATATCTACAAGTAAAATAGCCTACGTTTTTTTTTTAAAAAAAAATTATTTAATTATTATTTTTTTCATATAAATTTAGGAGACTTGAAGTATATCATTATGAAATATATAATTAATTAATTAATTAATTAATTGCAACAATTCTAGGCCTACAAGAACCGTTTTGGGTTCCTGAAGAACCCCCAGAAATTCAAATAATTTTATTAATCTGATTCTGAACCTTTTGTGCAATAGAAAGTTAAAGGTTCTTAATGGAACCAAAGATGCCAATAAAGAACTTTATTAACAAACCTTATTTATTTAATTTTTTTAAGAGTAGGCTATAATACAATGTTCGTTCATTTTTCATGCCAAAATGATCCTAAATAAATGCTTATCAATTTGAAATTACCCTATTTTTAGAATTATGTATAGCCTAATGGTGCATTATTTGGACAACATGTTTGCAGACAAGAAAAATCTGAAAAAAAAATTCATAAAATGAGCACCAACTTAACAAGAGGTATAGCAAACTCTAGCACATTAGTGGGGTGAGATATAAATAATAAATAAATACAAATAAAATTACGACATTAAAATAAATTGAATATTAAAAATGTATTAAAATAAGTAGATTAAAATAAACAATACAAATAGATATCAAATAAATAAATAATATTATGATTAGAAAGAAACACTTTTTGGGTAATTAACATATTTGGCATAAAAGAAATCCCCTCTGCTCTAGAATGTCATTGTATACGTAAGTTTAGGATTTGTTGAATTACTGGAATAGTCATCCCAGTAAGGCGTTCATTGGAAGGGGTTTTCCACATGCTTTGGCAGTGCAGTGTGTTTATGAAAAGAAGTGGATATACCGATGTCCTCACCTTTGAGGTTGAAGATTATTTTCCATTAGAGTGATCTCCGTTTGCCATGGCCTGTGAATGAAACAAAATATAAGTTAGCCAAGTCGATCAAACTTATTATCAATATATTATCCTCTTGATTATTCACTTACCAATCATCAAGCATCGCCTGTAAATCTTCCCCGGGACCGGCAGCATAAGGCACCAGTGGGATGGGGTTTGGATGCACTGGGACAGGGTTTGGAAGCAGTGGGACAGGGTTTGAATTCAGTGGGACAGGGTTTGGCAGCAGTGGAGCCGGGGCAGGTCTTTGGGCGGCTTGCAAAACACCCCCTTGGGCAGCATTTAAGGTTGCTACATTTGCAGGTTGAACTCGAATCCGTGGCATTGGAACGGGTCGTGTGGCTGGACTTAAAAGAGGACGGGCTTGGTTTTGTGGGGCAGGTGCCATAGCCTGATTGGGCAGAATGACTTGAGCGCCAGTGTTTCTATGTTGTGTCTGTTGATCTTGAAGTCGGCTGATGAGACTGTTGGTTTAAAAGCATTGTAAATTCTTTCAAGTTTGACAGAAAAGGCACTAAATGTTGAAATTTGCCTGAGACTTACGTATGTATGTTTGAGCCTTCACGTGCTCTTGAATTAAATACATCAAAATTCCCTGGCAGGATTTGGTGCAGATGCCTTCTAGGCTACAAGAAAAATATTCTTAAGCATTCAGTCTTTAATGAACTTAGCCTACAGAAAGATGGTATTTATCACAGGCCATATTACCAATGGATTATTTGGAGAAACATTGCTTCTGAATCTGCAGTGTGGGCAGTGAGTCCTGAATCGAAAAGATTGATTGAGGCATCTCTGGCAAAATCTAGAAGTACAGAGAAAGACAAACACTGTGTGAGAGAGTGTAAAATAATCAACTATCATCAGGAAGAAGAATAAAGTGGCTGTCAATAGAGGTAGCCTAGTCAACACGTCATGTGATGGAATTTCCCTTTAGAAAGACTTTCACTTTTGATAGCTCATGTTTATCAGAAATTATATTTATATGTGGAGGATATAATATAAATGTATGAAAAAAGAGCAAATAACAAACAATTCCACCATAAACACTGTTTTTCAAATACAACCCAAAAGCATTTTTTTTTTTTTTTTGGAGAAAATGTGATTAATTTAGTGAGTTCCATCCAAGACATTTCTGTATAAAATTACAAAATATTTAGAATGTTAAGTTATGTTTAATACATGTCTTAAAAACTTACGAGATTGATCTAAATTTGTCTGTTTTAAGTGTCCACTCCACATGAAGGCACCAAAATTATATAGCCTATTTGAAATATAAATCACACTTACACCTTTCCACAGCATGATGAAGGTTGAGAAGGATTACTTATTTTCTCTTTGCACACTGGACACTCTTCCTCTTCCTCTGAAGCTGACATGTCAGCTGTCCAGTTGTCAGCTATCTGCTGGCAGTCTAGTCTGTTGATATCTTTACTTTCAGATTGCAATTACTTAAGTACAGTCAACTTCCTTATTGCCTTAAAGAGGGAGTGTGCTCTGTAACGTCAGCTTACTTTCTTTTTCATTGGTGATAAATATGAGATGGCCTTTTGGAACTTGTCTTCTAAATAAAGTGACGTGACTCAGAGACCCTGAATGAGGCCATATCTTTTGAGCTTTTTATGCAATTCAAAATCTGTTTATATAGGCTAATGGACATATTTGTATGAAAGCAAAACACTGATTATAATATGGGAGAAGTGAGTTTTGTTACATGAATACTTACATTGTGGTCTGGACATGCACTTTTTAAAAAAAATTATTATGCCTTTAAATAGGCACTTTTATGTTAAGAACCTTTAGTGATCAGAAGAACTTTAGAGATTTGTGAAATGGAAAGATTCAATGGATGTGAAAGGTTCTTCACCATCAGTGCAAAAAATAACCTTTATCACTGCTGACTAACCATCACAATGTCCTGGGACATAGGCTACTTTTATTTATACTGTCTGTCTGTCTGTCTATCCGTGTTTTCAGTACCTACCTGTCTGTCTAAAACGCAAAATCGTCAATGTCAAATTTAAATAAGATGTAGCCAATCAACAATCAACAATGATTATATGTTCAGGTTCGTTATGTCCACTAGTGACGTTTGTTTCTGACACAAAAGGTTATATCTTGTCATTTTGTCACATCTGACTTTATTTCTAGCCGTTCCGAGTTTATAACTCGGATTTCTGAGAGAGAGAGAGAGAGAGAGAGAGAGAGAGAGAGAGAGAGAGAGAGAGAGAGAGAGAGAGAGAGAGAGAGAGAGAGAGAGAAAAAACAAGTCAGAATTTTGATATGTAAACTCGCAATTGCAAGCAAAAAGTCGTACCCTTTTTATTGTTTTATTCCGTGTAGGACAATAGTTTCTCACTACTTTTAATGTTACACTCTTTTACACAAATGTTGTTTTTATTCAACCTGTATTACATTTGTGCCGGTCTGTCTTTGTCTATCAAAAATACAGAAAGTAAAAGTTTTTTTTTTTTTTTTTTTTTTAAATCGGTAACAGGGCTTTTATTATGGAAGAAGGAGAGCTTTTATTTTATTGCGGAAGTGAAATCACCTGACCACCGCTAAGCTTCTTGGGCAAATTCGATCAGCAGGCAGCAGTGGATTTCAACATGTCTGCCGTCGGCTGTCAGTAAAGGAGGTATTTGTTTTCAACAGCAGTCAACAACAGACCCGTGAGCTCGGTGAAGAACAGACGAGGGCCGCGCTCATGGCTCAGTGCGTGCAGTCAGTGCAGGAGTTCATCCAGGACTCGTTCGTGCCGATGGTGGCCGTCCTGTGCAGCGAAGATGCGGAGAGAGTGACCCGCAAAAACAACCTGACTTTCCCCGAGCTGCTGCGGCCTTTCTGCCGCCTGACGTCCGAGGGTAAGAACCCAGCTGAGCAGACAACCGCGGATCACACATCACAACTGCTTATCACTCGAGAAGACGGCTGTTATACATACACACTCACTGGCTGTGTGTTATACACACACATACTACACTTTGACAAAACCTAGTGAGCTGTCTGCCTATGCTAAATTGCCTAAAACTGACTAACGTTTGATGCCATACTGCTATTAAAACTTAGTTATGCTTTGACAGGCAGCTCAGTAGAGTTTGTGCGACATGCCTACAATACTTTCCTCGGATAGCAGCTTACTAGGATTTGAGACACGCTGTAAATGATGTCCAGGCAGGGTGCTCAGTAGGTTTTGAGACACACTGTAAATGATGTCCAGGCAGGCTGCTCAGTAGGTTTGAGACACACGCCCTAAAATGCTGTTTAGATAGACAGCTCACTGGATTTTTATTCACACACCCCAAAATGCTGTCAAAATACTGCCACTATGCTGTCTAGGCTGGTTGTCAGCTCACTAGATTTTTAGGGCCCTATCTTTGTCTGGTGAGGCCCCTGGCCAGATGTCATTGGAGGTTCCCTAGCCTCTGTTGATCATAGTGGCAGACCTCGTACTGAAAAGGTCATGTTTTGATTGATATTAATAACATTAAATATAGTTTTCTGTGCCCTATCTTGCATTTTATAATGCAGAGCCTGGGCCCTATGGGCTGTTGTGTGTGTTTAGAAATTTGGAGCTTTCTGCGCCTTGAGTCCCTGGGACTTCACTGGTCATGATATGGCTGACATGATGATATGACTTAGTGTGATTATCAAATCAAAGGTTGCAATTTGATTATATATATATAGTCTGACTCTGACTGTTATGTGCATGTTTTTGAATAAAGCTCTATTACATCTCAGAGTGTTTTCAGCTCAGTTCACAGTAAATGCTGCTTCTCACCAACACAATTGCTGTATGTGCGCTGAGTTTAACGTGCATTTTGGGAACACAGAACGCAAGTTCACTTTAATTTCCAGCATTTCTGTGGACAGATTTTTACACATTTTTACATTTCAATAGTATTTCGGCAAAACAAAAACAAAGATTTGAAGTAGAATTTTACCCATAAATGTTATTAGCATTGCAGTGTAAAAGTGTAAAAAAAACAAAAAAAAAAAACATTTAGGATACAATTAATCAAATATATGTTTTTTTTTTATTTCATAGGTCAATTGTAATTTACAACAATAATATGTTTAGGTCTTAATTTTTATAATTAGATTTAAAAATATAATTTATATTTATATATATAAATAATAATATTAATAATAAAAAGTCAAAACACTTACTAACAGAATATTTTTTTTATCTGTTTATTTGCATGTCATGTTCCTGGTTAATGTTGTTCACGTGTAAATATGTTGTTCAAATATTGAAATATTAATTTGACATCTCAGTGGATACTTCAAGTAAACATTTTACATCTAGAGGTTCAGCTGACAAAAAAAAAAAAAAAAAAAAAAAAATGTGAACCCCTGCGCTAGATGTTCTTTGTGTTTCCTTTGTAAGTATAATCCAGCCCTGAGTCAAATGACAGGAAGGGTCACGACTCACAACCCGAAATCGGATCTGATTTCCGCTCACCTGAGCATTTTGTGACCAGAGACTCAGACAGACACAGCACAGATCAGATTCCTCTGTTGGTGAGGGTAAGATAACCACTGAAATACAGGTCTGTGTTGGGCCTGTGCTCTTAATCACCAGCCTATCTCTAGTAAAGTATATGGGATAATCCTAAAGAGGCAGGCAATCAGATCAACTGGCTCAACTTATGAAGACTGTGGTTGTTTACATTAGCATACTGGTCTGTGATGGTAATGTTGCCATTAAATCGCAATGCAATACTGATATAAGTTGCCGCTTAAAAGTTTGGGGTCAGGAAGATTTATTTATTTATTTTTTTTTGCTGATAAAGGCCGTATTTATTTGATCAAAATACAGGGAAACTGTAAAATTGTGAAATAATTAAATAAAATGTAATAATCTCATTTAAATTTTTTATTATTATTAAAATATTTCACAATTTTAGAATCAATATGTAATTTATAAATCGGATAGTTTCGGTACTTGATTTTGACTCCGCTCCAGGTCGTGGCTAACAACACCCCTTGTTCAAGATTCACTGTCAGTGTCGCATGATCCTTCAGAAATCATTCTAATATGCCAATTTGATGCTCAAAAAACTTTCTTATCAACGTTATTATCAATGTTGAAAACAATTGTGCTGCTTAATTTTTTTGTGGCAACCATCATGCATTCTTTCCAGGATTAATCAATAGAAAGTTCAAAATAATATTCGTTTGACATATTATACATGTCTTTACTGTCACTTTTGATCAATTTAATACATCCTTGCTGAATAAAATTATCAGTTACATTATTTCTTAAAAAAAAAAATAGTGTCAACTTGACAACAGATGCCATTTTGGATGGTTTATTGGAAAATTGTTACAACAAATATTCCTATTAGCCCAAGGATTAGAAACAAAAAGTTTGGCCTTCTTTTCAAATGTAAACCTGATTAAGACAAAATTAACTGAGTCACCGCAGTCGACACTGGACACATGACGACCCCTCAGAAGAACACATGATGGGCAATGAAAAGATTTGTGGAACAGAAGGGGCGTTTTCTGAAAGTTAACTGCAACAAATTCTTTGATTTTTATGGAAAATTTTTGGAACAAAATAACGTTTACTAGCTGGTTATCAGCATTTACTCTGAAACAATTGAAAGGGACTCTGTGCACTGTTTCTTATTTCATTCGTTTTTAGTTTCTGGTCATTGAACCGCTTTTAAATCCCTTTCTGAGCTACGATATAACACACAGAATATCGGACATTCAGGAATCGTGGGAAAAAATATGGCACATGTTTTGTTGTAGCTCATAGTCAGTCATCATTGCTCTGATTCACTTGTTGTCTGTTCTCTTATGAGATAACTCTTTCAGACACCAAGAGTGTCAGTGTGTTGTGTTTTTCTGAGAAGTTATATTAACACAGGGTGACCCAAATGAACACAGTGCTCTCTCTGTGTGCGCATGTGTGTGTGTGTATGTTTTGTCTTTCGGTAATGTGATTGGATTTATTCAGGAATGCCTTGGCTGCAGAGGAGCAAAGTCTCATCTTTATTCTGCATGTTATGCTTATCATATGAATTGTGGAGTGAGAAAACACAGGCGCATTATGGGAAAGTGCTCAGAAGAGGGTGTGAACATCAGGGGGTGGCAACATATTTGAACAGGGAAGGTTGGATGGAGGGTTAAGGTGAGGTCTAGAGGGCAGAAACCCAGCTGTGTTGTGCTATTCTTTGACTATTTTTCGTGAAATTGACAGGAATCCATTATGCACTGTAAAATAAGGAAATAATACATCCTAAATACAAGAACGGTGGCTACTGCAGTTGAACTTTCCTATTGGATGTTAGCGGTTCTTCGTGCCGTACGTACGTAGGTTTCAGCTCACCACGTTCTTGGTACGAGCTACGCCCTTGGGAGTATAAAAACCATCTTGTTTCGTCAAAACCACTGTAGCGAGTCATGAGTTGGAATTGCGAATATTGAAAACGTTCATGCAGGATAGAGTGTTTTAGCATCTATTTCGTCCCCTCTATCTCCGCTGGGGTCTGCCCACTTTTTCAGCATTTTTCAAATATTGGCAGTGGGTGAAGTCAGGCTCTGACCAGGGGTTTAGTTACCCTTTAAGCAGCACAACGGTTTTCAACATTAATAGGAATAAATGTTTCTTGCGCAACATATCACCATATTGGAATGATTGTGTAATGATGCTGAAAATTCAGCTTTGCATCACATGAATAAATTGCATTAAAATATTAAAATAGGAAAGTTATTTCATGCATTTTTTTGATTATGATCTTGTGGTCCAGGGACAACCAATTTTGGGTTCTGCTGGACACTGTAAGTTGTCTTGGATAAAAGCTTCAGCTACAAGAAAATTAGCAGTACTGTTATGAATTTGCCATCAGCTAGTTCGACTGACAAACTTCCTCCTCCTCCTCTCCCTTCTTCCCATTTTGCCCCTGTTACCGAACTGTAGGTCATCTGCGTGACCCCAACAACCAGGTGGTTGTGGTGAAGGGTCTCCGGATCAGCGTGACTGGGATCAACACACGTCCTCCACAGACCCCAGAGCTGCAAAGGGTCCTCAGCCAGGCGGTTTCTGTCTGCCAGCCTCCTGAAGGCTCGCCTGCCAACGTCATCTCGGCTGGAGACTACGACCTCAACATAAGTGGTAAGTGCTTGTGGAGAGTTTTCTGTTCATGGTGGGGAAATCCATTGAGGAGCTGATTCTGTTATTGCCACATTTTTAAAGGAGGAAAGTGGAAAGGCCTAAAGTGAACAGAAAGAGGAACTGACCAATTGTTTCCTAATGCAACATATTTACAGTTCTATATGTGGCTATGTGTTGCATTTTTCAGTAGCGATAAATGAATCTGGGCAATATACACTCTCCTAAAGGATTATTAGGAACACCTGTTCAATTTCTCATTAATGCAATTATCTAATCAACCAATCACATGGCAGTTGCTTCAATGCATTTAGGGGTGTGGTCCTGGTCAAGACAATCTCCTGAACTCAAAACTGAATGTCAGAAAGGGAAAGAAAGGTAATTTAAGCAATTTTGAGTGTTGCATGGTTGTTGGTGCCAGACGGGCTGGTCTGAGTATTTCACAATCTGCTCAGTTACTGGGATTTTCACACACAACCATTTCTAGGGTTTACAAAGAATGGTGTGAAAAGGGAAAGACATCCAGTATGTGGCAGTCCTGTGGGCGAAAATGCCTTGTTGATGCTAGAGGTCAGAGGAGAATGGGCCGACTGATTCAAACTGATAGAAGAGCAACTTTGACTGAAATAACCTCTTGTTACAACCGAGGTATGCAGAAAAGCAGTTGTGAAGCCACAACACACACAAACTTGAGGCAGATGGGCCACAACAGCAGAAGACCCCACCGAGTACCTCACACCTCCACTACAAATAGGAAAAAGAGGCTGCAATTTGCAAGAGCTCACCAAAATTGGACAGTTGAAGACCGGAAAAATGTTGCCTGGTCTGATGAGTCTCGATTTCTGTTGAGACATTCAGTTGGTAGAGTCAGAATTTGGCGTAAACAGAATGAGAACATGGATCCATCATGACTTGTTACCACTGTGCAGGCTGGTGGTGGTGGTGTAATGATGTGGGGGATGTTTTCTTGGCACACTTTTCTTGGCACACTCAACCCAATAGAGCATCTTTTTGGGATGTGGTGGAACAGGAACTTCATCCCCTGGATGTGCATCCCACAAATCTCCATCAACTGCAAGATGCTATCGTATCAAGATGGGCCAACATTTCTAAAGAATGCTTTCAGCACCTTGTTGAATCAATGCCACGTAGAATTAAGGCAGTTCTGAAGGCGAAAGGGGGTCAAACACGGTTTAGTATGGTGTTCCTAATAATCCTTTAGCTGAGTGTAAGCAAGCATTTATATCTCAATATGCTTCGTTTCGGTTGATAGCAATGTATATCACAATATACACGATAATTATTGGAAACTAGAGATGTCATGACTAATTGCCATAATGTTAAACTAAAAAAAAAATTTAACTGACGAGTCTAAGAAAATTGCCTGCTTAAAGGGATACTCCAATTTTTTTGGAAATAGGCTCCCCCAGAGTTAAAACAGCTGAGTTTTACCGTTTTCGGATGTATTCATTCGATTTTCTGATATTTAGAAGAATATCAGTAACCAGACAGTTTCTGGTCTATTTTCACTTGGAGTGAAAACTGCCTATTTTTCATCTGTAACATTAGCACAACTCTAATTTGAAAGTAAATTTGACATTTTCAATATCATCTAGAACCTTTATTGTTTGTCAAAGTAATGGTAGATATCAAAAATTTAGATTTAGATTAAATTTAGATTTTATTGTATACATATTTTATACCATTTAAATAATTATGAACACTGTAGTGAAAGGGCTTCATAAATAAATAAATACTATACTGTTTTATCAATGTCTGTTCAGCATGTTTTTCCCCCAATGTAACTAACATATTTTGCACATTTATACTGATTTATTGTTTTTTTTTTTTTTTTTACAGATATTTCTAAATTTTCAAAATGAGTTACACAGAAAAATGTCTGACTTCTAAAACATAACTGACATAACTAAAAATGAAGACTTCTAAATGAAAAAATAAGCTAAGTAAATCAAAATCTGCAGAGGGTATTTAAGCATTTGAGGAGAGGAATATGTATATTATGAGCAGTTTCGTGATTTTTAAACTTAAAAAAAAAAAATATAGAATTCGTTTTATAGTAGTCTTTCATATCAGCACCTGATGAGGGCACCAGCGGAAGGAAAAGAGTGAGAATTCCCTTGAGGAAAAGAGTGAGAATCCAATGTCATAATTGTCCATGAAATTAAAGGTTTTGGTTTGCATTACACATTTATGATTTATCGTTTCTAATCTTGTTTTTAATTTTTTCACCCCCCTCCCCCCAACACTTCTCTTGTGGATTAATTCTTGGTAAGAGCTCTTACGTCATACACATGCTTTCCTTTAGTGTGTGTATGAATTGCCAGGTCTCACACACATGTGTGCTGTGCTATGCTGTGCTGTTAACCCTTTAAACAATGAGTGTGATGTGTTTGGTTCCCTCTTAGATCATAGGCTGACAGTAGAGCCTGTTCCCCCACGTAGCCCCTCTGCTACACCAATTACTTAGGTGTGCATAAAGCCCGACAAACCCCTGCCCTGACACTAACACGCCAAACTACACCAGCCGCATCCTCCTTTCAACTGAATAAGCGTTGATGAATGCATTTTTGGTTTTGGATGCGTTACGCTTTTGTGGTTCCTGTCAGTGAGCTTTAACCAGACTGCCTGTCTCTTCTCCTCTCAGACCGCACGGTCAAAGCGAGCGTTCCCTGGTACTCTGACTGGAAAGAAACACTCACCCAACTGAGTTCGTCCAAGTACTACACAGGTATTCCCGTCCTTCCCGTGCTGGGAGTGCGTGAGAGGGCTTTCCTCAGACGCCTTCTCCCAAATCACTTCCTGGCCTCGCTCGCTCCGTAGCACACCTGCCGCTAAATCTCTTTTCCTCTTTCCTTTTTCTCAGGATGTTGGTGGTGGTCCTATAGCTTCCTGTGTGTGTTTGAGATAGATCCAAGGAAAATGACTCATTGTGCTGAAACTGTCATATAATGGTTTAGAGATTTCTTCATTATATGTGTTCCAGTTGAGACTCAGACGATATTTACCGATTGTTTCGACCGTCTTTTTTTAAAAAAAGTTTTCAGCTCAGTGAGTCATTTTATCTGTCTCACTTTCTAGTCTAGTGTCTCCTCCTCTCTGTAGATCCACTGTTCCTGTGAAGTAGAGATTGACTTTACATGCACTTTTTAAAAATCAGTTTGAAATATTGGTTTCTTTCTTGTTATACACTGTAAGAAATATCCTGTTAAATTTACTGTAAAATACTGGCAGCTGTGGTTGCTGGAAAATGACAATGTTTCAGGTATTACAAGATGGCATATTGATGCCTGTACTGTATATTAAACAACTTCTATACTATGACACTTGTAACTTGTAAGAAGAAAAACATGTAAACATTTGAAAGGGGCTGTTATTATGGCAGCAATCACATACATTACAAAATAAACCAAGCAGTTTTGTGTCTACCTCATGTAAATAAGAGACCATATTAACTTGCTAATTTTCACATTTTTAAAATGAAATAAATTCACATTTTGATATAAAATACAATACAGACAATCATTTTAACTAGTGCGTATATCTTCAGATTTTGAAACAGGAGATTTAAATAATCAAACAATAAATAGGATGTTTTCCTATTATTAAATTAAATTTATTGAATTTATTCATATTATTACAAGCATATGACATTTACAGCAGACAATCATGCGACTGACCACATAAGCAGTGCTCTCCCGGGTTCATAGGATAGCAAAACTCGCTCCTCCACCGCAAATAAATAACCATCCGAATGCATGAGTTTTATTTGTGAGGTGCCGTGCAAATTAATTTTACAGACGTGTCACGTGAGAAACAATTTTCCGAATAGGGCTAAAGACGGTCTCAAAAACGTGGTTTGAAATTGCTGGTGTTTCTGAGACCTTGCAACCAATCAGGACAACGTGTGATCGTCAACGAATGGATCTCTGAGCTGGTGTGAGTGAAGACTTTGAAAATCTTTTCTTTGTACTTTTGTCAGTTAAATAAAGGTTAAAAAGAATTAACAATCACAAATTCTTGATTTTATTGCATTTTACTAAATGTCACAACATTTCTGGATTTGGGGTTGTATGTAAAAAAAATCATGATTTGTTATCATAACTTTTTTTTTTTTTTTGTCATATCAACTTAGATAATTTATGTGGTTCAGATCAAATCAATCTCCTTTATTGGATTAACTCAATTTTTCAATTTCAATAAACTTAAAGTTTTAAGGCATCCAAGTTACTTCATTTTTTAAGTTAAACCAACAAAAAATTTTACAGTGTAGTTTTTACTTTCAAAAAACACATTTGACAGTATTTTACAGTGTAATTTCATATGATGTAATGTTAAAACATTTTCATTGTATATGGCAAGGTCACCTTGCAGTTAACAGGTTTTTACTCTTGCTGTATATATACTTGTTGTACATATAACAGATATTTGTACATTCTATCAATACACTAATACTCCCAAAGAAGTAAAAAGTTAGCTGAATATTACGTATTTAAACTTTTGGATTTAGAATATGCAAAACACATTTTTAAAAATCCTTGTGGTTTTTCTGAACTTAGTAAGAAGCTTATATGATAGACTTGTTTAATGTCATGTTCATGAAACACCAGGAGATATACTCAATTTATATTTTTCTTTATGGAAATTACTTATAATATTTGTAATTATGATTAGCCTTTATCGTTACATTAACACATTTTCTTCTTAGCTGGAGGCTTCAATGGGATACACAGCATTACTGCAGGGGGTGTGCTAATTATAGTTTGAAAACCAATTAAAATGTTCATTAGGCAAAAATACATTTTACCACAGCTAAAGTTCAGCTTAATGTTTAATTGTCCAGGCCATAATTTAACTGTTGGTTTTACACAGTACGCAACAGGGGGTCCATGTACTGATAGAAGTTAAAAGCTCCTGTTTTAAAACACGCACACACACACACATATATACAGGTAAATTAGTTCTTCTCACTAGAAAGTTGCCATTGTAATAATCAGAGCTACTCTGCAAACGGGATGTGCTTCATTGATTATGATGTGCTAGATATGGTTTGTTGTTTTGTAGTGTCAACATGGTGTTTCAGCTCTACCCTCGCTGTAAAGATTCAGATAAAGAATTGATCTTGAGGCTGCCAGAGTGGAGTGCATCATGCCGTCTGCTTATTGTCATGAATGATTCAGAGAGGACCATTGATTGAGACGAAATGTCAAGGAACTGAACTAATGAATGTGGAGCATACAAATCAGTCCATCCTCATCTTCCCTCATTGCTGGATATAAACTAAAAGGGGGAAATTGATCATGAATGCTGATGTTTGCGTTAAAAACAACCTGCTTTTCTTTAAGCAAAATTAGGTTGAATCTTAATTGTATCATTAAGGGTTTCAAAGTTATGTTAGATTTAAGATCCCGATTTAAGGTATGGTCATATTTTCCGTCTTTTGGTGAATTATTATTATTATTTAAAATTTTTTCTGTGGGCGAAATCAAGTAATTTGAGTAGGAATACTTAAGATGAAATATTTCCCCTTACAGATTTCCCAGTGGCTTTATGTTGACCAACAGAAAGCTGCTTGGTTTAACTTCTGTGTGAACTGGGCTTCAGACATCGTTACACTATTGACAATATAAACAAACGACCTTTTTTGCCCACAAAATTTAACTGAAATTTTTGGTAATGTGACGGGACCTTTATGCCTCAAAAAGCTGAATTTACATTTTAACAAATTATTGTAAAATGATTAGGTTGATTTCGATCTATTATTTTGCTGTAAAAGACTGTAAAATCTGATCTGTTAAGCTTCTATTGAATATCAAATGTCATTTTTTTCCCCCCTATTCGTCCTGCCTTTCATTATGTGCTTTTCTCCTCTTCCTCCTGGAGGGTTGGTCATGTGGCCTGTATTAATCTTGTTTCTGAAACAAGATAATATTTTTTGTGCGTGTGTTTATCTTACAGCCACAACACCATGGTTTGAGGCTTACCGCGAGAACTTCCTGCAGTCCATGCCGGCATCTGAGCACGAGTTCCTTAGCCACTATCTGGCCTGTATCCTTTAAAACACAGATAAACAACTTCAACTGCCCCTCTCTTAATAACTCGACCTTGCTTCTCTTTTTTTTAAGCTTGTATTCTTTCTTTATCACAAGGGATGCACCTACATTTTGACTGTATAAAGCTTTCTGCTAAGAATGCTATAAAATGTAAAAGTATTTGTTTCTAAAATACATTATTTTAATTTATTTATAAATGTTATCTAAATATAAACAACACATTCTCATCCCAGGGCATCATATAGGTGACGTTTTTGAAATTGTGTCTAAATCCGACGACACTCTTCGGTTATTGGTAGGTTTAGGTCTGGGGTAGTGTTAGGGTTAGACCACTAGGACGCACCTTCTGACCCATATATATCTGCGTCTCATATTGACGCTAAAGGGTGCCATGTCCGTCGGATGTAGACGCAATTTCAAAGCGTCACCTATATGACGCCTTGGGATGAGAACGGGCTGATGTAAATTATAGTTATGGATGTCCATTGATGCAAAAAAGGGTGTATATATATACACTTCCGTTCAAAAGTCTAGAATAACTTAGAAATAGTAATATTGTGACATCATTCTATGCTTGCTTGCCCAGTCTATCCAGATATTTTATTGAGTTGGTTTCGGGCTAGAATATATATATTTTGTCACTCTTGTAAATAGCATTCTCTTCTCCTCCTCTTTTTTTTTTTTTTTTGGTTGTATAACTTTTTTTCCCTCTAAGTCTCTGTTTTGCTCTTCCCTCCATCTGTATTGTGAGAGATCTCCTGAACTCGACTGCAGGTATGTTGGTGGTGTCGTCCCGTGAGGCGGTGCCGACGGAGCAGTTCCTCAAGCTGTCCCAGGAACAGCACAGAATCCAGCACAGTGGAGAATACACCCACCCCAAATGGTTCATCCCCAACACGCTCAAATATTACGTGCTGCTTCACGATATCAGTGACGGAGACGAGCAGAGGTTTGTGTGTGTGTGTGTGTGTGTGTGTGTGTGTACATTAGTCTCAAGTGTTCTCCTTGTACAGGGGTCGAAATGAACTTTTTTACTTACAACTTCAAAAAGTTAGGAGCACCACCAAAACTAAAATGTTTATATAAATTCTTTCCCACACACTTGTCTCAGCATGTCTTGTGCTTGGCACTCTCCCTGTGCTTAAAGGGATACTCCACTTTTTTTGGAAATACGCTCATTTTACAACTCCCCCAGAGTTAAACTGTTGAGTTTTACCTTTTTTGAATCCATTCAGCTTATCTCCGGTTCTGGCGGCACCACTTTTAGCATAGCTTAGCATACATCATTGAAGTGCACAAGACCATTAGCATTTCTAAAAAAAAATGACCAAAGTGTTTCGATATTTTTCCTATTTAAAACTTGACTCTTCTATAGTTACATCGTGCACTAAGACAGACGGAAAATGTAGAGTTGCGATTTTCTAGGCTAATATGACTAGGAACTATAGTCTCATTCCTGCGTAATAATCAGGAAACTTCACTGTCGTACCATGAGTGCAGCAGGCGCGATGTTATGACGCAGCGCCTGAAAATAGTCCCCAGCTTCCAACGTGACCGGGACTAAGTTTGTGTTGTCATAACACTATAGAATTACAAACAGTAATAATATACAAAAATACTGCATGTTTTTTGTTTTGTTTTTTTTTAAACTTTTTTTTATTGGAACAAAGAACACAAATTTATCATGGATGCTACAATATCAGACAGTATAACAAAATAAATCCAACATCTTGATACAGAATATCACACTTTCTTCAATGGTTTACATACATCATCCATTTTTCCCAAAGCTTGTTACATTTGTCAAATTTGAGCCTTAAAGGGTTAGTTCACCCAAAAATGAAAATTCTGTCAGTATTTACTCACCCTCATGTTGTTCCAACCCCGTAAGACCTTCGTTCATCTTCGGAACACAAATTAAGATATTTAAGATATTAAGATCGCTCCTGCATACAGTCCATAGGCTTCTTGAGGGACTGGCTCTTGCTGTCCCCGAAAAGTCATTAAAGTCATCGTTAAAATAGTCCAAGTGACTACAGGGGCTCAATCTTAAGTTTATCAAACGACGAGAACACTTTTGTGCTCAAAAAAACAAAAAAAATAATGACTTTATTTCAACTATTCACTTCCTTCTCCATGAGCCTGTAAGTCATTTAACGTAGTGTGATTGCGTAGAGCAACGTCACACGTAGGCTCACTATTGGCCGACGCTGGTCATGTGTGTGTGATGCGTGTGACGTACAATAACAGAAGCTTACGCTATTAAACTAGTAACCTGACTCACGCAGAGGGAGAAATAAACGAATAGTTGAAATAAAGTCGTTATTTTTGTTGTTTTTTTGCGCACAAAAGTGTTCTCGTCGTTTGATAAACTTAAGATTGAGCCCCTGTAGTCACTTGGACTATTTTAACGATGTCTTTAATGACTTTTCGAGGACAGCAAGAGCCAGTCCCTCAAGAAGCCTATGGACTGTATGCAGGAGCGATCTTAATATCTTAAATATCTTAATTTGTGTTCCGAAGATGAACGAAGGTCTTACGGGTTTGGAACAACATGAGGGTGAGTAAATACTGACAGAATTTTCATTTTTGGGTGAACTAACCCTTTAACATAAATGTAAGTCTCTCCATACTGTATATTTCACTTCCGATCCCTAGCCATCGTTCCGTAGTTGGAGAGTCCAACCATTTACGGGTTATTGCTTTACAATATTTTTAATAAATATTTATCCTTGTCTAAAACATTTCCTGGTATTTTACCTAAATACGTAGTATTGAACAAAAAATCCATCTCTACTCTTATAATTTTCCCCATCTCTGCCACTACTTCTTGGCAAAATGATTTTAATTAGACAGATTTTTCAATGAATTAGTTGGAGAGAATTCCATTTCTATTCCAATTCTCAGTGGCGAAACCAGACATCACAGTCTTCCTGGGTGAGGGGTTGTGAAGATTAAGTGGAACAGTGGTGTGTTTGATCTGTCCAGTCGTTACATATGACACGAGGGCGATTCAAAAAATATGCACTGAAATACACTAACATTCAAATAATTGGGGTTTTCTTGCTATAGGCAGTTTTTATTTTATTTAATATGGTACTAAATTAGATTCTGTTTTAATTATCTAAGCTAGAAGTCAAAGGAAACAGGAAAATAGATCTACTTGCATGACTGTGTTCACTCACAATTCATCATTTATCTCTGTTACTGAAATCCGTTTATTAATTAAACTGCTTCTAGCTGAATTGGGCTCAGATTTAAATGTTGTATTAAAAAATAAAATAAAATGCCCAGTGGCGAGGGACTCATAAATGCCCTTTATTCAATATGCCGTTCAAAGCCTCTGGTATTCTGATTCTGCAATTAAACGAAAAGAGTTGATTAACACTGGAAACGTGTATCCAACCCTGCCTCGGGAATTAAAACGAAAGTGATGTCAGGAGAGAACATTTCTGCTTTTCTTTTGTAATTGTGTACATTTAATTAGAGGAATAAATCACAAACTGCATTCGCAATGTGCTTTTCTTTGAATATTTATTTCTGACATCAGTTGAGCGACTGGCATGCTTGCTTTCCTTTCCACTTACTGCATGTAGATAAGTTGCCAGTCACCCTAATCGTTCGCTGTCTGCAGCCTCAAGATCTGATGAATAGAAGATAACTTGACTGTGTGGAGAAGGATTAGGCTGTCATATAGATTTATGATGGTCTAGAAGAACTATTAGTGTCTATCTCTGTGTCTCTCAGGGCGGACTCAGTGTACGAGGATATGAAACAACGGTATGGTACTCAGGGCTGCTATCTGCTCAAGATAAACTCCCGGAGCGGTAGCACTGGTGCGGACGAACAGATGCCGGACCCCTGGAGTCAGTACTTGCACAAGACCAGCGTACACAACCCTGTGAGTCCCACAACCTCACTGGAGGCAATGAACATGCAACTAACTAGGCCTGTCACTTTACATTTCAAAATCGATCGCACGATCGAAACACGAAAATAGGAAAATCGATTTTAACGACCTTCTCTCGGAGCTCGTCACCATGTGCCTGCGTCACACAGCTACTGCAGGCTCTGACAAACATAACAGCAAATTGTAGTTCTCCATAATGTGTCTCTTTTTACAACAAAAATGTGAATTCTGCCGGACCCGGTATTCAGACAGCCTCATGAATTAAGATACAGATTTGGGCTACGGGCAACAATCATTCTAGTAGGCGAAATTTGTTTGACGTTTCTAATCGAAAACACAGCCATGTTGAAGCCTGCAGGAATGTTTTTCATTGATGTTATGGCAGTCCACTCTGCTTATTGTTTTTCGAAAATGTTGTTGCACTCCTGTTTTTCTTTGTGCACAAAACTTCACGCCAACAAATCATCAGAAGTATTGTTGGCTTTTTGCGCGTATCAAGTGCCCTGTTTACGTTCGTCCTAATGCCTGTTAGTTGTCTGTGGATTTGCCAGTATTTGGCGTTGTAAATGGAAACATCTTTAGATCAATTTTACAATTGATTTAATTAACTTTTATGTCTCAAAAATCAGGATTTGTTTCACAAAAGTGACATCCCTACAACTAATAAACTTCTGAGCCCGTATTCATAAAGAATCTTAGTTCAAAGAGTCGCTCCTAGTGACAAAACTCTAAGAAAATTGTTAGAAATGTGGGCGTTTACTCTTTAAAAAAATCCTAGTAAAGAAAAAAGTAATTCAGAAAGCATCTTAACCCTTAAAAGAGGTCTTAAGGTCAAAATTGTTATGAGTACGAATGAGGACTTTTAAGAGGCTTAAATAATAAAACATAATAATGTACACTATTTATAGTGTTCTTCCACCATGGTCCTTAAAATGAGTAATTGAATGTTATGAATTTATATTTATGATTGAATTATAATAATTATTTTTTTATAATTAAACATTTTGTTGAAGTAGTACATTTCAATCATTTCAAAATACATTCCCATGACTTTTTTAACCAGTTGTTTTTGAATGATTTTTATTTTATTTTAAAATGATTTATGTATTTTAATTCTATATTTTAATAATGCCAATAATAATTGCCTTTCATCCATTTTTATTAAATCCTGCTATAATATAATACTTTATTTTGCAATCATTTCCTCTAAAGAATTGTCTCAGCCTTTTTTTTATTTTTATTTTTTTTCTATACATTTGTCTAAAAGCAGTGTGGTGAACAATTGGTAAATCTAACAACATTTTTGATTGCGATTTGCAATTTTGATTTGATTGTTCTTAGTGAAATTTGTTGCTCTTTTGGAATTACTGTTGTGTGACTATGTTGGATTTGAAAAAAGAAATTTGTTCTGCCAAATGAAATGTTTAATAGGAGCTATATGAAGAATGTGCAGTGAATAATGCGGTTGAAAACAACATCGGTGCAGAGGAAGATGGTCTTGATCCTTCGGTTAGAGGTTAGTCCATTCCAAATGAATCCCATTTCCAGGGATTTTGATTATAAACCTCTTATTGATGAGAAATGTTGGTCAGATGTAAATTAGATGTTCCACTCATGTTTGCAGACACAGACAGCATCTCAGAGTCTCATCCTCTGCAGCTGGACCAGCCCACTGATGCCGTTTACCCTAGCAACAACCCTGTAAACAGTGTGGATGTGACGAAGGCCAGCTTGACCTCTCACTCCACCCCGACCCCTCGTGGAACCTGCCTGACCCTCAATGACCACGACCACATCCGGCAGTTTATCCAGGAGTTCACTTTCAGAGGATTACTGCCTCACATCGAGAAAAACATACGGCAACTGAATGACCAGGTACATAAACACACGCAATTTAAAGCCACAATATGTATTTTTTCTCTTTAAAAATAGCAAAAATAACTGTATGTTATATATTTCTATTAGACGTGTACTTACATTATCCCGACAGTTTCCACCAACTTTAAAATATGGAGAAATTTATAGTTTAATTCGAAGACACAAGACGTTCTTGAGCATCAAATCTTGAAACATTTATTTTTATTATTGTTATCAATGTTCAAAGGAGTCCTATGATCTTTCATGAATAGAAATTTGGGGAAAAAAAACATGTATTTATTTGAAATAAGAGTCTTTTTTAACATTATAAATGTTTTTACTGAGACCCAAAATTAACTTCTGATAGTATATTTTTTCTTGACAAAATAATAGAATTTTTAAAAATTGTATTATGTTACATTTTATTTACGATTAATTTGTAAATTGTTTATTTATTGCTATTCAGGTTTATTTTTCTTTGTCATACAAAAAAAATCTGATCTGATCAAATTTACAGAGCAAAGAAATAAAAATAAAAAGAAACGAGAAGCTTAACCACTAAATTGTACAGTACATATTTATTTTATAATTCCTTATCCATTAAAATCACTTAAATCATGTTTTATTGGCTCCAGCATCCTATATATATTTTCTTTTACCTTCTAACATTATACCTTTTATAATTCATTTATAATTCATTCTTGTTGGCTGTATAGTATTATTACATTGTTTTTTTTTTTTTTAAATATGCATATTTTGGCTGCATTCTTACATTAATAAAGAAGTTTTTATATTTTCAAAATAAATCCAATAGGCTTAAATTACCCATGAGTACAAGCCTAGGATCTGTTGATATTTATACATTTTGACAGTAATGCAAATATACTGTTCCAATCTTATAAAAAAAAAAATATATAATTTTGAAAGTTCTGCACAGTTTTTAAAGCTTTCCTTTCATCTTGCCTTTATTTTGCTTTATTTCCCATTCTAGCTTGTCTCGAGAAAAGGTCTGAGCCGATCTCTTTTCTCCGCCACTAAGAAGTTGTTTGGTGGAGGGAAGGTCCCAGAGAAGAGTATTGCTGAGCTAAAGAACACTGCAGGGCTGCTGTAAGCGACCTGAAGTACCAATTTAAACCTGTTTGTTGTTCTTTCATACATCTCATCTGATCATTGCCCCTTGTGATATCAGCTATCCGTCAGAGGCTCCAGAGCTTCAGATCAGGAAGATGGCCGACCTCTGCTTCTTAGTTCAACATTATGAGCTGGCATACAACTGCTACCACACTGCCAAGAAGGACTTCCTCTCCGACCAGGCCATGCTGTATGCCGCGGGATCGCTGGTGAGACGCACACCATGCTGCTGCTTGAGAAAAGCTCCACAGATAGGGACACTGGCATTGTTTCTGTGGTTATAAAGAGTAATACTGTCTGAACATGCCTCAGAGTGATTGCCTGGTGTCTCTCTCTTTACAGGAGATGGCTGCTGTCGCTGCATTTCTGCAGAGCGGGGCACCGAGGCCGTACCCTGCACACTACATGGACACGGCCATTCAGACCTACAGAGACGTGTGCAAGTAAGAAAATACTTGGTCTTAGACATGTTAGTATTTTCACCAAATAATGGTTTTAAGCCATTAATGTGTCAGTGGGAAATATCAGTTTACATTTCCAAACATTCTTTTTGCAATTAATTGTAATAATCCATTGAGATTTTTGGATTTGGAGTATGATAACAGCCAGTATGATCCACACAGAGATCTGATCTCACCATCATCGACTCTGTTTGTGATTACTCTGAGACAGACTAAATCAAGAACTGTGTCAACATCTCTCCAGGACACTTGAAGAAACCTACCAGAAAAAAAACTATGTGTACTGAGGACAAAATTGGTTTTAAATGGAAAGGGTGCTCACACCAAATATTGATTTGATTTAGGTAATAAAAGTTAATTGATATACAGTATAAAGTCAATTTATGACATTTTTTTTGAAAGCATCCTCACTTTACAGCATTTTTACACAAGTGCCTAAAACTTTCACTGTACTGTACCTTTGCAGGTAGGTTTCTTCAAGCGTCTTGGAGACATTGGGCCGTTCCATAAAATGATGTTTTGAAATATTAAATCTGTAGATGAGAATTTTGCGCTGACTAATGTTACACTTACGGCGTTTTCACACCTCTTGTTTTCTTATTTGGCCAGACGTGTTTGTGGCTTTTAAAATATAGTTTAACATTTTAACGGGATAGTTTACCCCAAAATTAAAATGATTTATTTTTATTAAATCATTTTCTCTCAGACGAGTACAATCATTTATTTAAAAAATTCAAGCTTTATAAATGGCGCTCACGGTTTTGAAGCCCAAAAAAGTGCATCCATCCATCATAAAAGTATCATACGACTCCAGGGGTTTAATAAAGGCCTTGTGAAGCGATGGGTTTTAGTAAGAAAATATTCGTTTTCAAATTTTATAAACTATAATAACCAGCTTCCGGTAAACATCCGTGTGCAAGTCGACTTTCGGCAGCTGTGCGACGTTGACGGTTTGAGGAGTCGTGTTTTCCGAAGCTCGTGATAGTTATTTCCTACTTAAGCAAAATATTCTCCTATTTGTGCAAAATATTCTCCTTTCCAACAGTGTTGGAAAGGCAAAAGTCGGTTTGCTGATGAAACAACGTTGTTTCTAAAAAATGAACATCATATTCCACTTGCCTTACATTCTGTCAACCATTTTTCTAAAGCTTCGGGGCTACATTTCAACCAAAATAAAGCGACATATTATCGTTACATGAGTTTCCTTTGCAGTCATTATTTAATATACAAATTCACAGATTTGATTATGTAACTTGTTTGTTTATCTGAAGTGGAAGCATTAAAAAAAATCGACTCAATGACGGACGTGGAAATGCAGAGTATAGAGCAAAACAAAACACCAGTCATGAATTAGAAGTCTAAATCGAGAATTTTAAAAAAAGGAAATGTCGCAGGATTTTATAAGAGAAGAGGAGCTTGAGTTTGTTGCCCTGGCCTATTCGTTTGAACTGCGAGTGACGTCTATTCTCACCTACTCCTACATCCTATGTAGTGTAGAGGTTACACGTCCGCCATAAGTTGACTTGCATACAGATTTTTGTCAGAAGCTGGTTATCATTGTTTATTTATTTCTTTTTTATATATCTTCATATACACTTAGTAAATCATGGGATAATTTTCCGTTTTGGGTGAACTATCCCTTTAATGTTTTTATTAGTATTTTAAATGAAATAAAAATAAACTGTTGCTTCTGTTTTTAGGCCAGACAGTATATGCTGATTTAACACTTGAGCACTTGATGAAAGGATCTTTTATTTTGGAAACGTGTTGCACAAATAAAATATATGTGTAAGACATTGTTTTTTGTGCTTGTGTCACAGAAACATGCTTTTGGCTGAGCGGTGTTGTCTTTTAAGTGCTGAGATTTTGAAGAGTCAAACCAAATACTCCGATGCTGCCACACTTCTGATCAAGATGACCAGTGAGGTGAGCTCAAGTCCCTGTTGACACATCTGAAGACTGTACCAAATATTTAGTCATTTCTTCACCATTATCACCCAGTAATCAGGCAACAGGGATCGTACAAGGTGCTTAAATGGATTGACGTGCTTGAATTTGACTTGTTGAAATGAATCTGAAAAAAAAGTAAGAAAAGAAAACCGCTGTCGCAACAGCGTTTAAGTGTGCGAATGGTGGTTGGAGCTCTGCCTTTATAACCAAACGGCAATTCCCCTGACTTGGCCATTGTCATCATTTGAACAAGCCCAAAAAAGTTGCATGCCATAGAAAAGCACCATATTTTAAAGGTTTAAAGGGGGGCGTGATCAAAAAAGTTTGAAAACCACTGGGTTAAAGAGATTTCCAATTACTTGGACAGTGCTGGTCAAGTGATATCTTCACCCTGGAGCCACTTTGCTTGTTGGTTGCGCCTTTATGGTGTTGTTCAAAGTGAAAGTGTTTTATTAGAAAAGGTGCAATGGGGTTACAAAAAGAAATTGGAAAAGAAGAAACAGAAAACCAAGAAAACAAGAGTGTCACCAAATCAATGAAATAATCACGACAAAATCCCCATAACCATTATCCCAAGCCTCTAAACTTTATACCAAAAGAAAAATGCAGAAACAATACCAAAATCTTAAGCTTATACGACGCTGTAAACAATCTATGCTGACTTAAACCAGAAAATACAATTGATGGCAATTACTCTTACAGAAACCTACCGTTGTTCCAAAGATACTTGTAAGAATCAATCAATAGAGCTATTTAGGATTGATTTGTAAGGTCAACATTCAGTAGACTTGTACAAAATTAAAGGGATAGCTAACTATGAAATTAATTTTTGGTATGTTTTAGCTTACCTCATGGGCATCCAAGATGTAGGTGTCTTTGTTTCCACAGTATTTTCAATTTTTATATTTTTAGGTCAAACCGTTCTTGTCTGTCAGTCATATAATGCACGTCTATGGTCACCACCTCAAAGAGCATGCGCAGAGAAGTCCAAATTAAACATGATTTAATGACTCGTAAATGTAAGTACACAGTGATTGCCTAAGACACAAAACGAGCAATTTGTGTGAGAAAACGAACAGTATTTATATCGTTTTTACCTCTTGTAACCACAGCCAAGTACTCTGAAGGCACTGGCGCATTGTGGCTGTGGTTACAAGAGGTAAAAACTATGCTCTGCTGCTCACATTAACCTAATTCACTTTACTCTTCTTGTTTCCCTCTCTAATAGGACTCTGACCTGCGGAGTGCACTCCTATTGGAGCAGGCGGCTCACTGCTTCATGAATATGCGGAGCCCAATGGTGAGGAAGTTTGCCTTCCACATGATACTGGCTGGTCATCGTTTCAGCAAAGCTGGACAGGTATGTTTGCTGATTCAGGAAACACTTTCCTATAATACACACAATTGTCCTCATCACAATTACATTAAAATCACTGGTGTCTAGATGGGCCCTGGCATGTTACAAGCAGGCCACAAGATTGCTTAAAATAAATTAAAATAAGACAAAACAAAGTTTAAAATAGCTAATATACTGCAATGTAATTACCACTTCAAAGGCCCAGAAAGGTAGTAAAGACATTATCCATGTGACTCCAGTGGTTCATCCTTAATGTTATGAAGCGACTAGATACTTTTTGTGCGCAAAAACAAAAATAACACATTTATTTAACAATTTATTCTCTTCCGTGTCAGTCTCTTGATGCTGTTCACGTTGTAAACGCAGTGCAACGCTTCCGGGTTCTACGTCAGAACGCCACTCAGTATTGGACGGATGCTGCGTCAGCAGGACACGCATGTATCGTGGTGCTCACGTGAACGGCATCAGAGACTTTATGAAAGGATCATTTTTTCTTTTTCAGTTTGACTGGAAACATATTGCATGTATGTAATGTGTGAAAGACATTGTTTTTTGTGCTTGTGTCACATAAACATGAGCGGTGTTGTCTTATAAAAGCGAATGAACATACCCTGTATCTGAGGTTAAATCACTATTAAGAATGCAACTGCGCATATTATATTTTTCTAACTTCAAAAGATTTAGAAACATTTTAATGATCCAAAAGATGCATCTCACAGCATGCTCTTGCTGTTAGAGGCGAATATGAAAGCGACGGCATTTCAGGAAAATAATGTTACAAGATTTGTATAATTTAAACTACCAAATTAAATAACTCCACTAACAGTAGCTGCTGTAGTTTGCATAACGCTGCTCTCCTTCTGCTCTCTTCTGAACTCTTCCCTGTCTTCATTATTGCTCCATGGGTTGCTAGATATCACAAATAAAGAAAACAAGCCCCTTAAAAATGCAATATAATAAACAGACATGGCAAAACTTTTATCCTAGAAAATTAAATGGCTTGATTTTTTATTTAATATGTATAAAATAGTTCAATATAAAATATTTAGATATTATACATTGATGGATAAAGTAAAACACTAACATGAGCTTGAAAATCTTTAATTCAAGTTTAATTACACCTATGAGTTATATTGCCATTGTAGCAGACATTTCAGAAATATTTTGGGGGGTCTTTGATAGTGGGGTTTGTTGGGGGTTCATAAAGGTTGAGAACCACTGCATTAAATGGATCAAGTGTTGAGATAATTGAATTGAATTAATTTAAATATAAATTTACTGGAGACCTGCCATCTCCAGAAATTGCCTTTATTGTTACTTACATCTATAGTTCAATGTGGCTTTCATCCACTTTGAAGGAGTTATATCACTTTCTATTCATTTACAGTCATTGCACCCAATCATCTCTGCCATTAGTCAGTCACGGTCAGGGCATAAATGCAGTGGAGTGAGGGCACTGTGACCTCCAATAGATAGAGATGCCTAAGTGACACCTAAATGCGACCATGATGCTAGGCCTCGTCCTGAGTCAAATGCTGATTTGCTGCTGGAAAGGTTCAGATATGGTCTGGCTGTCAATTTTCACCTGGAAGCTGACGCTGCTTGAACAGCCGTGAAAGCTATTGAACGTCCCAGTAACATAATAAAGTGCTCTCATGGATGGAGGTATTCTTTAAATGTGTCTGTTTACATTCTCTCGCTCTCTCACAGAAGAGACATGCATTGAGGTGCTACTGCCAGGCTTTGCAGGTGTATAAAGGTAAAGGTTGGACACTGGCTGAAGATCACATCAACTTCACCATCGGCCGGCAGTCCTTTACTCTGCGGCAACCAGAAAACGCTGTGGCTGCCTTCCGACACATTCTCATAAATGACAGCAAACAGTCGGCTGTACAGCAGGCTGCTTTCCTCAGGGAATACCTCTATGTGTACAAGGTTAGCAACACACACACACACACAGGTATCACATTACTTAAAATTGACTTTAAATGTATAATAACATTAGCTGAAGATTTACAGAAGACTTTTTATGCTTAAAAAATCTGTTCATTTTATTTTTAAAGAAAATAACACTTTTGATCATCAAGGATGCATTAAATTAATCAAGTATCAGTAAATGCATTTATAATGTTGCAAGTTTTCTTTTACACATAATTGTCATCAAAGAATCCTGAAAAAAATCATCCAAACAAATCCATGGAAATGTTGAACAGCACAACTGTTTTCAGCATTGATAATAATAATAAATGTTTCTTGAGCATCAAATCAGCATATTATAAGGGTTTCTGAAGGATCATGTGACACTGAAGTAGTGCATATCCAAAAACGTTTCTAAAAATAATGGTGTACACGTTTGTAAAGAAAAATGCCACATGCCATTTTTACTATTCACCCATTCAGTCATAGTATAAGAGCAGTTTTCACATTGAACCAGGCTACATTTCCTTAAATTGCTCTCAGAAAGCAGTTAGTCTCTGATAGTGTCACATTCAGGCCACTGACCCAGTTTTTTCCCCCACCACAATCAGACTTTAGCCCTGAGTTTAACTGTCTGTGTCTGTGCGAGACTGCTCTTTCGTCATCGTTTGGTTGAGTCTGTCTCATCAGCGCTTTGTCCTTGGGTGGTTCTGGTCCACAGAACTCCCATCACCTTCAAGCACTGTGCCTGAATGCATAAGAGGAAATTACAACATTCTGCTTTGCCTCGTTTCTTAATGGGAGTTTTATGGTGCCGATCTACCACTCCAGGAACAGTTGTGTACAAAATTGTGTCTTTCATATAAATGGCAAAGTTAACTGATACAATATTTTGTTACGAATTTGCATAATTAAAGTGAAATGAGATGGGGAATGGGTGTTTTAGTGTTTATACATTAGCATTTAGTTTACTATTACTATTTATTCATATTTGATTTAGCTTTTATTTTGATATTTTTGGGGTCACATGACCTTTGTTTGCCAATCAGAAGACATCCATTGAAGGGACGGTACTCGGTGGATGACTTAGTACAACTTGTAGATGAAAAGAAGAGGTGTTCTTCAAATGATGTTGATATTTATGACCTTTTGCCCTCAGAGCATGAGTCAGTTGACCGGTGAGAGCTCCCTCCCGCAGCTTCCTCTGCCCTGCCTACACAGCTCACAAACACGCGTCTTCTTCGGCCATGAACGCAGACTCGCCGAAGGTAAGCGCCCTCTGTGTGTCTCACTCATTCACAGACAAGAAAGGGAGAGATCACCAAAAATAATAAAGTGTGTAATTTACTTGCTCAGGGATAAAGGTTATCCATCACTGCTACAAATTTCCATCAGTTGGAGTGCAGAGAGGTCATGTATGAGATCAGTGCACACCTGATCAAAGATTTCTTTTTACATGTAATTTTGTTTTGCACCATTGAGCATTACAGCCAATTGTGCGTGCTTTTGTTGAGTGTTTTGAGCATCCCTGCTTAAAACACTCACACTGCTATTCTGCACGCTTGTGAATTCTCATCTTAAACAACAAATTGCCTATACATTGTAGGTAAGGGATTGATTTTGCTGTGTAGACCGCTTCATTGATTATAATAGGAGTTTTTGTGAGTGTGCAGGACTTGAGCTGAAAGTCATTGACCGCTTCAATGATGGGGAACATTCTTTGCTCGCTTTTTGTATGTAATTTATTCCCAGTTTGATTAACCATTTTGTATTTCAATACTGCTAAGATAACCAGTGGGAAGACTTAAAGGGTAGACTATGCACAATTCACTTTCATAAAGTGTTTAACCACGGATGTGTACACGAGTGAGAGCAACCAGCCTATAAGGTAAAAATCCAATCACTCATTTTTTTTTTTTTTTTTTTTATAATTCCAATGAATCAAAAGCAGTCTGGTTCAGATTCACCCCTAAAAGTGCATTTAAAAGGACACACAAAACGGTGAGTGTACAAAAAGTGGCCATTTTAACATGCTGGGATAGAGCCCGATATTTGGGGGCCGACACCGATTAAAAAAAAAAAGCCAGAGACCGATATATTGGTCGATATTATTTATGTGGATATTATGATACAGTGTGTATGTGTATTATAGCACAGTACTATATATGGAATACACAGTTTTAGAATAAATATATAAATGTTTTGCAGTGATCACTCAGTTGTGGTGATGTATGACAAAGATATGTAATGGAGACAGGGTGAATGATTGAAAGAGAATGATACATTTGAGCTTTAACCAAAGTAGTTTGCATTGCATGTTATATTATATTATAAATACTGTTGCATAATCTTCACTAACGACTTTGTCTTTTAATTTAGTCACGTTATATAAAACAAAACTTGTATCAATAAAAATATCAAAAGTGTCACTGACAACCTTATCTTCTATTTTTAGTCTTCATTCCTCTAATCTCTACCAGTGGAGGAAGAACTCATATCGTTGTATTAAAGTAAAATCAATAATATCATAATGAAAAGTTTTTAATTACATATGTACAGTACTTTTATAGTATTTTTAAATAGTAAGCTAAATGTACTAAACGTTAAACAGTGTTTTAATCATATAAATTATTGCTGATGTAGCGTTGTACTTTGCATATTGTAAAAAGGGGCTTAATAGATGCCCTTTGACTGTATCACAGTTTCCACCAAAAAATAGTAAGCAGTGCAACTGTTTTTAAGATCTTTAATAAGAAGAATTAATAATAACAATTCCATCGTAGGAATAAATTACATTTTAAAATAGTATATTCAAATTTCACAATATTGCTGTTTTTACTGTATTTGAAATAAAATAAATGTCATGGTGAGCATTGAACTTCTTTCAAAATCATTAAAATATCTTACTTTCCACAAAATTCTGAACGGTGGTGCATATTCCAAGCATTTCTACATAAAACACAATTTTAGTCATAGTCTTGTAATTTTCTGTAAAGCTGCTTTGAAACAATATGTGAATTGAATTGAATTAAATGGAATGACTAAACAGCACAGCGCAACTGTTACGGATGACATTTTAACATCCACATTAAGTTGTGATGACTTTTCTTCCATCATGCCCACAGTTAAATGAAGATGAACACAACCCCATTTATATACTCTGATCACTTTATACTCTGAGACTTTAACATCCACATTAAGCTGTGATGACCTTTCTCCCATCATGCCCACAGTTAAATAAAGATGAACACAACACCATTTATATACTCTGATAAAAAAGTAATTTCCAGTGAAAACTTCAAAAGAGTAGAGTGGTGCTGAGAAGCTGCTCCTTACATCACAGAACAAATTGCATTTAAAATAAGAGAAAGGACATAAACTACCACTTTCCATATCTGCTATGAGCTACTCTTCAATTAAAGAGAAGCAAACAAAAAGACTCATTTCAAGAAAATCACAACTCAGATGTGTGTGTAAAAAAAAAAAGAAAAAAAAAAGTGGGAATTGAATGTTGCGTGAAGAGAACAGGCCCTTGGAGGTTTGAAAACCTATTTAATTAAAGTCTTTTCTACGGATCTCACACTGAAAGGGAGAGAGGATGTTCTGGTGTATTGAATGATAAATAAACGTAACTGTTGTCTGTTCCAATGCTCTGCTTGCCTTAGGCTCTGAATCCCAAATGTCCTCTTAGACACCGGCTGAATGGACATAAGGATGTTGAGTTTATATATGGTTAATTCCCGAAATATAATTTTTTTCACTGCCATGATTTGTCAGGCATATTTGTAAGGAGAGATTAAATGTGTGAAGTAACCTGATGATCATATTCTCCATATTCTTTGGAATGATCCAAAGAGTGTCTTGAAGAACATCTGTCCATCTGTAAAGTGTCACATGATCAATGTCACAAATGGAAAGAAATGGCTACAGTATTTATGTCATACTGCAATGTTGCTTTGTTATTTAATCCTAAAATGTCCTGCTTATTTGCGAGTTTGAATCCCAGATTTTTAGTGTGATCTCAGACCCTGCACAGTGTGCCCAACAGTATAGTACAATTTTCTATTTTAATACTTTAAAATGTGATTTATTACCGAAATCATTCTAATGTGCTGATTTGGGGTTTAAGAAACATTGCTTCTTATCAATATTTAAAACAGTTTATTATTTTTTTTTCTTCAGGATTCTTTGATGAAAGTTCAAAAGAACAGCATTTATTTGAAATATTAGTTTTAGATTGTTAGAAAAGATTTCTGTCAACTTTTGATCAATTTAATGCATCCTTGTTGAATAAGTGTTTTTCTTTCTTTATGTTTTATATAAATCTTGACTACTAATTAATTTCATCAAAATATTTTGAACAGCCTGTTTTTCTTGTACAATTATACATGCTGACAACTTGGAATAATGTTTATGAATACAGGGCTTTAAACAAGTTTGTGATTAATAATGATGGCCAATGACAGCTATTAAAATATAAACTTCAATGTACACATCTATGCCTATTTGAACTTAAATTCTATATATTTATGCCCATGTCATCAGTTTGTAATCAGTGGCATTTTGCATCTCTGACTTGTTTTCCAACAGGCGAGAAACAGGCCGCAACGCATGTCTCTTTGGACCAGGAGTTTGACCGTGATCTTTCCCAGATGTGGAGGGAGTTGGAGGAGCGGGTCGTCGCCGTGGCGAACAGAGGGACGGTTCCAGTCACCTTTCAGCCCTCCCAGTGCTGCCTGAACAGCCAGACGGACAACCTCAGACACCCCCTCGCTGTGGTGGAGGGTACGTTTCCCCCCTCCACCTCCTTAAGCATTTTTATTTGTGCTGTATATCTGGTCCTCCAAATTTGAATTCCTCCTTTCCATTGATTGGTCCATTGACACAAACTCTTGGTTTCTGATGCGGTGTTGATGCACTTAAGGTCTTTATTATTCCATTTGATGCCTTGCGTTTTTTGGTTATTAGTGAATTTTTAGTTGGACTGAAATCAATTATTTACCATTTGCTTTCCTCTTTATTTCATGAAATCTGTAGAAAGTGACTATGAGAGAACCAATGAACCATAGAGACCCGGACCTGGATTTGACCGGTTTGAATTGCCTCACAGCCTCGTCAGTTGAATATTCAGTAGTGCAAGTGAGATTAGCAGTAATTATAGAATTGAATTAGTTATCATAATGCATGAACATTCACCTCTCAACACCTCGTAGGGGAATATCATAGAGGAACAGGAAAACTCCCTTTGGTGATGTTGCCATGTTCCTACTTATTTGGATTCCTTATTAGCAAAGCACATCAAATAAACCATACTATTTGTAAACCTCACGGTTCAATAGATTTTATGTGAGATCAAGTAGTTATTTGGTGGTTGCACAGGTTTGACCGTTCTCTGCCTTTTTTTCTGACGTGGTTTAGACAAAAAAGTCTGGCTGCGATACCATGAAAAAGCTGTCCGGTAGCTTTCCTGTCCCTGATTGGCTAATGGAACCTTGTCGCCTGTATTTCACATCATTACTGAAGGATTCAAGACTGAGCACAATCTAGAGAGGAAACATAAACGTTTTCATTCCTTAAATGCTCACTAAATCCGTTGCTTATTGGCAAAGTAAATCTGCTATAAATTGAATATAGGGATTGAATCGGTTCAAAATATCGAACTAATTGAGTGACTACAGCCATTTTGCATTCAGAAGTTTTATTCAGTAGGTACAAATGATAATTTTCATTTGTAATGTTACGAAAGATTTCTATTTCAAATAAATAATTAGAAGAAATGTTTCTTGAGCAGTAAGTCAGCATATTAGAATGATTTCTGAAGGATCGTGTGACGCTGAAGACCGGAGTAATGATGCTGAAAATTCAGCTTCGTCAACACACAAATAGATGACTGTAGAGGCATCAGATCATTAAGCTTTGACTTCTCAGTTGGATGGCTAGTATTAAACAAGCATTCCAGTATTTCCTCTTGGTAATAAGCAGTTTATTTTCTTATTTCCTTTGTTTGGCATACTCTCCCACATTTATAATGCCTTTAAAAACTGGTTCTCTCCCACCTGGTGCATTTTCCTGTCACTAATTGAATGTGTCACCACAGGCGGGTGCCACTTTTACAATTCAATACAAATAAGCTCATAGAATAAGCTCATAAAATACAAAAGTAAATAAACAAAAATACATATAAATGAATATTTATCATAATTATGGTGTAAATTATTTAAAAATGAAATATTAAACTGGCCATAACATTCCCAGCCCATATTTGTTCCCCTGGAACAAGTCCAAACAATCTAAACAGTCCAAAACTGTTCTTCAGAAAGTCTATGGGTGACGTCACGGATGCTTTGTCCATATTTTTTACAGTCTGTGTTTGTAACGTCTTAAATATGAATATTTTTCTCACACAAAGTAAAAATCTAGCTTCCGGCCAACAGCCATAAGCTGTCTACTTGTGCAATTTATGGCGTAGGAAGTAGCATAGTGTAACTATCAGCTGTAAGTTGTATTACTTGCATAAGTTGTGCTTAGACTTTATTCAAATCCATATGTTTGGAAGCTTATTTTACTTAATATAGTTTTAAATATGAATATTTTTCTTACACAAACTGTATTAACCTCTTGGAGCCATGTGGAGTTTGTCTATGATGGATGGATTCACTTTTTTTGAGCATCGGTCTGTCTGTCTATTGGTCCAAAGAGTGTTTCCAATAATATGGGTAAGGTCACTGCGTGTTGCTTTCCTTTTTACACAACATGACAAGATTAAATGGAACACAGTTTCATCCGACTCAAATTAAAATGTTTTAATGATATCTGTATATCATTAAATGTTAACGAGTGTTCTATCAATCGTTTTACCCGCTCAGATTTGGAAACTATACCACTTTGAGGTCCCTGCGTCTTTTGCAGGTCTCACAATCTCGCCAGTTTCTAGTCATCAAACCGAGGCGATTGGCTAAATATCTGAGGTATGCCGGATTCACACGAACACAATCAAAAGATACTTTAACAACCCCCATGAAATTCCTCCGTAAATTTAATTAAATCGTTTTAATTTAATTCAATCGTTTTACTTCAATTGACTTGAGATTTTGGCCACCTTTAAGAGACATCAGTCGATCAGCTTCACTTCTCTCAAAATGGTTTTTGATTGGCCAAGCCCGTGATTACTCAAGCACGCTTATTAAAGTAACATTATATTAAAACAAAGGTATCTGAGAGACATTAGAATCCAAGCTGATCAAACAGCATTTGCTGCAACTTAGATGGAAATATCTTGTCTTTAAACCCAAGCACGCTTGAAGTGATGCGGCTAATAGTCGTCACTAATCTGGCGCAAAACTTGTGAAAGTATACGAATTCAATAATCTATTTGGGAAAAATAATCTCAGAGCCAGTCGAGGTAGTTGTAGAAATTATTACCTGGCAGCGAAAATTACACACAGTGGTTGTGTGGGCAGTCAACCTACAGACTCCTCTAGAATATCTATAAACCCAGATATTCAATATTCTTTACCAAATGGCCTTGTCTGTCCTTGTAATTAGATTTCGGTCCCCTATAGAGGGTTCAAAGCTTGAATGGGTTCTTGTTTTACATACAGGAGGTTGTTTGAATGGAGAATCTGAGGGAGGGAACACATCACAGACCAAACATGTATTTACTTTTTGTACACACATAATATTGCATTAGGTTTCAGTGAGTTCTAGGTGAGGAGAAGAGGGGGAGCAGGGGATGTGATGAGACTGGAAGCTCAGAGTAAGCTTTGAACTGCACTGTGTGCCGCGTCTCGGATGTTGCTGTTACATATGCAAGAGGGAGTTCAAATGTTAATTCTCAGGAGAGCCTTTGGCTGTCTCGAGGGGGATGCTCAGACGAATTGGCACCCAGACGAACTGGCACCCGGCTTACAGTTGCAGTTAACTGCCATTATCAGGCTTGGAAGAGCCAGTATATATGTATATAATTTTTACATAACTCTGATAAATTCGTCTGAAAGAAGAAAATCATATACACCTAGGATGTCTTCAGGGTGAGTACATCATGGGGTCATTTTAAAGTGAACTACTCCTTTTATTCTCTTTCTGCACTTATGAAATCAGAGCCATTGTCTGATCACATCTGCAGATACATCTTCTAATGGTGTTTATATAAAATCGTTATGCCATTCTCTAGATAAACAGCCATGCAAGCGAATTTCCCACCCATCGCAACCTCTTTTACTGTGATTGGGCCAAAATAATCGACACCAACAGAAGTGATGGTGGAAGATCAGGTGTGACTCTGTTAGAAGGCAAATCAGCCTTCTTTTATTGGGGGTTAGAGGACTTTGGTGTCTGAAACCAGTGATACAGTGGTTATCAGATCTTTCTGGCCAGAGCAATAGTGGATGGAATCCAGTATTTTCTATGAAGTATGAAGATTATGTAATTTCTGCCTAGAGTGGATGTCTTTTAGAATCAAGTAGGATATGTGGCTTTCTTTAGGTAGTATGATTGGATGTTTCATTTCTATTGGCATTGCAGTTTTAATGAGCCTGCTTCCTTCCCTCATGATTCCATGGTCAATTTGAGCATCCAAATTGTGCACAGCTGCTTGTTTTAAAGCAGTTTCTCAGGTTTAAATTGGACAGTTCGTCTTAGAAATATCGGTTTTGTTCAAAGGGTAATGATAGCTTTCTCTGCTTATAATATATCCTCGACTGAGAGGCACTGAGGAATGATATCAGATCTTACCTTAGGGATATTAGGATTCATCTGTTTTCTGTACCTTTAACTGCCTCAAAATGCAAGCGAATCCCTTTCTAAGACCATTTCAGTCTGAATAATGGGTGAGAAATCTGACATTGGAGTTCTGTAAATAATGCTATTTACTGTAACTTCCCTTTTCAATGCAGGATCATCCTGGCAGAGATGGTTTACCTTCTCTGATAAACTTGGCCTTTCCAGCTCATTCTTGTCCATTCATTCATCTATCTATACAAATGTTCAGAATTCCACCTTTACTGGTAAAATAGCCAATTTTACTGTCACACAGGCTTATTCAAAGCAAATTGAAAAGTTGAAGTGTACTTGGATTCTTAAGATTACAGATGTCACAGCTCACTTGTATTTTGCAGTCTTTCCATCCTCTGACTTAGCAGTCCAGTGCAATGCTTTTTATCAATATACCTTGACCTCATTACCAAAGTGCTATTTTAGAAGCCTTCATGCCTCAATGAATCAATGTATCAGCTCTTTTGGTCTACCACATGCATAGCTGCCAACTCTCACGCGTTGGCCTTGAGACACACTCATTTGATTGGTTTCACCCATGATTTCTCACGCTGAAGTGTCAACCCAATTGGTCAAATGCTAGAAAGATGATTTTATCTATAGATCTACTTGTTGAGCCACTCGTGATCGACTAGTTATGCTGCAAATTAGTTCAAATCTCCCGGAATCTAGAGCGAGCGTGTATGCGAGACAGAGACAGTGCTCTAAACCGTGTAGCACGGTCTTGTGTGTGTGCAGAGAGCATCCTAATCTAGAAACAGGACTAGGGGTGTAAATATTGATTGATTCGTATCAATCCATCGATTTACAGCTGCTGATTCGATGCATCGATGCGTCCGCAAGAAAATCGTTTGTGTTTATTTTGCCGCCTGTGTATTTTCAGCATCAGCTCCGACATGTATGCAACCTATTCCTAAGCTGCAGGTGGCGCTAACCTCATTATTGTCTTCTACTTCACACCGGTTCACATGTGTTACTTACGTTTCACAGTCTATCTATGTTCACACACATCGTTGAGTCTGACTTTCAAGAATGATTGAACCGTCAGAGCGAGCTGGCAATGAAAGTGACATGTTACACACTCCAGTCAGCATCAAGTCATGGGTGTGGAAGTATTGTGGCTTCAGGAAAACAGATGGAGCAGTGGTAAGAGATGTTCTCTCACGTCGGCCTGCTCGCCACAAATGCTGTTTCTGTATTCTCAATAAAAGGCTAATTATTTTTTTTGTTATTTAAAACTTAATAGATATCATGAAAAATATCTAGTATGGAATCATATCGAATTGTATAGTATCGCGGGAAATTCTGAAGTATTGAATCGTTGGCTTAAAGGGGATAGTTCACTTTGAAATTAATTTTTGGTATGTTTTATCTTACCTCACGGGCATCCAAAAGATGTAGGTGTCTTTGTTTCCACAGTATTTTCAATTTTGATATTTTTCAGTCAAACCGTTGTTGTCTATCAGTCATATAATGCAGGTTTAGGGGGTCCACCTCAAAGAGCATGCACAGAGAAGTCAAAATTAAACATGATTGAATGACTCGTAAATGTAAGTACACATTGATGGCCTAAGACACGAAACGAGCGGTTTGTGTGAGAAAACGAACAGTATTTATATTGTTTTTACCTCTTGTAACAGCCACGTCCAAGTACTCTTAGGACGAGGGCACTCTCTGTTTACTTCCTTTCCTGTGTCAAACGCAATCTCATTTATTGTCCACATAGGCGTTACATTCTTGAGGCGTCCTTCCCTCATAACATTTCAGGTTTCGGCAACAGTCCATCCAGCTCTCAATACAATCCTTTTTTAAAATCTTAATTTCCTCCGTACTCACAAACCAAAGTAAGGTTTATTGTTTCAAATCCAACTGTTCAAAGCTCTGTGTGTGTCTCGGATCTATTAGAATGTCTGAATATAAATATACACAAAATACAAATGTAAATACAAAAATAATACATAAGTATTATATCAATATCTGTTTATTCAGGGCAGAATGAAAAAAAAAGTGTTATTTTTTCTTTCTGACCCAAAACTTTTGTAGTGTATATTTGAAATTGTAGTTTATAAGTCATCATGTAGGCCTAAACTACAAATTATCAGAATTTTGTGTCTCATTATGGTATTAACAACAATGACAGAACATGATATTTAATAACTTTGAAAATAAACAAAACAATTACCTCACAAACCTATTGTAATATCAAGTATTTTTGTGTAAATGTATATTTTTATGTGATTTTCAATGATTTCCATTTTCAATGTATCAGCTCACCTGCTACGTCCTTAGATCCCAAGTCATGTTTTGTTCTCCTTCCTCATCATTTTCTGTCATGTCATTTGCTATTAATACATTGGGTTCTTTGTCCTTTTTCAAACCCACAGAACCCATCATTGTGGAGCTGGTTTTTCGTAACCCCTTGAAGGTTCCCTTGGCTCTGTCGGCTCTGTCTCTGCTGTGGAAGTTTACTCTGAAAGACTTCTCAGGCTCTCTGGGTGGCACAACCGGAGAAACCATCACCAATGAGAAAGAGGCAGGGTCTTTAAAAGAAGTAAGGCTGTTAGTCATCTCTCGGTTCATCATGCCTAAGGCATCCAGGTTTGGCTTTTTCATCAGTTTGATTAACTTCTCTGCATTTGAATCCGTTCCAGACCACGGCTCTCAATGACATAATTGAAACGCAAGTCATTCCAGAGTTCAACATAAGTCCAGAGGAAACTAAAGTGGTTCGAGCACCTTTTTCTCTTCTCTCTCCCCCCTTCTACTCTCTCTTTTTTTTCCAGTTGCTTTTAGCTGAATTGGCTTTTTTATTCTGTCTCTCTCTCTCCCGCCTTCTCAGGCTCGTTTAAAGCTGCTTCCTCGTAAGACAGGAGAGTTGCATGTTCTCGGTGTGGTGTACAACCTGGGCACTGGAGAAGTGGGCAACAGTGAAGGTGTAAAACAACGGACATTCTTTGACATGCATGTAAAAAATGAAACAATCATTTAATGTGACGGGACACTAACTGTAGATGCGGTCGGTTTGTGCTGCAGATTCACTGCCCGGTGATTTGATGTGTGTGCGTGGACAGCAGAATCTGGAAATCCAGGGGCCCAGACTCAATGTAACCAAAGAAGAAAAGACTTCAGTCAAATATGGACCAGACCGCCGCCTTGACCCCATTATCACCCCTCCAATGCCCTCACTGGAGGTGTGTTTGAGTCAATCAAAGCTTGACTTAAATGTGCCCCAATACATATACATATACATTTCTCTGAGCATTGCACAGCCTGACATAGGGGTGAATTTTCTGGGACGTCCACCCCCTGGAAGATTGCCAACTGTCTTGAATTTTTTCCACTTGTGAATAATCTTTCTTACTGTAGAATAATGGGCTTCAAATTGTTTGTAAATGGCCATATAACCCTTCTCGGATTCATAGCAGCATTAATTGCCTCTCTAAGATCATTGCTGATGTCTTTCTTTCTTGGCATTGTTAACACACACCTGAATGCACCAGACAGACAGGCAAACTGCCAAAACTGCTGCTTTATAGAGGTGATCACACTTGCTGATGATCTGTTAATCAAAGACAGTTGATAAGGAGCGTCTGACTGCCAATCACCCTCTTAATTCGTATTGAAGAACTAATGGCGGCCATACACTGTGCAATTTTCGTCCGATTTTCTGACTCGTTTGACTATTTTTAGGGGCGAACCGATTTTCAGTTTGTCGTGCAGTATACAGGGAGAAACGAGAGTTGATTTAACCTCTCCCGATCGGCAATCAGATGGTCGGATGAATTTCTGGCATGTCAGAAATTTTGGTCGATCCTCGTGACTATAACTGATGGCCCTAAAAAAATTCTCTCACTGCGCCTGTGTGAAAACAGAAGTTTAACCTTTTCATCTGCAGCAAAAATAAAAATGAAAAGAGGAAGATCTTTTAGGTCTGTTGTTCAAACTAGCTACAAATTACTTTTGCTTATCTCCAGTATGTGTTGCAAAATGGATTAACCATATATTACCCACGTCTTCCAAGCCACCTGCGATGTAACGCCTCTTTTATTCATTTGTTAAACAATGTTTTTGAAATAAACCTCTTTTTAATTTTCATTGAAAATTAATTATTGCAATGTTCGAACATATTATAAACCATTTAAGGTTATTTATATGCCTATAATTCATTGTAATCGATCTAAATGTTTTAAACAATTTTCAATGAGGAGTAAGCTATATGTAATATTATATTATCCTCACAGCATGTTGGTTATGTGCTGTGAAATTGTGTGGCAAATTAATTTAATAATAAAATTAGCCTAGGCCTCCCCTAATAATGATAATGCAATAATACTAGTAATAATTTAATGGATATATTGGAAACGCTAAATTATTTTGATATTGATAGCTGATGCTTGTTTGACAATATCTCTGCAGTTATGATATCATCTATAGGTGCAAACCAAGGGTTTATCGCACACATTTCACACGTATAGTGTGAGCAGTGAAGTCACAGCTCGATGATCGGACGATATTGTGTGAGCACATAAATTCTGAGATTTGGCTTTACATCTCATACGATTTACTCGTTCAGTGTGAGTAGGCACCATGCTGAAATCGCACAGACATCGCCTTAAGCGTTACATTTTTCCTCTAAAAGATCTCCCTCTTTTCATTTTTATTTTAATTTTTATTTTTGCTGCAGATGAAATGGTTAAACTTCTTTTTTCACACAATCTGGCAATTTTTCACACAAAAAGGCAATCTGTTCGCAGCTTTGCTTCAACTGTGCAATATAATCACGAGGCCTGGTTTCTGTTAAATAAATAATGACATGGTGTAGTATGTTATGTGATGTTGTTCATCTGAGGTTGTGTTGCATAATTTTAAGACCTACCCATTTTTTTTTTTTTTTTCACATGACTATCTCTATATACTCATATATAAGGGGTAACAAAATAAACTGCCAGTTTCTCTCTGCACCTAAAAGGGTTAAGTTGTGGTTGAGAAAACGCTTTGTGTGGACCAGACTTTATGCAAGTAGTCAGTCCTCAAACCATGCAATCACGATTTCTCTTTCCTTTTCCTCCCAGGTGTTTTTTATTAACTTCCCCACTGGTTTATTGTGTGGTGAGATCCGAAAAGCGTGGGTGGAGTTTGTGAACGTGAGTGCAGTCCCTCTTACTGGTCTTCGGGTGGCGTCCACACACCCAGAGTTCTTCACATTCGGGAGTGCCGCCTCTGACCTCACCCCAGTGACCCCCACAGCAGCAGAGCACTGCTCCGCATACAAAACTGTGTCCATGCCCCCGTCAGTGGCCACAGTGTCGCTCGTGTCACCAGCAGCGTTCGGGGTCACCAGTGGTGACCGGCCGATGGTGGCGGAGATTCCCTTGTCACGAGGTGTGCTGGGACCAGGGGAGGCGTTACAGATCCCGCTGTGGCTGAGGGGGCCTGAACTAGAGGGTGTACATGAAATCAACTTCCTGTTTTATTATGAGAGCACAGAGAAGACTGCCAAACTCAGGTACGTGGCCATTTACTCTTTTACTAATAGAAATTACAATGCAATGAACTGGGTTTGTTTAAGAAGTGCAGCTTTTTTAGCTGGATTCACTCAATTGTTATTTTGGAAAATATTGTTGGACTGTCTGTCATTGATTTACTACTTGCGCTTGGATTTATGGGTTCAAAAGAGGGATTTTTAGAAAGATATCAACCATCCAACCATGTTTTGTCTCTTTGAAATGCACATTTAACAGTAGCTTGAGTTGGGACACTGATGTACCGTAAATTTACTTCATAACTCAGAGTAACAATTTACTATAATTTTTTTTAAATATATATTCTTACTAAGTTAGAACCATTAAGCATTTGTTTCTGTAATTTGACCTATATTTATTTTTTCCTTTATTATTTAATACATGGACATTATCTAATAAAATTCAACGTATATCCCACATCTATCCTACAATACCATGTTTAAAGTTATTGTTATTACAGTAAATCCATGGTAAATGTTGGTGATTTGGGGATTGAAAGTATTCGTACTGTTTCTCTTTGTTTCTGCGTGAGTGTTGCAGAGAATGGCACAGCTGTTTCATTCGGCTTTAAACTAGTTTAAATCACAGAGACATTTAATCTTTGCATCGAAGACCTCTTGTATCGAACCCTTGTCATTGGATCTCACTGCGCTGTGTAGTGGTCGCGTGATGGAGACGAGTAAGCGTTCCGCTTTTGCCGCGTTTAATGTTTCCCATAAGCATCAGAAATGGCAGCGCTTTTCAGTTAGTATCTGTGAAACTGCATGATTTGTAAAAAATCCGCAAGCAATGTATTTTAAAAGACAAGCTGCGGTCTTTGGACACCCCTGCTCTAATGTAAAAAGTACATAAAGAAGATTAAGTTAAACAAACAATTTGTTCTGCAAGTAAGATACTGAACCTTTGAATCATGATGTTCCTTGTTAAAAGGGTGCCTTTTTTTAGGGTACCCACAAATGGCAGCATTTGTGGGTATTCAAAAATGTATAATGAACTATAAGTTTGTATATCTGTAAGAAATATTGGTCAGTTGAAGCCATAGCTTTGTGGGCAGTGTGCCGACATATAGCGCAACTGTACGGGTGACATTCAAGTTCGAGTCACTGTTTGTGATCCTTTTTCCACCCCATTCCTCTCTCTCCTTGACTGTACTATCTAATAAAAAAGCCCCAAAATAATTACTTATTCTGCATATAGTATTACAGATTGACACAAACACAAAAGTTAAACAACATCTTTAACTTTTCTTCAAAGATGAAAAAGAGTTCCCTTTCATTGGCTACTGTTGATGCTGAGCAATTTATAGTGGCTGATAATTTAACATGAGCGCATACATTTTCATTTGGAAATTTGTTGTCTGAAGTTTAAAGAGGTCTAGTTGAGCTGCTACTGTCCATAATTTAGTGTCTGAAAATTACCACACGACTTCCAGTCCTTTATTTTCTCTGAAACTTTTAGTCACAGGGTTCTTCGACACACGGTTTTCATCTGTGCAAGTCGCTCTCTCAGCGTCAGAGCCACGGCCAGCCGCAGCAACACGCTGCACGGTGGAGAGAGAGGGAAAGAAGAGGGCAGAGGGAGGGAGGAAAAGAACGGCAACATGCTGGTCTTTGTAGATGTGGAAAACATTAACACGGTGAGCTCTTTCCCACACATGGACGATTCATGCAGAGCTGCTGTGTCTTTTTATTTATAATAATACTTTCTCTTTTTGCACTCTGGCATTATGGATGCACGGATATTAAATTTATAGTGCGGTCATGTCGATTATTCGTGATTAATCACATCTAACATAAAGGTTTTTGTTTATATAATATATCTGTGTGTGTGTGTCTGTGTGTATATATATATATATATATATATATATAAAAGCAGGTTTAGAACGTGCCCCATTGAAGACAACAGGGTGTGAATTTTAAAAAGACGATAACACGATGTAGACAACAACGATTTTTGTCGTTTTTGTCTGCACTCGAAATGTACCAAAAAATGAGCTCACTTTTAAAATTGACCGGAGTTCTCCTTTAAGATTACATTAATGTTTTCAATGTATTCTTCAAGCGAGCGTTAGATGACAGCAGAGATAAAATCTATATTTTAAAATAAGGCAATTGAGCTCACACAAGTAAATATTGTATGTACTGATGTATGTATTGTAAAAACTGTATGTATTGCTCGCACAGATTAAAAAAAAAGTCTAATATTGCCCAATAACTTATTTTGACACGCTTTAACACAAACATGTTGTTGTTAACTACTTTTCTCATACGTGTTAAGATAAATACATCATATTATAATGAAAAAAAGTGCTATTAAACACATATACTGTATCATATTCAAATGCATTACATTGTGGAATATGAGTTAACCATTGAATAAACATTTAAAATGGCTTTAGAAGAATAGTATTAAATTATATTATATACTACATTAGTATATAACTGTATATTGCATTAGGATATTATCATATTGATTTGACTGCCCGAATCTTTGGTGTTTCCAGTTTTCACCAATTCCTCTGTGATCTGAGTTGTTTTTATGGTGGAGATCAGTTTAATCTCATCCTCTGAATTATGTGTGTTGATTTGAATCTTTTCTGTCTCTCGTGCTCTCAGAGTGAAGCAGGTGTTCGTGAATTCCACATAGTTCAGGTGTCTAGCAGCAGTCGGCAATGGAGGCTGCATAAGTGCATCAACCCTGTGGGAGAGAAAGGTATGAATCCTCTAGAATGCTTTGGAACCATGCACTTAGTTGCTTTTCTCAGCCACCTGGGGTTAAGCGTTAATGCGCAACGTTGCTTGTTAGACTGTGGATCGCTCCTTTTAAAGGGGATGTCTTTTTTTTTTTTTTATACGTTTTGACTTATTTACACTGTTAAAGAGTTGGATTCTCATGCTAAACATGACCAAAATTTCAAAAAAAAAAATTAATTGGACGTATGAGATGAGTGTTTTTGTGCCAAATACATTTCTTTAGGATTCGGAGTTTATTGAAAACCTTTTATTTTTCTTTGTGCATTTTTTTTGTACACTTTTCATCACAAAAGCACACATTTTACTCTCTGTCTTTTTGGGAGGTCTAAATCTTTTGCCTCCAAGTTGAAAATGTTTGCTTCCGAATGAAGCTGTGTCTGAGTGAGTGGTCTCTACCAACCAGGATTTTTCTATTGGCCACCCTGGATCGAGTTGACATGGTGACCACGCCCATTACTTTTTCCTGCATGTTGCAAAATGTCCACACTAGGAATGTACAAAAGCAAATAATGTTGGTCCTTCATAAATTATATGTATTTTTACTCTTTTGTCCTTTCCTCGTGTTTCATATCATATGGAGCTCAGTATAATCATAATTATAATCATTTTGATTCTTCTCCTTTGCACTTGTCAAGTTTTTTTTATATATATATTATTTTATAGTTACTATGGATACAGTGACTGCATTCAGGTGCTGAATATAACTGTTCCTGCTGGCTGTGATGATGATGATGGTGGTGGTGAAATTGTGTCTGTGTTTATGATTTGTGTAGATATTTCTTCCAAGGGTTGTCAGAATGGTCATCTAGAAACAGGACTTTTGTGCAAATTTGTTTTCTTTTTCTGACTGGTCAAAAAAAAGTGCTCCCTCCAGCACGACAAAATATTTTTTTTTATTTTGGTACCAAGGCGCAACTGAAATTTTAAAATGTAGCCAATCGGACACTGTATATGTTGGCCAATCAGAGGTGTTTAAGAATCTGTTCAACAGCGCTTAAAATGCTGGTATTGTCATTTTTTTAAATTTCAGTAATGATTTGGTACCGAAGTCGGTACTTTTGACAACTCTATAGTCGGTTTTACTAGTTTTTACATTTGTAGTTCCTCTGAAACCTCACATGGATCTCTCTTTAAAGTGCTGTGTTAAGACTGCCTACATAAATCCATACATACCGCCAGCACTGTGAGTATTGACAGAGAGGAACTTGATTGCTTGCCAGAAAAGCAGGCAGAGTATCAAAAGAAACTGGGAATGGGAACAAACACGATGATACACCCAGATACACCCGGTAGCCCTTAAGTAGCTCATTGAAAATGGTTCACATTGCGTTTGTGTTGAGTCATCTGGACGGGTGCGCTGAGACCCTACATGCGAGAAACGTGTGCTCCTACACACCCTGCAGAAAGGGATGCAGCAACTCTGAAATGCTGAGATGGAATTAGGTCATGTTCAAATTGCGCTGAGTGTGTGAAACATGCAGGCACATGCATTTTAGTGGCTAACTGAATTGCAAATTGAATCCTGTGTGTGTGCTTGTTTCGTAGCGTCACCTTCAGTTGGGTAAATAAATGTAATGATGTGAAAATATGGATATGGATTCATGGCTTCTAAACAATGCATCTTTAACCAAGTGTAAAACTTCCAAGGCTTAAGTCAGTTTCCTGCTTGTGCTTTAAGTGTGTGAACTCTCAAAGTCTGTCAATGAAGCCCAGCGGCTTGTTTATTTGTGTTTACACTGCATTGCCTTTGTAAGTTAGTAGTTTTAATTAATTTATCTGTCTTATGGAAAAGAGTGGCTTTAACCTGAGGAGACAATTGAGGACAGACCTACAGCTACAAACAGATAGTAAATACTTCCTTGTTGTTAGTCTTTGAGTACTTGTATTTTTGAAAGAAAAAAAGGATTAAGACATGAAAGCACACCAGGCATCATGGGATTGAAAGATCTTGAGTTCTAAAGATCCAATCTGAAAGTTTGATCTGTTTATCACAATAGCTGCATACTCTTTGTTTGCTTCTCACACTTAAATTGTTAGTTCCCCAAAAACGTTGACTGGTTCATCTTCGAAACACAAATGAAGACTTGTGTCCCTCCATTTAAAGTGCATTTCACCAAAACTTTGACGCTTCAAAAAGTACATAAAGACATTTGTAAATGTAATCCATATGAACAAATCCTTCTAGAGTTGGAAACATCTTAAAAAGAAAATAGTTTTTTCATAAATGTCTTATAAAGTGTTATTCACATTCATACACAGACACACAATTCATATTTAAACAGTCTTTGTGCAGTTTACAGACATTATTCAATAACGCAATTAGAAAAAAGCACTTATAATACAAGAATAAATAACTTACTAAATCAGTAATGAAACTACCAGCACGTCTGATGTAACTTTTCCAGGATTATTACGATAGTATTATTCCTCACAGTGAAGCAAGACGAGGGAAAGTACAAGACTTTTATTGAACTGGATGTTTTATCCAGCTGATGTGGGTGTTTTCATGGCTTGCCTCAACATTTGCGTTTGAATAGCGCGCGCTCTCAGTGGGCATGGCCACATTAACATGTAATAAACTATAATTAGCTGAAATTACTTCATTTAAAAGAAGAGAATTTAAGCTTTATAACAAAATCTTTCATGGCTGTGTGACAAATTAAGTTTTGGACGTGTTTCAGAATGAACTTCACTGACAGAGAGAATGCAAAATTTGAATCATGTTTATTTTTCTTTATTTGACAAAAAGCAGAACACTTTCTTTTTATTGTGAGTATCCACACAAAAAAAATATGTGTGTGTGTATATATATATATATATATATATATATATACTTAACAGGATCTAGATGACACTAAGAGTGCAAAAGAGACACTATGAGTCTCTTTTGCACTGATAAGGAAAAAAGTGAGCTTGTCGCACCGGTGCGATAGCCGACCCCAGAGGATTAATTGTTTCAATCCCACAATACTTATTGAATATGTTCTTCAAGATGGTTAATTTATATTTGTTAATTAAAACTTACGAAAACATATTTAAATTCTACATGCTTGATTATCTGGCCTTGACATTTAAACTGTTTTTTTGTGTATGGGGTTCTATGATGTAGGAGAATCAAAAAGAAAGATTCTCGAAGAATAAGTGGATGAACGCTAATCATCTTTCTTGACTTTTCCTTCAATTCATGTTATTTTTGCAGACTCTAAGCTGGCCAGCAGGGAGAGGGGTAAGCTGTGCTTCAAAGCCACAAGATGCAGAACAGAGGAAGGTAAGGTTTCCAGTGCATGCACTTATACACAAACATTTACAGCATAAAATTCTGAAATTTATATTAAAAACTATTTGCTTATTATTCTGTAAGACGATGTGCACAAACTTAAAAACACATTTACCAAACATATTCTTAGATGTGACTTACAATCAACAATCACAGCTGCTCTCAGCCAATTAAAATGCAACAAACTGTTTTTTTTTCATTGATGTTTGAACATGTGGATTTTTTTTTGTTCTCAACATCTAAGCTACCTCAGATGCAGCAAAAAAATACACCTTTGCTGACCTCAACCTTGGCAATGAACAAGTAAGAAAGCCCTTTTGTTCTCACTACTATTTCAGTGATACTGACTCGAATAATTAAAAAAAAATAATAATAATTGATTAATCACCGTTTGATTCCTCCTATCTGGCAGGCAGTTAACTCAGGATAATGCACTTGAACACTGAAGTGCCTACTAAAGCCACACTTGCCTTTTCGTGAATGATTTTCTGATTGAGTCACTGACTGTCATCCTCATTCAGCTTCTCAACTGTCCTAAACATTTTTCTCTCTCTTTGGCTTTTCCTCTTAAATTAGATTGTCAGCTCTACCACTCCATGTGCTGATTTCTTCTTCCGGAGGAGTCTGCCTGCTGAACCCAGGAGAGGAGGCGTGTCTTTAGGCGGTGCTAGTCAAATGCGAAGACACAGCCTCGCACATCAGAACGGGACTGATGATGGTGTTACAGACATTGTCAGAAAATGCAGCGAAGTAGAGCTTGACATCATCATCCTTTGGAAGGTAGCTCCTACCAATTGCTGAGAAATTGTAAAAAAAAAAAAAAAAAAAATTTGTGTATATATATATATATATATATATATATATATATTATATATTATACATATATATATACAGTGGGGGCCAGGTAATTTAATTTGTTTATAAAGCAATTATTATTAGGACTATCAAAGTTAACATGTTAACCTAAGATATATGTCTAAGGCAGTAATTTACCATTTACCAAATAGCCCAATAACGCATTTACAAAATTTGATATGACCGGTTCTTATTCTTTCTTTCTCCTAAAGACTGTTCAGAATTTATGAGATTAATAGTGATTATTTCATTCTATTAGCTACTTTTTAACAGTAAAGCTTCACACTACCAGTAGTACTTAATGGCTTTATGTTGCCAGTGTGTAGTTTTTATTTCCTCCAATTATAGTGGTTAGAATTGTCACCTTCCATCAGTAACTGTACCAATAGTGTAGTTATAATAAATGTCTGTAAGCACTTTAAGTGTTCAACTGGCTCCTGGGAAATTGAAACCCTTTATTAGAACATGATTACTAAAAAATTACCAGCCAAACTACCGGTAAGTGACTATTTTGCGCTTGGCACGTGTTGGTTTTGGATCAATGCACTAGATTTTAACACTACTTGTGTTCATGACTTTTTCTATCAATAGAAAATCGGCCCCTTTATATTTTGATGCAAATAATGCTTAGTGACAAAATTGATGCTTTACAATTTGAGGTCAGAATGTCCTCGTATTAATCATATGGTGTGTTATTTTAGGCATATGTTGTGGAGGATAACAAACAGCTCATTTTAGAGGGGCAGCTTCATGTTGCACTGCAAACCATTGGCAAAGAGGCCTGCTCGCTCTCGCAGAAAGAGGTACGGTACACATGGAACACAATATCTTACAATGACATGCTTTCGGCTCTTCACATGGGTGCTTTATAAATGTACATAAATATAGATTCACCCTGTAGAGACTATACTTCCTCTAGTGCAGGAGACCACTTTATCTTTTCTAAGAGAATTGGTGAGTGTATACCTATGTAGGCACTAGGGATGTGACTTGAACTGCCACTCCTGAATTGGCCCCAATTCGGGGCCGGCAGTTGCTTGAATGGTGAGTTCATTATTATTCTCAATGAAAAACACAACAAAACAGTACAATGACAAATTCACTTAAATGGATGCTTTTCCATTTTGGTTTAAAACAGTCAAGTCAAGTATGAGGTGAAATGGGCAAAGTGAGGTGAAATCAGACTTCTGCTGCTGATTTGTGCTGTGACTCATTTAGCGCACACTGAACACTGGCAACATCGCTGCAAACCTAGAATGCACATGACTAATAATGTTTTGTCTGTGTGACCATTTACAGACCAAGATGTCTGCCTCATCTTAATACATTCAGGTTAAGCTCTGAATTGAATGAATACAAAATTAGCTTTGCCAAGCAGTAGTTTGGCCTTTTTTTTATTCAGTGTATCAGTGAAAGATCACTCTTGGGAAAGAGTCTGAACTCAATGTAACAACCCTCAGAACTCTATAATACTTTATGGAGATGTCTCTTGCAATGCTAGAAGAAAACATTAAAATGTATCATTTTTAGTCTATTTTTTTACCTTTAATTTTTGTCTTGTCTTCTGACGTTGTAAGAAAAGTGTCTTAAACACACCCTTCTAGAACGTCTGTCTCATAAAGTTGGTTTGGAATTCATATTAAGTGAGCCAATTCATCTCCGACTGGCAGACGGTTAACTCAAGATAACAGACTTTAGCGCTGAATCAAAACACTGAAGTGCCCACTGAAGGCACACTTTTCGTGAATGTCTTTCTGATAAAGTCCATCAGTCCAACAATGATAAAGGTCAAAGTATTTTATATTTTCAATGACAAAGGCTGTGTTTATCTATTGGTTTAGCTCAAGTAATGGACGTCAGAATTGTTAAGGCATTTGTTGACAATTTCGGTTCAAGTCTTTTTTTGTGGAGTTTGTGTCAGGAGTGCATCAAAGCCTTGATTCTTTTGTAGTGCATGTGTGGTTATAGAGGCACTTTGAAGAATGTGAAATAAATAAATAAATAAATAATGTCAGTCTCCTGACCTTGCAATGTTGCGAAACGTGTGCAAATCCTCTGGCTTCTTTTATGACGAAAGGTAAAGGTTGGTTGGAAGTTTCTTTGGTGTTCACGGCGCAAGGATGGATAAAATGGAGGAATCAGATATTGAGGCTTATCACGGTGTGTGATTTTATTAGAGACCTTGATAATTTTTGTGGAAGCCAGAGTACTTCACTACATTGACGGAAACTGTAATTATTTTTTAGTATCTATAATTATAATCATGAAATATTTTTCATTGATCTCCTTAAACCAAAAGAGATTTCTGCCCTTTCATTGAAAGTTCATTCCATCAACACAGTTGAATCAAGTAGTTTAATCCAAGTCACAATTGCTTTATATGATGCACATAGAGCACATCAAATATGGTAAACAGAGGCTCAAACATGCTTTATTGACATGCAAGAACCAGTGAGGGTTGTTGAGATTCAGTTTACTATATTTGGCGAGTTATTTGTATGCATGATGATCAATATGTAAATAAAATTAAATCTGTTCATCATGTAAAGCAAACATTTCAGATGATTTCATATGGATTTCTTTTACAATGTCTATATGAGAGCTTTATGAAGTCTCAAGTTTTGGTAGAACGGACAAAAATCTCTCATGTTTCATAAAAAAAATTACTTATTTTGTGTTTTGAAGATGAACGAAAGTGTTATTAATTTGGAACGACATGAGGGTGAGTAAATGATGACAGAATTTTACTCTTTGGGTGAACCATCTCTTTAATATGCTTATGTTCCTTGCAAAAACTCAGTGACATTCAGTAAATTGAACATTTGGTGGGTTTTCACACTTTCTCAGGGGGTCTCAGAGTGGTCGTGTGAGCACTCTAGAGGAACCCAGACCCCTATAAGGCACACTAAACTGAAGAAAGCCCATCACAGATGGACATTTTTAGCCATTGCATTACATCTCTTTTTTTTCAGCGTCTTGCACCATGCACTTTGTTCTAATGTGAGAAAAAAAAGGGGATGAACACAGTCAGTTTCCTTGTGTGGTGTGATGTCTGGCTTTGATCGTGTTATTTCGGTTTGTGTACTGCACATGAACTTCAAATTAGGTTTTATGATGGTACTCTATTTTAAATAAATATACTTTAAATCCCTACACCATGATAAGAGAAGTGTGTACTGTACAGCCCTCGAATACAAGACAAATGCATAGTCCTCTGCTCTGGCTCTCGCTCAAGTCTTCCTCTCATAATTTGACTTTCTATTCTCTCCATTTGAGAAAGAGTACAAGAGCAAAGTCACTTTAGGCATTACAAGTGAGTCCTGCTCTTTATGAAGATGGATGCATCCTGAGGTGCATTAAACGGTTAGAGAGCTAGACAGCACAAAGAGACAGGCTCTGACCTTCGTGTGTGTGTGTGTGTGATTGATTTCTACAATTTCCTTTGAAAATCATCATTGTTCAAACATTGTCTCTCTTGGTTTTAAATGTTCCTTCTCCATTTCAGCTCTTCATTTATACCCTTGTTCTGTCAGTTGTTTATTTCCCCCTCTGTTTCTCTTCTACTGTTGGGCCTGATTCCATCCAGTCTGAAATTTCCCTCTGCATGCGTTGCATAGCAACACTCATTCATGGCAAAGGAAGTCCCTCACGTGAGGGAATGGCATCACACATGTTGATCTCAAAGTCTTTTTATAGAAACACTCACGTGAGCTTGTTTTTCTCCCTTTTGAGTTCTATCTCTCTCATCCACCCCGTTCCATTCTCTTAGCCACGCACATGCTTCAACCTGAATGAAAAACGTAACAAAGCAATTTCCTCTGCTGGAGCTGAGATGTTTCCTTTAAGCTTTCAGATTAAATAAAACTTCTGCTTTATGTCTATTAGGAAACTCAGGAGATGGTGCTTCTGAAGTTCAAGCCTGACGTTCCACCTCCTATAAGCAAGCCTTCGCTGGAACAGCTTTCCCACCTCATAAAGACCTGCCTCCACTACCCAGAGTCTTATGATCATCCCTTCCCACAAAAGAGGTGAAGCGCACACAAACAAACACTCTTAAAAACCTTAGAGACCTGAATCGGTTTGCCCCAAATCCACAGACTGTGTTTCAGAGGTGATAAGACTTGCAGAGACGTACACTGATGCCCAGTCACGCCCACAGGAGCGTTTGTCTGGCCTAGTTCTGCAGCGGTGCGTGGAAAGTAGGCGTGTTCGCATGAAAGTGTGAAAGATGGAGATAAACTGGACCATGTTGTGGTTATGGCACTCTAAGCGGACAGTCATCACTCATAGCTTTGTGCGAATGGGCTCACATAAATTTGTTTGGTCATTCTGTGAGGAACAAAGTATGGGGCGGCAGTGGCTCAGTGGTTCAGGTTGTCTACAAATCGGAAGGTTTGTGGTTCAATCCCCGGTTCCACCTGACCAAGTGTCGAGGTGTCCATGAGCAAGACACCTAACCCCAGCTGCTCCCGACGAGCTGGATGGCGCCTTGCATGGCTGATACCGCCGTCGGTGTATGAATGTGTGTGTGAATGGGAGGCAATATGTAAAGCGCTTTGGTGGCCATTAGGTCTATGAAAGCGCTGTATAAATGCAGTCCATTTACCATTTTATTTATCATTTATGGAAGTTTGTTTCTGCCACAAAAAAAGCGTTTTAAGAGATAATTGCAACTTTTTATCTCACAGTTGCGAGTTTACTTCTTTTTGTGTGTTATAAAGTCAGAACTGCGTGATATAAAGTCACAATTGTGTGGTAATAAAGTCAGAATTGCAAAATTGTCTTTTCTCGCAATTGCGACTTTATATCTCACAATTCTGACTTTATAACACGCAATTGCGAGTTTATATCTAGCAATTCTGACATCTTGACAGTGGATAAGACACATGCCTTTGGTGTGAGAGACCCGGGTTCGAATCCACTGTGACACCAATGTGTGGGGGTCCCCACAGACATAAATCAGCATTTGAGAAACAGGAAAACGAGAGGGAGTCACTGTGAACTGGCCTCTAATAAAGCCAGAGAAAGGCCCCACCTCTCTGAGTTCGCTTGACCAATGAGATTGGTGGGATTTCCGAGCCGGAAATTCTTTGTTTTAAGCATTCTCAGTTGCATGTGCAGCTGGAATTGTTTCTGATGAAGAAACTAAAAACGATTCTGGTTAAGGCCTGTTCACACCGGGACGAATTTCGCATGCGTTATTCATCGACGTTTAACGCCTTGTGACTAAACAAAGGGCGCCAATGTAAGTGTTCACAAAAACGTGAGCGTAAAAGCGGCATTTTTGTAAAAAAACTCATCGGGTTCGTTTTTTTTTAGTTTGACGCGCCGCGTCAGACCACTGAAATTGGCGCTCTTGCTCACGTGTTTGGAGCTTCTGAAGAAGCAGTAAAGCACAACTTGGGGGCGCTCAAACACAAATCGTTCTTGCTGAGCACACATATGCAACGGCGAAGAAGATCACCGTCTACACAGCCAGGAAGAAATAAGACGAGGAAGATGCAGGGCAAGATGAATATAGAGCTGCTGTTCTCGTTGGTGTTAGAACATAAATAACTATATGACAAACGCGACAGGGACTACAAACATCTTGATAAAAGATAACTATTATGGAGTGGTATTGCAGAGCAAATGGGCGCCATCTAATGTCAGGGAATGAATTTGCATGTTCACTCGGCTCATCGTCAGCGAAAAACGCTTGGGTGTGAACACAAAAAACGCTGACAAATAACGCTCGCTGATTTTCGTCCCGGTGTGTATGGGCCTTGGTTACACTAATATGTTGCACAGCTATCGAAATATCATGTACACAGTCATTTCGATCTGTAACGTACCAATTTATAGAGACCAAACATGGTATAAGTGACCATTGATTCTATTGTAAAATACACAGCATCAACAAAATAATAGTATTAAAAGACATTACAAAAGACAATCATTTGCAAAATGTTCTTCATGTTCATTTATAGACCAATTTGTCGCTAATTAGTGCAGCAAAGTCTGTATTAAAGGCTGTTTCTGTCTTCCCCATCATCTCTGTCATGAACATGTGACCACATTTTTAACAGCAATAAAACCAACTTATCTGATGGTTGTCCTGGTTACCAAGACCATCTTCCCCTCACCGGGGGGTGGGACCTCTGATCCCAGAGTGAGTTTTAAAGATTGTTTGGTACATATACCAAAAATTGTGTCTGATTTGTCAGTCACTTTTAGTGTGAACAGACAAATAGCTTGAAGTTTTGCAGTACTTTGTCTGTTGTTTTCACTGAAAAATCAAATTGCAATTGCAAACCAAAATCCAATTGGTCGAAAAAAGAGAAACACATGGATGAATCATTCAAAAGATCTATTACATGCTTTTTCATGTCATGTCTACATAAAACACTTAAACTAATTAGTTTAAATCATTTTCTTTTAAAATTTAGGATGGGGAGGGAGATAGGAAAGTTGGGGAACAGATCTGAAAATCTAAAAATATCCCACTGTGCAACCGTATCGACATAAAGAGCTTAAATTTGTCAGGAAATTGAACTAAACATCTTGTACCATGATGAGATGAATGTTCAGAAGGAGAGGCAGAGGAGCAGTCCATCCATATTTGTGCTTCAGGACAAATGACTTAAAGTTGCTTCGCACCAGTGTAAGATTAACAGAAGTTATGAGAACCATTCATCAAAGTAATATCTAGATGAAAATCAAGAGTGGTCTATTTTACGTCACAAAATTTAACAATCAGTTTTGTCTAGCTTGAAAACTTGGGCTCATGATATGTGGAAATGAGTTGCAAGAAATGTTGGTTTTTATTGCATTTTGCAATTAAAGAATAAACTGTTTAAATTTGGTTTGCTTTCTTGGAAGATGCACAAGCACTGCGTCAAGATGAGAAATTTCAAGAATTACACGTACATCTGAAACCCACCTTTCAAATCTTGCTGTACTTAACATTTGTTTTTCCCTTTTTCCCCCCTAGTTTATGTATGGTACCAGTCACCCTGACGTTGTCCAACTGTTCCTTGGCTAAGGTAGATGTCATCATTGATCTGCGGCATAAAACGACCAGGTACATCTTAGCTTTTCCCGATGCCTAAAGGCCCCGATATACTTAACAAAAACAAACTGGTGTGACGTCATTTCATACTAACCAATCAATAATTTCAATAATTGAAATAGATACTGACACTTTTCTTTTTCATGTTTAATAATGTAAAGCTGCTTGCTTTTAAAGGGGTCATGAACTGCATTGTTTTATTTGGTGTTCACTTATTATGTTAGTATGATTTTTACATCATAATTAAAAAAAATAAAAGGCATTTTGTCCTACCCTGATTTTAGCTAACGCTCTGTTTGAAGGGGTGTGTCTTATGTGAGACGCCCACTGTTGTGATTGGCTGAAATCTTTGCATATGAAATTACATGTGGAACTCTCTCGTAATCTTTTACCACATTTTTACCATTACTGCTGTCAAGGTTATATAATCCTGAAATTATTTAAATAATCCTTAAAAGGTGTTGATTATAGTATTATATTTAGATATTTAGCATCATATTTAGACCGTGGCATGAAAGGTTGGAGCGATGAGCATTGTACATGTTGAGCTCATGAATGCAGTGATTCTCGTCATTGTAACTCGATTTCTGCACTCTCATGAATGCTATCATCATATCTAACCGTGCAAACACAATGTAAATATAAACTCGCTCTGTTTGATTGACAGCTCCAGCAATTATAAAGGAAGCATTCTTTGATTACTTTCATATATAATTTAATCAGTTTTAATAACAGGTTGTTTTCATCTTACTAAGAGAATCATTGTGAAGTTGACTGGTTTAGTCACTGGTTTGAGTTACTGACACAAAGAACATCTGACAGTTGTTACATGAATCATTACATGTCAGAAATCCGGCATTGGAATTAAAGGATTAGTTCACTTTTGAAAAAACTTTTGCTGATAATTTACTCACCCCCATGTCATCCAAGATGTCCATGTCTTTCTTTCCTCAGTCGAAAAGAAATTTAGGTTTTTGATGAAAACATTCCAGGATTTTTCTCCATATAATGGACTTCAATGGGAACCGGATTGTTCAAGTATCAAAAGACGGTTAATAACTGTTTCAGATGCAGCTTCAAATGTCTTTAAACGACACCAGACGATGAATAAGGGTCTTATCATGCGAAACGATCGGTTATTTCAAAACTTATTCCAAAAATGTAACTTTTCTAAGGACAAATGCTAGCCTTTCTATATTCTCTGAGGCGCGTTTGTAACGTCACGTAATACGTAATTACGTTCAAAAGGTCACGGGCGACGTAGCCGGAAGTACAGAATCAAAATCGTCCGACATCGTTGTTTTTCCTTTTAATTCCTTTTTTTGTAAACGGTGTTTGAGTTAGTTTGCACGTTCAACCTATGCGTTCAACTTGTAAACACTGACTCTGTACTTTCGGCTACGTCGCCCGTGACCTTTTGAACGTAATTACGTAATATGTGACGTTGCAAACGCGCCTCACAGAATAGAGCAAGGCTGGCATTTGTCCTTAGAAAAAATACATTTTTGGAATAAGTTTTGAAATAACCGATCGTTTCGCATGATAAGACCCTTATTCATCGACTGATATCGTTTAAAGACATTTGAAGCTGCATCTGAAACGGTTATTAACTGTCTTTTGATACTTGAACAATCCGGTTCCCATTGAAGTCCATTATATGGAGAAAAATCCTGGAATGTTTTCATCAAAAACCTAAATTTCTTTTCGACCGAGGAAAGAAAGACATGGACATCTTGGATGACATGGGGGTGAGTAAATTATCAGCAAAAGTTTTTTCAAAAGTGAACTAATCCTTTAACACGGTTACTTGCATGTCGTCGCATTACTGTCGAGTCCATATCGTAAAGGTTTGTTTGCAAAGCCTACACCGGAATTGCAACTGATTTACCAAATAATCCACAGTGAAGTAATGTACAGCATACAAATTAATAATTCTCAACTGAGACATTCACATTGTTGAAAATAAATAACCTCTTTCTTAGCATTCCTTTGGAAGGTAATGTTTAGTCCAGTGATCCTGTATCTCTTTTCTCTCGCTAGTGGGAGGGGCCAAATTTGTAATGATGAAGTAGGAAACTTACAGGATATTTTTATAGTATGATGACCTATTATATGTCAAGCTCAAGGAAAATTTAATTTCTCAAATTCTTGACCCTTTTAAACAATCAATAGCTATATAATCTAAATAAATATAATGTGACTTTACTGAACGGCCAAATTGCAGAGCTTGTGCAAACATCCACATCACTCTGATCAGATGCTTTTTAACTCATGTTTTCTCACCGCTGTCATTTTTGTTGTATTTATATTGTTATTGAAAGTGTGCAGCATATATTTACATATTCATCTAAACTCACTCTGAGCAGTGTGGGAAATGTTGAGGATGTTCACGAACAGTCTCCATTTGGTCACGTATTTCGAATATCTTTTTTACCCCTAAGCGAAGAATGAAAAGAACTTCATGAGTATATCGGGGCCTTTTGTGCAAATGTTATAAATATGGAAGGTATTTGTCTCACTCTCTCGTTGTCTTTTTATGCAGCCCGGAGTCCCTGGAAGTGCATGGTTCATTTAGCTGGCTGGGCCAGACCCAATATAAGTTACAACTCCAAGCTCAAGAGGTGCACATGCTTTCCTTGAAAGCCTGTTTCTTCCAAGCTGGAGTTTATAATTTGGGTACACCTCGTGTCTTCGCCAAGTTGGCACAGACCAGCGCTATGTGTGAGACCAGCCAGCAGAGTGCCATGCCTGCACTTATTATCATCAACAGCGTTTGAGGTAACACCGAAATGTTTCCCTGTTCTCGGCCCACCTAAATAAATGAAACGGACCGGAGTCCAAGATTTCTTTTTTTTTACTTCTTGCTAATACGAAATCTAATTGAGAGAGATACGTAAATTAAAAAGACTTGAACACAAATATTTCAACTTAACACCGCATCTGATGTGCTTGCCATGGTGAGCTAAACACAAACAGACTCTAGATGTTTTGTCTTAAATGCACCTGAAGTGTGACTGGATCTCTTTTTTTTTCCCCATGTTAATTTATCTCATGTCAGTCCATGTATTATTTTGAATAATTTTTTCTCGTTTTATGAAATATTTTTGTTTTTAGAATCATATAATTTTTTTTTTCGAGATACCAAATATGGTAATGTTATTGGCTATGCACCTCTGCCTCATACTGTCCTGCTGGATGTCTCATGGTTGCCCACTGTGATCTGTTGCCACAGTAACATAAAAACATCTCCAGTGCTATCTTGAAACCAGAAGATGAAACACCGTAACTGATTAACTGTAACCGGTGATAACTTTGCAACTGCGATGGCATAATCTGTCAAATCCAGTCAGTCTGCAAATGTGGAGTCAAGTGGAACTCAACATCACCTTATGAGAAGCCAGTAGAATTGGCAAAGTCCAATGTGGAGCCATCTTAATGTTCGTAACCCGTTAAGCAATTAGCAGAATCCATGTTGCCCAGTCAAACAGCAGAGATTTTAAGGACCCGTTAGAACATCAAGAGGGTAAAAGTCACAGTTTGAGAGCATATTTTTGTTTGTGCATCTTTGTGTGGGTGGGCTGTGTTGTCTTCTCAAGAAATTTTTAATTTTCTACAAACCAATCGTCTTCTCCCACCCCCTCAGCTCTCATTTCCATCTCCACTACTATGATCAAACTGTTATTTAAATGTATCTACATGACTGCTTTTCTGGAAAAAAAAATGATGTATTATATTTATAACAAATTACTGTACATAGAATAAAATGTAACCAATAACCAAGAACCTGGCTGCCTGTTGCCTTCTTAGATGTTTTTTGTTTTTGTTTTAGAAATGTAATTTACTATTGATTTAGCAAGTAGCGTTTACCGAGCACAACATGCATGTTTGTTCTCTAATATGCGATCCCTGGGAAGCATGTAATTGAACATGTGGTGTGGTGGTGAATGCGAGGCTTTTGATTTATTTTTAATAACAGTATTTGTCTTTGCGTGTCTGGCTATCAGCTTCTTGAAGTGTTACACAAAACTGAGCTTCAAAATCTTGCCAGAAATGCTTTTCGTGAGTAAAATTATTCAGCACAGCTGATTGTCAGTGGTATTGTTTCAGTGGTTTTATTTTCTGTATGTAAGGCTGGACAAGCCTCTGGGTTGTCTAAAATATTTTGCATTTTGTCCCTGAAACAAAAAACTAGTTGGAAAAATCAACGTGGTTAAGCATCATTCTGTGGACAATGGCAGCTGAAACATCAGTGAAAGGAATGTGATAAATTTCAGAGCAATACACATAACAGTGTGCCCACATATTTGAAATTATTTTTTATTTTTTTTGTCTTAAAGGGGTGGTTTTACTGCTTTTTTTCTTTGCATGATTGTGTTTATGGAGTTCAATATAACATGTATTTGTGATTTTTCTTTTTTTTTAAAGTCTTATTTTTTTTATAAATTTCACCTTTATTGTAAGCCGCGTTCAAAGCCGTCATTTGAACGACTGGTTTACATCCTGAGTCTATGAAACCACTCCCCCAGAAACGGGTAGTGGGCTCAGATTGGTTGGTTTTGGGCCGGTGTGTTGTGATTGGCTAAACTGTGTTGCACATGTTGTCCGGAAACTTCACGCCCATTACCTTTATGGGCGAAGTTGCATGTGTTGTTCATGTCAAATGTAAATAATGGTGTCGATACCGCCGTATCAGCATGAGCCAGAATCAGACCCAGTTCTTTATACACATTTGTTTTACACAGTAGCATCGAACTATCTGGTTACTATATAGACAAACAGCGTTGTCACTGGTTTACGTTCTTGCTCAAATTGAAAAAAAAAAACGTCATAAAGTATATATACACGAAAAATATATTTACAACATAAATACATATACAAATTCAGGTCCAAAATGTTTGTAAACTTTGGAACATAATTAATTTTCAGGAACATAATTAAATATAAATTGTATCCATTGTTGACGAACTACAACGTCCGTGGGAAGCTCGAACACAGAAGACCTGACAGCTGGGTGAAAATAAGTCACTTTCGATGAGTCGCAGAAATATGCGCATGCCCTTTTTTGCATATTCCGGAAGGAGGATTGATGCAAATGTGTGGGTTGGTGACGTCTAAAACCTGTTGTAGTCCCATTCGAGTCGTTTTTGTGGGCATTAAACTTCCTGATTTTTAAAAGATGATATCGCTGCTTACATTGAACTCTCAGCGCTGCAACTGTTCATGCACCAACAACAACATTACACACTATCTATTTAAAATGAAAAAAGTGAAATCGCAATCAACCACCCCTTTAATGCTACTTTGTTATAGCACAAATGACTTAACTCTGAACTTTTGTTCATGCTCTGATAGATAGATAGATAGATAGATAGATAGATAGATAGATAGATAGATAGATAGATAGATAGATAGATAGATAGATGGATGGATGGATGGATGGATGGATGGATGGATGGATGGATGGATGGATGGATGGATGGATGGATGGATGGATGGATGGATGGATGGATGGATGGATGGATGGATAGAAAGAAACATTTGGAACAATTATTTAAATGGCATAGTAGTTGACTAACACAATTCTTTTTATTCGCAAACAGAAAAGATGGCATGATAGTAAATCGTTGTGTGATAACTCATCATGAGTGTTACTGTTGCATAGGTTATGATAAATGAGTTTATTTAATAACAGATAATTGTAACGTTATTGTGAATAAAGGCTTAGCTACAAATAGACCATTAACATATGATGTTCCCAGTGTTCCCATCTCATTATAGCAAATTCACGTAGGCCTATAGCATATTTGGTTTTCTCTGCTGTCTGTTTTATCTTGGTTTTTATAGTACCAAAAAGTCCACATGCATTTCCCTGACTTTCAATATTGCAAATTGACTCCTTCGTACATTTTGAATTATACTTTCAGTAAGATGTTCAGGTAAATTGTCAGCGGGAATGATGACGCTGTTGGGAAGCATTGTTCAGCCCGGTGATGCTCCGTGTACACGCTTCCCCCCGCTGCATCCACGCGCTTCAGATTGAACGAGCGCTCCAGCCTGTGTTGAGCGCTCACGTGCAATTTAATGCGCGCGCTCGTAGGAAACGCAGCACGCTTACAGTGACTTTTTTCCCCTTCTTTTTTCGTTGTTTTGTCTTTAACAAAGTCTTCAAACCTTATTTAAAGCTCGCCTGTCTTCATTTGACCTCATAACCTGTATCCTCAAAAGTATTTTGCTCACAAATGGTGCGTGGTGGGATTAATTAAAGCTAACCTTTGAATAACCTTGTTGCTTACCGATAGCCTACTTCATTAATTAAATGCTAATTTCCCCCTTTATTTCATTTTGCGTTTCGTTCTTTCCTCTTCTGTCCCTTTTCATCTCCGTTCGTGTCTTTCCGTTCTTTTCCATGCCTTCTCTTTTCTTCTTTATTATTTGCTTATTGTAATTATTCATACCTTCTTATTATTCATAGTTTTGAAAAGAGCATCTTAGAGCACTAATAATTTTGCACTTGAACGGGAATGGTGAACCTGCTGTCCCAGTGCGAGTATCCAGATCTGAAGTAGCCTAGTGTGTGTGTAAAGGCACGAGAGGCTTATGTCGTCAAATGTGTATTTCCAAACCGTTGAGCGCATCATATAGTCGGGTGGGGGTCATTCACAACTCATGTGAACCGCTCGGGATCACCTGCACGTGCATTTGCGCGCGCACACAGTCTTGCGCAAAAACTAATTTGATCACCGGAAGGTCTGATCTCGCTTTTGGTCTCCCACGCGCATCCCCACGACTGCGCGTGCCACCGCGATGTGGGTCCGAACTGAGGAGCTTTAACGACTGATCACGGATAAAGCGGATGAATCCCTTCGGCTTCCCGAGGAGAGGCGAGGCTGACGGCTGTCACGGTAAGAGGGGGTGATGTTGGGGATGTTGAGTGGAATAGTGCAGTCATGGTTCTTTGAACCCACTTTGCATAAGGAATTTGCGAGAGATGACATCGAATAGGTCCAAGCGAGCAGGTGCATGTAGATAATTAGCGCGCAAAGAGAGCAGGTGTGGAAGCGAGAGTTTGGTGCTGAGACGCGCGCCAGAAACATGAGTCTGCGATTATTCCGCTTTTCACTGTAGTTTTATGGTTTCGTAATAGCATCTATTTACCCCATACACTTGTTAATTGGTTGTAATCCAATAGCATGTGGTGTTTTCCCAGACAAGCTTTAATTTTGGTCATTTTATAGTGAATGAACGAAGCTGAAAGCTCGTGTGCTTATTGGCTGAGTGTTGCGCTTCTCTTCGCATAGAGATCGGGGAGTGTTGTAACATTTTTCTTAAACTATCTCAGTGTTATTTTGCACTTTATGTTTCAAAATTGTACAACTTATTCATCTACAACTATCTACAACTTATTCATATCTACAACTTATTCATAAACTGCGTCAAATATTGTCAAACAAAGAGTGGTGCTACAATTAACCCATACTTGGGTGTTTGTTACTCGAAATGAACATGGATATTTTACAATTTTTTAAATTACTTTGTGGGAATCAAACGTACTTATTTCAAAATAAGTATCACCTCCCTCAGCTCGTTGCATCATCAGCTCATTTCATTTTAATTTAAAAATTATAAACTACTTTTCTGTGATGGGTGTAGCTACCGTTTGTACAGTATAAAAACATTTTTGTCAATGCAAGTCCCCAAAAACACGGAAACGTGTGTATCTGTGCGTGTTATATGCAATCTTTGTGGGTACACTAAAAAAATGTTGCCTTGAACACCGAAGGTGATTGTAATTGCTGCCTTAAACACCCAAGTTGATTGTAGTACAATCAACTTGGGTGTTTAAGGCAGCCATTTTTAAGTAATTTCAACTTAAATTGCTTTAAACTGACTTTAAAGAAAAAAAGTTAAAATCTAGTATAATTTATATTTAAAAAAAAAACTATTATGTTGACGAGTTAATGCAATTGTAGAAGTAGACTACATTACAACCCTTCATGTCTGGTAAACCACTATTTTTATAACATGTAGATAGACATATTATGAATTAAAACAAGAGAACCAGCTGATTATGTAATTTAAAATCCATTAACATTATCTCAAAATGTAAAAGCCAGGTGCTTATTAAACCATATTTTTTTCACAAAGATACTTGTAGCTTATAGAGTCACCTCACAGGGATGAAGGTCATGTGATAGTGATTTTTCCCCATCTCATTTCTCACCCTATAGCTGTTACAACACTCCCTGCTGTTGCAATGAAACTTTCTTCAACCACAGATTAATGAAACAGAGACCAACAAACTATAATATGATCATTTTTGTTATTACTTTGCTCATATTAATATTTAAAATATTCCAGTTATCCAATACCTCTATTCAATGCCTTTTCATTCTAAATCTGAAGTTTTACTAGTGCGTTTCCCACTGAAGTTCATTGTTAACAGCCTTTAGCTGCGCCTGGAGTCTGTTGTGGTTCTCATCTCAGACTCAACACTCATATAAAGAGCTCTGGCAGGGATTCATCCTGTAATGCTTTCTTTTCTCCTTCACCTGTCCCTGACTGCAGCCCCTCTTCTATCAATATAGTAAATTGACATGCATTCTTATGGTTTTGATGTAACAGGTCAGCATATTACTTAAGTATATTACTCTGATGAATACATGGGAGTGCCAGAAAGTGGGGTATATCAAAACAGTCAGGAAAGCATATTATACCGGTTATAAAATCCTCTGTAGACAGTTAATGCAATCCATTTGTGTGATTATAATCTGGAATGTTTCTGATATTTTGTCTGTTTCTTGTAAATCTCAGACTTAAACTCTTTCTGTACCTGGTGGTAATGCTTAAATGAAGTTTTGAAAGTCACACAAGGATTGACACTTGCTTTAAGCATTTTTGTTGGGTTTTGTAGTTCTGGAGAGACAGAAGAAGAGTCACACCACCATATGGAAAGAAGCGTAAATGGATGGAGAAGCATAGTTTACTGTAAAGCTGCGTCTTAGTTTTGATTACCTTGGCGAAAGCCAAGTATAAATCAGCTTGAAGTTTTAACATCTATTCTTGTGTAATGGAAATCATAATGGTGAATGTGTTTTATGAATGATTGTTCCAGTGCACATAGGCAACCATTGTGTAGGTGGGGGGGTGCTAACACAGAAATCTAAAATCCTCGTCCAAATTTCAATCTTAACCATGCTATTTCATCAGAAACAATCTTAAAATGGAGTTTTGAGTGTAAAATACAAAACTAACCCTTCAAACAAGGGTCTTCAATCTTTCAGAAAGGGCAGAGACCGAATAGAGACCTAAATTGAGCAGTATTACTGTGTATGCTGTTATTAGTTTGAGGTCAATCAGCGGTTGGCAGAGCTCCTGAAATACTGTGTTTGACCTCCTGCTGAAAACCCTTGCTCTAAAAGAAATGACTCTGGAGTTTTCCCCTAAAATGAAAGCTGCAAGTGAGGAAATCTAGACATAAGTATTTTAATTGTACTCCTGTCTTAGTAATTAACTACAATAGCACAGTGTTTTTGTCCAGAGTGGAATAAAGATACAAAAGATATGTTAGGATAGATGGGTGAAATCATTGGGCCAGTTGTTCAAAGGCAAACTAATCGGATTTTGGTTATCGGATTGGATCAAATCTTGAAAATGAGTTGTTCAAAAAGGGAAAGAAGGAATCTGAAATCAGATTAGATCAGGGAATCCAATCCTAGTTTTAATCTGGATCAAACCTTCACTTTGTGTTGTTCAAAACTTGTCAATGGGATTTGGATAACTTTGATTCAACAAAAAAAAAAAAACAGGATTTTCCTGATCCCAAGGATTTCAAGGTGGATTTCAGGAAGAAAATGCAGTAAAACTTTAAAATTGGTCAAATAATACATTTGTATCATTTAGTGTATACTTTTATTTATATTTTGCACTTGACTTGTGTAACTGTTGTAACAGTGATAAAGTAGACATAGGCTAACAATTAAGCTATTCAGTATAGTAAAGTAAAAATAAACTAAAAATGATCTTGTCCCCATTTGTTTTTTGTCTCAAAATAAGAAACACTTGCAGTCACCCCATGTTGGCTCTTCTACCTGTTCTTAGCCCACATTGTGATATGTTGTCCCATTTAGAGCACTGGTAATCTGGATTTGGTAATCTTGAAAACGATGCACCTGGATCAGGGTGATCCAGTCCAATGTTGCTTTGAAAAACCGGCATAAAAGTAAGACAGATAACCTGATCCTGGATAGAAAAAAAATGAGATTTCCAAATCCGGATCATTTTGATCCAGATTAAATGTGGCCCATTGTGTTCAAAAACCGTTGAAAGCCTTGACTGTATTATGGAGCCAGTAAATTGTTTACATAAATGTATAGGCGATGAGTTAATTGTAAAATATTTAATTTAGTTAAATCGGTTTAAACTGATATTTTCTGTTATCTTTACTGTTAATTTGATATCTTTCTACAATGTCTATGATGGAATTTCACTTAAATCAGATTGTTTGGCTTATTCCTAAAACCAGTGTGAATGTGATGTGGACTGAGATACTGTCACGACTGAAAAGCTCAGGCAAAAGTCAATGCAAAGAAATGGTTTATTTTTACTGTTCAATTTGATTGCTGAAAAGGCCGTCTTAAATGTGTCCTCAAAGTGCACCAGAACTGATGCGTTTTTATTACGGGACCCCCCTAGAGGGAATAGTCTCATCCAGTGGGAAATGCCAGCTGACGACTTATCTAAATATTCTCTCTCTCACTGTCTACTGTGGTTAAGTCATACTGATATCATATGACTTTCACAAGACTTGTAACTTATACTTGTTTTTCCTCATTAATGGGTTTTGAGAAAAGGCCATCCTCAGAACTTTTGTTCATCATTTCATGGTAAATTCAGGAAGATGTGAGGTGGACTTTTCTCAGTCTATACGTGACTACAGTGCAAACACAAATGACACAACACACTTTCGTTTTGGAATCGACCTCAAATTCAGATGGATTTTGAATCATTGCGGCTGACTGATAGAAATGCATGCCCTGAGAGGGTTAGAATACATATGGATTGAGTTATGGATGCATGTCTGGAGACATGAAGACTTTGCCCAGGCATGCAGAACAATCTGATGGAGACAACCTCGTGGTCCTTCCTTTTATTAAAGGGCTCATATAATTGTACATTGTACTGAAATGTGTGTTGGCAGTGCCTGTACACAACCATCATATAATGCTAAAAATCCATCCAGTGTTTTTGATTTAATCTCCTTGTATGTTTTTGACACGGTCGGACGCCCCTCCCACGATTGTTGATTGACAGCAGCGTTTCAACAGAGTGAGCTGTCATCATAGTCCGCTATTGTTGATATGCTGGAGCAGAATGGCGTCTAAGCGGTTGATATACGTAGATGGGAGAAATTCCTACACAGCGTTCCTATAAAGATTAACTTGTAGGGTCTTTAGGGGAAGTATGTAAGAAAGAAGGCAGAAAATTTAGAGGGAGAGAGAGATGGAATATTTATACACGTGATTTAAAGAGCCTGGCAATGAGCCTAAAAAAAGTTAAAGGCTATAGACACAGTTTTAAATAATCATGTACTCTCAGCAAAGCATGCTTCTAAAAGGGTCTAGAGCACACGTTTGTAATGCAAAGTTTAGAGAAATGAGTTATGTGCTTCAGATTTACTAAAAAGGAGATTTGTTGTCTGAAATGATTGTACAAGATAAGGAGGCAATAGTAGCATTTTACAATCACCACATTTCCTTCTCTCTCACTCTCTCTCATCGGTAGTAGCCATGTTTGCTAGCAGGTTAAAATAACTGCGGGCGTTAAAATGAACAATCGGTCATCCATTTATTTTATTCAGACTGGTTTTGAGAGTCAGATCATCTGACTCAGATCAATACTTGTCTCGTGAATATACGACAAGGTTGATGTCAGGATTAACTGTGAACTGTGTAACAACTTTAAGATGCATTATCATATGCATTTGGCAGATGCTTTAGCAAAAGATTTTTTCATGCATTCCTTGGGAATCAAACCTGTGATCCATTGCTTGCACTACATGAAGCATATGCTGTACTGATTGAGTTAAACAGAAATGCAGTGGCATGAATAAAGCATTTTAGAAAAACAAAACCTAGACAATGAAAACTTTAAATATTAAACTCAATAAAAACGATATTTAAAATGTTAGAATTAATTACGTACTATTATAATGGACAAAGTCATGCAAATTGGTTGACATTGGTTAACCTTTTACACAAACAGTCAAATCCATTAAATAATGAGACCAAGTTTAATATCCCATAAATGATATCAGTAAGTTATGAGGATACATGGCACCGATTACTGACTCATTCCCAGATATGTCAAAATAATGTTCTCAAAGAATCATTACAAACCCAACGCAGTCTTCTGTAATCGACATGTAAATGTGTGAGCTTGATTGTGTGAGCAAATCTCTCTCTCTCTTTGTGTGTGTGCTTTACAGATGCGAGTACTGGACAACAGCAGCTTCCAGTCTAACATCCCAGTGGCTGTTGACTTCACAGTGGGCGTGGTTTATTCCCTTTTTGGTAAGAGCGAGAATTCATTTATATTTTAATCATATCATCAAGTTTGTTCAATGAACCAACTGAATTACAGGTTTTCCATCTACTGAGAGAAAATGTGGACTGCACTTGCAATTGCATGGCTGTGTTCTGGCATCCAATGCCCTTAAATTAACATAAGTGAGTGAAACAGTGCACATGTGTGCAGTTCTGAATTCAGTTTATATCTCCAATGCTGGATGTTCTTCAATGGTATATGATTGCTCTACACATGCAGGTCATAGTAAGTGATACGGGATTGTGATTATCAGAATGCTAAAATGAATTTGTGATTGCCGATAGCATTTTTTTTTTTTTTTGGTGTGCTCTGGCTGTGTTGTTTTAGTGCCTGAATCACTTTAAGAGTTATGCTAATCGGATAATGGCACAAACAAGCCTGTGGAATTGGGGATGTTTGTGCAATCTGATTGCAATTTGAAAGCTGTGCAATTTGCGGTAAGGCAAATAGATAAAGAGCGCACATTCACAGACTTGCATATATGTATTTTAAAATACATATAGTGTGTTTTGCCATTCTACAATTGCTAAATTAACTTGCCCTTTAGTGTATTTTGCAAAATACGTCATTTATAAAATGAATGAAATAGCCTATGTTATTCTGCTGTTTTTACCTGGATTGAAGGTAACACACGCCTGCACATAAAGTTTGAATGTGCTTTATGTGAAAAAGAAAAAGCACTACAGAACAACTTACCATCCTCCTTGGTCAAACTGATGTATTTATTTTTTTTTTACAGCATAATTCAGATCATTTCAGCATCATAATTACTGATGCGTTCGTGGCAGAAACAATAGAGGTGGGTTGAATGCCAGAATACTTGTGTGCCAAGTGCTAATTGGCTTTTACAATTCAACATACAAAGCATTGACCTCCTTTCCTCGGTGTCTCTTGCTTCTCGCTCTCTTTTGTTCCCTCTCGTTGCATCTGTAATTGATTCTGACCATTGAACCATCAAATACATGTATACTGTTGAACTGGATATTTTACATTTGCCCACGGCAACATTCCTTTGCTATTTAATGTTTCTCGTATCACTTCTCCTATATTGTTTTCATTATAATAAACTTTTACTGTTGATTGCAAAGAAGGAAAAGAACTTGAAACGTACCAAATAACATAAAAGGAAGATGGAAGGAAAAAAGTACAGAAAGGCAAAGGAAACTTCAATCAGTAAGAAAGGAAAGATAGTCCTTAAGATATTTGGTATGGTTTAGAAGATTATACAAGTGTGAAAAAGTGTAAAAAAAAAAAAATGTGCAGTTCAACAGCATGGTTATATATGTTTTTTTCATTCATTTTTAAATAATTAAAATGGCCATTTATATCACTTGGCGTTATATTAAATAAACTTGTCAACAATCCTGTGTTATGGTTTTAGAACAATTTCTGAAGATTTTACTGATAATTTGATAATAATTCTGTTTGTAAAAAGTCCAGTCCACCATCCATCTCCCAGCATTTTCTTGCTCTTTTGGAAAATGCAATAGTGGAGAAATGTGAAAAAGGTCCGATAGTGGAAACTTTATATACTTTACAAGTAACATAAAATCATTCTAAATCATATAAATGTCATTTCCATTAATTTATTTATTTGATAAGAAGCTGTACCAAGAGGGATAATGTACAGAGTCAGTCTGTCATCACACCACTTTACTGGGTGATACAAGACAACCCTGTCATGATACCTGTAATGGGAAATTTACCACGGCATATTTTATTGATGAAATAACTCAGTGTTATATGCATTAAAGCTTAAGTTATTGCCAAGGTTTCAGCCTTCAGCTGTGTGCTTGCTGTTCCTTCACAGAAGGGCTCAGAGCACATTTGAAGCTAGCCAAAGTCAGCATAAATTTGATGAGATTTTCATGTTCGTGATCTAAAGGTGGTTTGCTGATAATTTCTGTCAAAATGCTTAATCTGGCCAGCTGAGGCAGTGTGTTCTCCAATCTGAGCAGAAAAACCTGAAATGTTTCCGTCGGAATAAACTATGAGCGGTTCAGAAATGACATGCAATAAACATACTCGCAGTATTTCTCATATTTACCTTGATATATCTCCAATTTATTAACGTCTGCTGGGACCATTCTTTCATTCAGCCATGTGGGTTTATCAGGAGTGTCAGCTAACATGGTTACTGAGTATACAAATCTAGAACACTGAGCCTGGGATTGCATTTAATGCAGAGGTGTGGAAATGACAGTGAACCCAAGGGACAAGTGTCCAACAAGTTTAAAATATGTCAAATTGAAAATAAATATATATAAAAAATATTAGATTTGAATTAATTTGGTTATACTGCATACTTTCTGTTTGAATTTTAAATTATATCAGTATTAGATTTTAAGTGAGATAAGGTTGAAGACCCAAAGTCTGGCCTAGGGACTGAGGCAAAATAGTAAAAAACGCATATAAAATGCCTCATTTTTTATATAAAACAACAGAATTGAACAATGTTTATATATATATATATATATATATATATATATATACATAGGTTCCCCTACAGATGTAGTAAGTGTGAAAAAAAAGTGGAAATGTTTTTTAGGTTTTTTTTTTTTAATATCTGTCAAGGACAGAAAAAGTACCATAGTTGGAGAATCACCCTAAAGCTGATTTAATAATGCTGAAATCTGACAAGCAAGGAATATTCTTTCAAATCATTGTTGTTAAGCCATAAAGCCTTAAATAAAATCTATAATTATGTAAATGGTTGGAACATCTGTTTAGCAATCTAATATCAATCCAAATGTTTATAAATTTGCCACAAAAAAACAATCTATTTTTATATCAACGAACATTAAAGGTGCAGTAAGCAATTTTTCAAAAAAGTCATTAGACCGAGCAGCACAACAAACATGTAGCCAATCAGCAGTAGGGGGCATGTCCAATAATTGTAGACAGAGCAATAGAGTGCCGACGTCACTCTGTAGGCCAAAACGCGGAAGTGAGTTAGCATTTTAGCACTACCGGTTCCCTCGCTCTAAAGTCTATGGGATTTTTGAATGGGTTTTTGCTCAATCGCCTGAAATAAGGTCTGTGGTGAACAAAGCCTCTAAAATATTTTCACGTTTTGATCTATGACATAAAACACACAGTTATAACCTCCTTGTGTGTTTTTTTTAAACTTTATTATGTCTGCTTGTGTTTTTTAAAATGTTTATAGGCTTCAAAATGATTAACTTGTAAAGATTATCTTGATAAACAAAACGTGTAGGGGTCACAACTCTTTGTTTAACACAGATCTTATTTTTTGCGATTTTCCAAAAGTCTATGTGGAGTCTATTGCTTTTCGATCGAGGAAAACCATTCGCCGCTAGCTTCCGAGTTGTCCTACAAAGTGACGTCATCACTTCGGCACTCTATTGGGAGTTTTGAAGAAAGACTAGAAAGCGAGATGGCTGAGAGACATTACAAAAGAGAAAAGCTCAGAGGAATATCATATCAATATCGCATTAATATTAGAAAATCATTCCAATGCTGGAGAAACCTAAGCGATGAGTCCTTAAATTGCGTTGTTTCGGCTTGATACGCCAGTAGCATTGGTCTTGCAGTTCCACTGAATCAATATATGCTGTTGTTGTAATGTTAGCTAACAGGACAGTTTTGAGGGTCAATGTTTGTCTGGAACTGCGGGAGACTAACAACCAACTCTTGCTTATACTCTTGCGTTAAGTATTTTTTTTGTTCTTGTCATTTGTTCATCACCTTATTTTTTCTTTGCATCTACTGTGATAAACAGGCATCCACTCTTGCTTGTACAACTGAAGTCAGCTGTGCAGGTCAAATTCTCTGCCCTGTGCTGGCGACTGACGCTAGAATGCAGTGTTTAGTGTCCTTGTTAGCACACAATTCAGGGAAATGACATACGGCACCAAGCTATTTCTAGGCTTTTTTTTTTTTTTTTTTTTTTTTTTGTCATATACAACAGCCCTTCCAAGAATTGAATAATTGGCTTTTCACCAAGCTCTGTCCTCTTGGTTACTGTTGCTCGCTCGGCTTTACAAAGCAGAATGAACAAGAGATTTATGTGAATAGCTTGATTTTAAGTCAAATTGGCTCATAATGTGGTGAAAAAAATCCCAATCCCAAATTGTTTCTTATGCCTTAACTTATCCATTAACTTAATAATAAAAAATGCAGAAACTGTTTAGTTAACACTTTTGTTGCTATTTCACCTCTACCTGAATCATTAAGTGAATGAATTACTATTAAATTATTTATAATGAGTTTACATTTGAGAATGAAGGCCGATGCATGGATTAATGCATTGATGCGTTTCTCGACATTTATTTAACATTTGGAAAATGGAAAAAATTATAGTGTTTATCCGCTCTGGGTACCATGTGACTAATATATTCCCCAGCATATTTTTGAATAAATTCTGTACGCTTCCACCCAAAAAACACAGGGACTTTGCAGACAGTGTTTGCGCACAAAGCTACCTCACAAAACTGATTTCAGACAGAGTTCTGAGGCAGCAGAATGCTTTAACGAATAACGATGTACAACACAATAGAGAGGTTACTAGCAAATATTAGAAGTTAAAAAAGTGGTTCAAAAACACTTACAGAAGCCGCCTACCAGCCGCAACTTTCAGAAACTTTTATTTTTTCAGCTCAACTGTCACAGAAACGAACACACGGCATGTGGATATTATAGATAGCAAAGGACAAATGCTGCCTTCAAAAATCAATCAAATGAAGGTTTCTTGGATGAGACTGGATGGTTCAAACTTGCCTTATATGCTGCTTTCAGACATAGACATTGTGTAAATATTCCTTCATGTAGTCTGCAGAATCTTCAGTGATTTCTAAATGTCAATATTCAATAAAAGTCAGATTTCTAATAACTACAATGTTTATAATCAAGTTAAACGCCATATTGAAGTGCAGTGGCGTGCACAGACCTCCTCAGGGGCAGGGGTGGAGAGACCAAAAAGGGCACTAGACATTTTTGTTGTTGTTGTTGTTTTTATTCTTTCTTTCCATGACATTCTAAGAAAATATATTGAATTAGAATCAGAACAATTAATGCATGACACATCAAATGAAAATAGGAAAATGATGATAATATTACTAAATATTATTTACTGTACCAAACAAAACAGTGACTATCAAGAAGGTAATCATGTAAAATTCATTTTTAGTTTTGGTGTTGGGTTTATGTATGTATTATGGAAGTGCCTTGCCTTGTATATTAAATGACAACATGTAGGCTACAGGGGAAAAGGTAGCGGCCTTAGAATAAAGCTCTGAGGTACCCCATAAGTTATAGGAGCAGAAGAAGCATGGCAGTTCCCAATCTTTACCATGAAAGTTCTGCCCTTAATGGAAGAGAACCAACATAAGGCCACTTCATTTTACCCTGACACACAACTCAAGGCACTCTAACAGAATTAGATGATCCAGCGTGTCAAAAGCTGCACTCAAGTCTTCCAAGACAAGGCTGACACAGTTTCCATGGTAGCTTCTAAAGAAATGTCATTTAGCACCCTAATAAGGGCAAACTCAGTAGGCTACTATGGATGGTTTTAAAACCCAACTGAAACTTATCCATGATATTTATCTTGGCTAAGAATGAAGAGAGCTGTCAGAATACAACCTTTTCAAGAATTTTAGCTATGAAAGGATGTTTAGAAATAGGATGGAAATGTTGAAGCCCAGAAGGATCCATGACTGGGTTTCTTTCTTTTTTTTTTTTTCAAACTTGATTGGACACAACAACGTTGTGATACGTTGAAGAATTGAACAACGTTGTTAATTGATCAAATACATATATGTAAAAACATACATATATGTAAAAGTTTTAATACTTTTGGTCTATAGACCAAAAGTATTAAAAGTGAACTTCAGTGAGAAGTTTTGTTAAAATCACATCATTCAAAGATGATGTGATTTGTAATATACACGTAATACACATAATCTCTTTGATCTCAGACAGTGACATAATAAAAGCTCTAAACAAGCCAGCTGGAGCCACAACTTCATAAGTTGGATCACGTATTGAACACCATTATCTTTATTGATAAAAAACTGTAAAACCCTAATATATATATATATAAATATATATTAATTTATGTTAGCTGATGGGACCTTATTGTAAAGTATTACTGTCGCGTTTGTACACTGTACACAAGTACACTGTAAAAATTATATGATTAAGAAGCTATGACAACATTGCATTAACTCATCAAAATAAGTTAAGCAGTTTTTGACTTTTTCAGCGCAGTCACATCCCAAGACGTCATACAACTGACGCTTTTGACCATACGTCAACGTCCGCCGTTTTAGGGTACCCTTTAAAGTTGGTTAGATGACGGTATCTAATCCTAACCCTACCCCAGACCTAAACCTATCCCGTCACCTAACTGACGTTAAAGGTAAAGCGTCAGTTGTATGATGCCCCAGGATCGTCATCCAACTGATGTTAAAGGGTACCCTAAAACGGCGGATGTTGACGTATGGTCAAAAGCGTCAGTTGTATGACGCCCCAGGATCGTCATCTAACTGACGTTAAAGGGTACCCTAAAACGGCGGATGTTGATGTATGGTCAAAAGCGTCAGTTGTGTGACGTTTTGGGATGAGACTGTGTTAACTTTTTTTAAAAGTTATACAAGATCAATGAATTTTTAAAAATCAGTTAAATGTAATTTAAGTTGCAATGACTTACATTTTTTTAAGTACAATCAACTTGGATATTTAAGGCAGAAATGATTTTGTTTACATTAGGTGTAATTTATGTAGCAGAACAAGTGAAAGTCTTTTTAAATAATGTCATTTTATAATAAATCAAAAACGCCATTTTTAAAAACTCCTGAAAAAAATATCCCATCACTAAAACACCAGGTTTTGGGATTAATGCCTCAACTGACATATTTTCTGCAACTGTTCTAGTTTTATCAAGAATTTATAAATTCTGGATTAGGTCCAGTATGTTGGTTGATAAAAAGATTCAATAAATAAAGCTTCAGAAAGATTGTCTGCCGCCACATACCATAATTTCATCTCACATTTGTTTTTGTTTTCCTGCAGGTGTTTGTTCACTATGTGGAAACAGTATGCTGCTGTATGTGTCCTACAAGAAGAAGCACCTGTTAAAACCAGCCGAGTTCTTCATTATTAACCTGGCCATCAGCGACCTGGGCATGACCCTCAGCCTCTATCCACTCGCGGTCACCTCAAGCTTCGCTCACAGGTACCACAAAGAAGGAAAAACTAAAATTGTGGTTACTTTGTTTAATAGGATTTTGGATTTATCCCCTTCTAATTTAGACACGTGTATTAGTACTGCAAGTCATTTATCACATGACTGTTGTTGTTTGTCAAAAAAACAAAAAGTATGTAATTTGGCAGAGAATTTTTACATGGGTCTGCATTTGGACCGCAATAAAATATCGACTAACCCCTGTAAATGTTGAAAATACCTTAGCCTACATCTGAATGAGAAACAATTACCATATAATTAGAATAGGGAATCAGAGTTTGTAAAGGTGGATCATTATTTTTTTTTTTTTTTTTACTATCTCCTCCTTTTCTTTCGGTGTCATCTCTCTGTGTCCCATACACACATACTTGGCTGTTACTTTGCTTTAGCTTATCATGTTTTTCCAAGGCAAAATGGTTCATATAAACCAAATCAAAAAGGCACAGGCACACACATACATGCAGTTCAATGCTCCATCAAGCGGTTACAGGAAACCGTCCGGTAAACTCAAAGATAATGGTGATGTAAGCAGTCATGTAAAGAATGCAGCAGACAGAATCTAATGGCTCCTTTTGCACAGAGTGGCTCTGTGTTACAGCATGAACAAATCCAGCCCAACAGCCATCAAGGTTAAACTGTCCTTTACACCAGACAATTGCTATCACTAGTTTGTTTGACTTCATGCTGCATCTGGAATGCAACTCAAGTCAGAGATGGACACAAGACGTTATTTACGTCTTTCTCGTTTTGTGGCAGCGGTGGATTGTACATCAGGCAAACAAACTCAACCCATTGCAAGGAGAGAATGTCCTTTTATGCACGATTTATTGCGCATTTGTTGGCTGTGTGTAAGACGGCAGATAAAATGCAACTAATCATACAATCGTGCATAGCACAATATATAATTTGGAGAAAATGCTTCCTTTATCTTTTCTTGTTGACATCAGAGGATGTGCGTCCTATCAAACTCTACAATATTTTGGTATAAATTCATCTGTCACTCGGTTATGTGGATTATACTTTTGCCTATGTTTGTTAAGATGGCAAAATACATGTATTATGTTGTGTTGTGTGCATTTATGAAATAATTACTTTTCCTGTTCAGTCTGTCATTTGCATTTATGCCTTTAGCAGATTTTTTTTCTGTCCATCCATAGCTTTTTACATTTTGCCAAAGTGTGTGTTTCCTGGGAATCAACCCCATGCCCTTTGCTTTGACTCTAGTGCTATGCTCTTCCATTGAAGAACAGGAACACCATATCATGTTATTTTCATGAACTGCATTAACCCACCAATATCTAAAATACAAATGTTTAGGTTAATGCAGTTCATGAGAATATTAATTCATTTCAGTTTTTCTATTTTGTTAACATTTTATATTTTAACGTGTTATTTTCATTTATTTGTATTCATTTTAATACATTTTAAATTGAAAATTTCTTTATATTCCTTATTCTTAAATGATTTAATATGTTTACATTACTTCTTATCATGGCTATACATAAGCCATTTCAATTACCTCTGTCTATAAAATTTGCTATATAAAACACTTGCCTTGTCTCGTTTTAGAGCAAAAACACAGTGGTTTTATTAAATACATTTTGTAATGCAAAAGTGCTGATTTGGTAAAAAAAAAAAAAAGGAAAAAAAAGAAGGAAAAACGCAAGATCCTTCATTGAGGAGGTCTGGGCCACATACACGTGTTAAAGGGGCTTAATAGATCAGTTTGGTAAAAAACATTGATTCTGTTTTCTTACTTTTTATGTCAATCTGCTGAAGTTATGGGGTTTTGAGATGATGTTAGGGTTGTATAAACAGTAAAGTTATATTAGGACTGCAAGCAATCTTCAGTTATGTTTTAAAATTGTATTTGTTTTATATTGAAATAACTTCTGATCCTTGATCTTGATCTCTTTTTTGCTGTGTGTGAGTGCTGTTTCTGTTTTTTTGCAGGTGGCTTTATGGAAGGACAGTGTGTTTGATCTATGCCTTCTGTGGTGTTTTGTTCGGGATCTGCTCTCTGACCACTCTCACTATACTCAGCACTGTTTGCTGCCTCAAAGTCTGCTATCCACACCACGGTATTCATACCCTACACATTCTAGTTTTTAAATGCAGTGGTGTCCAAAAGTCCAGTGAAAATGCATCTATATCTATTTTCGGTTTAATGTCTAAAATCAACATATAGTACTGGTGTTTCGTTCCTGAATAAATTAGTACACTTCAGTTGAGAGAATGATTCAATTACTCACTTGCTTTGTTCCTCAATGAATCACAGTTTTTAATAAGTCGTTTGGGTCTAAAATGAAAGACCTGGGTCTAAATGAAGTTCCAGGGGGAAAAAAAAAATCCACCTCAGAAAGTCCCTGCTGGCGAGGTTGTACTTTTTAAAAGTTTAGTAACTTTTGGGGGTGAGACTTGGGCACTGAACATGCTGATTGGTTCAGATTAGTTGACATCATTCAGCATTTTATTTCAACCACCATTTTTTGGTGCAGTAAGATTGTTTTTGCTATTCGAATCAACGAGTTTAAAAAATATGACCAATGGACCTACAATAAGGTTCTGGCTTTATTAAGCTTGAATTCAGAGGATGAAACCCAGCGGGATCCAGTGGGAAAGTAGCACGCAGTTGTACGTCACTAGTTTGCCTAATCTTTACCCACTCTATCTCACGACCAATTCGTACGAGTGATTCAAAAGTGGCTAATTCGTAAAATAGCTATGTACGGTTTAGCAAAATCGTACTAATTCGTACGAGTGAGGTCGTTCGAATTGTTACGAATGAGCCACCTCGTAAAATTCGTACGAATTCCCGTGAGATCGGGTTGTCTTTACGGTACTTTAGACCGCGATGGAAACGCAGACAGCAACAGGGCTGGGGGGAAAGAAGTTCTTGGGACAAATTGTTCTGGGTAATTTCTGTGGAAACACGTCTTAAATGGAAACTCAGGGAAAGTTTTCATCAAGGGCACATATTGGCCGCAAAGGGGGCACTTGAGAGCATCCTTGAGGAGATTCCCCCTTCCATGTAAAGTGCTTTGAGTGCCTAAAAAAGTGCTATATAAATGTAATGAATTATTATATTAATATTAGTATTATTAAAACAACAAACGGGACACTCTGTAGCCTTGTGGATTTCTGTTATGTATTATATTGTATATGTGTGTCTCTGTAGGTAATAGGTTCAGCTATGAGCACGGCCATGTGTTAATAGCGTGTGCGTGGGCCTATGCTCTTGTGTTCGCTTGCTCCCCTCTCGCCCACTGGGGGCAGTATGGTCCCGAACCCTACGGGACGGCCTGCTGTATCGACTGGTCCTGGTCCAATGACGACTCAGTTGCCCGCTCATACACCACTGTGCTCTTCGTCGCCTGTTACCTGCTGCCGTGCAGCATCATCATTGTCTCCTACACACGCATACTGCTCACGGTCCGAGAGTCCCGCAGAGCGGTGGAGCAGCACGTGTCGGTGCAGACACGCATGGGCAACATCCAGGCAATCATAGTGAAGGTGCAGTCACTTCACTTTTTACACAGGTTACGTTTTTTTTGGCAGTTTTATTGGTCTTTTGACAATAATATCTTTAAAAAAAAGAAAATGTTGAACGTGAATGTCATTCATTACTGTAAAATGATCTCATGATGCAAGTTCTTCATGACGGATCTTTCCCTGTCTTTCCTCAGCTGAGTGTGGCGGTTTGTATAGGATTCTTTGCTGCATGGAGTCCATACGCACTGGTGTCTATGTGGGCGGCGTTCGGCCGTTTTGAGGACATCCCGCCCCTGGCCTTTGCCATCCCTGCGGTTTTTGCCAAATCCTCCACCCTGTATAACCCTCTCATCTACCTCTTGCTCAAACCCAACTTCCGCCACCTCCTCTGCAAGGACATGCGCTCCCTGCGAGGGGTTTGCGTGCACCACTGCCTGTGCCAGTGTTTTCCCCGGCCATCACTGGCCCTCAGTCTGCGGCCCTTGCGGCGACGAGACCAATCCATCTCAGATTCAACAAGGGGGCACGTAGGTCCATATCACTGCCCTTGCGAGAGGTGTAATGACCCGTTTGAGCAGTTTAAGCAGTACCCACGCCGCTGTCCCGTCAAAGTGAACACTGTGCAGTTGTCTCTGAAGGACAGCACTGAACCTGAATTGGAGCCAGAACAAGAACATAGAGTGATAGAAGTCAAACCAAAGAGCCAGTCAATGGAGTGTAAGAAGTCCGTGCGGGTGATCGTGAGGGGGCGGAAATGCTCCGAGATTGACAGTCTGGAGATCACCTTGGAAACAGTGCCTGCTCACTGCAAAGCTGCCAATAACACCAAACCGTAACACCTGAGCCTATGCACGAGTGTGTGTTTACACTTGTGTGTATTCGCTTGCCTCAAATAGACAATAGTAAATAGACTTTCACATTTGCCTCAATTTAAGGCACTGAGAACAAATTTCTTTTCGAACTAATTATTGTGTGTATTGACATATCTGCAATGGAGTGCAATGATTGTTTTGTTATTTTAAGTATTTTAGGTTTCTTATGGACAACTGACACAATATATGCATTTTTTAGCACATTGATTTTTTAAATGAAGTGTTATGCCTTCTGACCTTCCTGCTGAGGGAACAAACAAGTCGCTTTGATAAACGTGTAAAAGGTGTGTACGTGTTGGAGAAACCTCATTTCAAATCTCTGTAAGTGATATGCTTCAAATTTTAACAGTATTGACGTCCATGTTTATATTCATTCACACTCACGAATTATCGGTAACGCTTCCTTTTACAGCCCAGTTATCCATGTAAATACTATATACTTATTTTAGTAACTACAATTACTGGGTAATAACCCTGAACCTACCCCTAAACCTACCCCTGTTCCTTGTACTTACCTTATATTAGCCAGGACTTTCTTGGTAAGTACACTGTAAGTACACTGTAAGTACTGTACTGTAAAAGGAAGCGTTACCGAATTCCTCCCCTTGGAATTATAAGGTTCTATCTGCGTTCTGAACAGTTTTGAGATATTGAGCTTCAAAGTTTTTGCATTCCATATACTGTAGGAAAATGTGTATGGGGAACAAGTTTCTTTCAAACATAAAAATAACAGGGACCCTAAATGTACAAAACACATCACATAATGTAAATAAATTGTCACAGAATAAGGAATATGTGAATAACAACCTTGACAAAAATGTCAGATAGAACCTTATAATTCCAAGGGGACGAAATATCTATACTCTTAAAAGAATTGGTTCTGTCTACCTTAAAGGGTTTTGTAAGGCTCTTCATATATAGAACCTTTTAGGTGTTCCCATAATGGGATAATTTATAGATTTGGTTTTTATTAATGATTGTTTTAAATTCTATATTGTGAATTAATCCACTTTATCACTAGAACAAATTGAAATGACCCATTTAACATGAAAGTGTATTATCATTTAATACATTTCATTTATATAGGACCTTTTTGGGATAAAAGGTTTAGCGTTCTATATAAATCCTGTTGAACCTTTTTTTTCCCCCCAAAAGAGTGTTATTTTAATTACTTTTGTTTCTGCTATCTAGACAGGGTCTTCAGACTTTCAGACAGGATCCTAACTTAACCCTTAAAAATAAATAAAATAATTGTGAACTACTACATGATTCATATTACTCACATTAAGCCACCAAAACTGGAAAATGATAAACAAAATCAAAATACTGTAAGAAATTCTACAGAGGAATGCACTGCATCTGAATACTTATGTAGTATATGCGAAAAACATGTGAGCCGATAGTTTGTCCGAATTCATAGTATTGATAAAACATAATGCAAACACTACCTTCAATGGCATTCAATGGACTCGTTACTATCCCACAGGGAGGCCACAGGGAGATGATTTGCGAATGGCAATGAAGCAACGGAACTGATGGCATTACATGAGAGTGACAATATGAAGGATATAGTAACCAGGTATGTGACTTTTTTTAAGTTAAACCAAAAAAAATAAAAAATAAATACACTGTGGGTGTTTGCTTATCTGAACAGGGATTCAGGGATTCTGTTTCACTGAGTTGATGAACAATGAATATCCCAAATAATTTAAAAATATGAAGTATATGTGTATTATATTTGTATGTGTTGAACCTCTCAATTTTTCAAGTCTTTTTATTCAGTCACTCATAGTCTCTATATAACTGAATCTTTGTACAAATTGCACTGTCAGCTTCATTCAGTTGCCAATGAAGAGCTCATTTGATTGGCACATGCTCTTTCAATAAGATGTACCAAATATTATATACCATATATTTTATTTATTTATTAAAATCTTTATTCCAAACAAAATTTATTCAATGCAAAAATTTTGGATATAAGTAGCTATTTATTTAAATTCACTACATTTGCTTATTTATAAATTCCATAATTATTTAGTTATTACTTTTTGCATTTTTGCATCAAGTCAAAATATATAGATATAGATATATCCTGTGGAAAGAACCTTAGTCATGTATTTACCATGTATCTTAAATGTGGCTAATGTCTCTGAGTGATGTGCATTGCATGATTGGAGGAATATAATTTACACAATTTACATCATCCCCATCTTTTCTGTGCTGCTTATGAACAGGTAAAACATCGCTTTTTTTTTTTTATTATTATCATAAAGCCTCATTACAGTTGGAAAAATAAGACTAAAATTGGGTAAAAAGAAGAGTAAAATAAAATGACGAAAAGTTATGTGTCAGTCTGTTTTTTTCTTTTTTTTCTTCTTTTTTTTTCAGTGACATTCAGACATCAGGTACACAACACTTCACACAAATAAGAAATACAACTAAAAAAATAGTAACAATGAATATTTACTTTTTAATAACTTCAACTTTTTAAAAAGCCAATGAATAGTTGTTTACAGTTGTAGTGCATTGTACATTCATTGTAAAAATGAGTCAATGCATACTGTTTTAACTTCTATGTGATGTGGATCAAGAAATGGCGGGAAACTAAGACGTGGCAAATCTGATGTGAACCTTTGCGTTTGGTTTTGGTCATCTTTTCAGCATTCTTTTGAAGTGCTATTTTAGTAACCTTTTCTTGTTTCATCTGACACGTTTGTTGACATGTGAAAGCTAATAAAATTGCTTTTGCGTGTGAATTTCAGCTGAGTGTGTCAGAAGTATATGTGGCCATGAGCATTTTGAGCTCTTAACATTTTCTCCATAATCATATTTTATAACCATGCTGTCTATCTAATTCACTTTTTTCATGCTGAGCGAATATGTTCTGTCCCCTACAATGCAACCCAAATTTATGCATTTTTACATCATGAAGACATTAGCCAAATTATGCCACCAGTGGGATCCTGAAATGATCAGAAATGTATATGGCAACGCATTCTCATTCTCATCCCAAGGCGCCATCTAACTGACAATTTTGACCATGCTTCAATATCTGACCTTTAGGCACCCTGTAGCATCAGTTATATGACAAGATCCTATGGCGTCATCTAACTGACACTAAAGGTAAAGATAAATAGGCTAAATAAACAAATGCGCATATGATGGTTTCATGCATGCATGTTTAAGGTTTACAAAAAAAGAGAGATCCATTTCAATAAACTTTTTTAAAAAATCAAATAGTTTCAGGAAAGTCCAATGCGACAAGTCCATTTTTTATTTATTTATTTTTTTGGTTATAAAGCTGCTAAGCAAAGATAAGGTTTTTTATAAACATATTACATACGGTATCATTTTAATGCTCTAAATCTGCAAAATATCTATGTGAAGCTTTAAAGCTGTAATTTGTAATAACCTAATCCTGCCGGATGCTTTCATCTCCTGACACTCTTTCATTCCTTCATGACAGAACATAACATTCATGTGGAATGAGAGCTGTGTCATTTTTGATATTAAATAACACAAAGGCAGTGAACTTATTCTGTACCTTAAATAGTCTTCCATTGGACAGATTGTGTGTGTGATTGGGCATGATAAATACAATCTGAACCTGCAAACATCGAAAGACACTAATGCACGAGGATTTAAGGTTTCATCACCATGCCAACCATGCTGTTTATCAGCATGTGACATTTCTTACCGATGCAGAAAGACGACAAGCAAACACACAAACCTGTTGGCCCACATGAATCCTGATTCAATCTCCAATTTAAACCTATAATCAACAGAAAGCTTAATTTCTAATTCGGATTAGGATTAACATTTATTAGGATTTCATCTGTTTGCTGATTTGTATTTCAAACCATCTCCTTATGGTCAAATAAATATGTAGTAACATCTTACAGGGTCTGTTAAATATTATGTGTAAATTAAAAGAAAAAATGCTGTTGTGAAGAGAGACCCAGGCATTCAAATCATTACCGTATGTGTTTGGTAGACTTGCAGACTCGTGACTTGTGCGCTCAAGTCCAGTAATTGTATTTTAGCAAATGTGTGTGTGAACCAAATATGATAAAATTCTCCCAACAAGCGGTGTGATATAGTGGATTTTATGTGTATAGTGTCTCTTTTAAATAGTAAATGTTATTTTTGTAAAAATGCTTATTTGTGCTTTGTTTAAAAAAAGAAGTGGTATGTTCATTTATTCAATTAATTTTTTTTGATTTGGCATAACGTCATCGCACGTTAGTGCAGTGCACGCTGTGATGTGCTTCATTCGTAGTAAATGCAGAAACGAGAAGCCTTCATATCAGCATTCTTCTCTTCATTTTCTTGTGTACTTGAGCATCCCACAAATGCACTTTTAGGAGAAAATCTGTGAGGGAAAACTATTAAATGCACAGCCCAACACATACACAGTTTATAGAGAGCGACTTTTTTTTTTTTTTTGAATGGCCAAGATTTTATAACAAGACTCAGTGCCTTAAATTACCACCAAACAAACTGTCTCAGAGAGTGTCAGACGCTGACAGGAAGGCTTTTTCAAAAGCTAGCCTAATTATATCTGCCCCCTAAGACACCTTGTTTTAGCCGAGATCTTAACGCAGCATTGCAAATATCATTTTCTGAGAAGGCACTCCCAGAATGCACTATGACATGCTCTGTGAAAAATACAATAATTTATGGAGAGAGAAATGATAGTAATTTGATCCAACACTGAAAAAAATAAAAGAAAGCATAAAAACTGTAAATTAGTTTCCATCAGCTTAGTTTGGCCCATCATCAGTGACTATTTTAAGCTTAATGGCAGGCTCTATTGACATCGACAGTATGCTAATTCAACTTGTATCCTATATCAGTGGAAGAAAGTGATTTATTTTGACAATGGTAGTTTCTGTCAATTTTTGTTTTGTTTTTGACTATATGAAATGAAATAGACAATATTTCTCTTCAATTTAATGATTCATGTTGACAAAGTCTTTTCTTTCCTATTGTGATAGGCCTATCCAAGAGAAAGGGTTTCTCAAACAGGAGTGGCACTTGATTTGTATACTTCACAAATAGGTCTCATTGTGACTGAAAATGTCAATGGACCCACTTTGCACTTCCATCACGACAAATCCATTCTTCTCCATTTATACCAAACTATTTTTTTTTCCAACACTACAGCTGTTTAGGAAAGTGCTGTGGTGGTTTTTATAGGCATGTTTTCTTTTATAAGAAAATTATATTATTTTACCTAAGATGACCCTTAGCCACATTCCAAGAACAGTAAACGTCCCTACTATTCAATACTACAGAACATAACAAACATGTTGAACATAATGTGTATGTGATAGGGGAACAAACTGTAGTCAGCACAAACCATCCTGAGGTGTCCAGATGTGTGGTATGGGACGGTCCTGGCCCCCAGCCATCCTAAAGTTCTACACTAGCAATCTCCCAAATCAGAAGTGAGATCTTACCTCTTAATGTGAGATCATATAATCTCAGTGGTTTAAATCAGGGGAAGCAGAAAAAGAGTTTAGTGATAATCAGTGTCCGATGAAGAAATATCATTCTCCTTCAGGCACAGTGACATTCATTATATTAATAAAAACAATTTTTCTAAATATCTGATTTTATGTGCAGTCATCAATAATGGATACTTGGCATACATTACAATATATCATTTACCGAACTATACAACCATTCAAAAGTAAGATTATTATTTTGAAATAAATTATTCAAGTTATTAAAGGCTGCATTAAATAGATCAGTGACAGTAAAGACATGTTACAATTTATATTTCAAATGATGTTCTTTTGAATTTTTTATTCAGCAAAGAATCCTGTTTTTTTTAGCACATATTTGACATCTCAGGGTAAATTACATTTTAATTTATTAAACCAGAAAACAGATATTTTAATAATTTAGTTTTACAATATTAATGTTTTATGTCATAAATTAAGCCATGGTGAGCATCAGATACTTCTTTCAGAATAATAATATATATTTTATTTAATGTTACAAGTATTTAAACCTCATTGTTAAACAGATGACTTCCTAATAGTTACCCATAACCAGCGGTAGTTACCCATAACCAACGCTAAAGGAAAAGCGTCAGTTGACGCGGGTATAGGTTTAGGTCTGGGGTATAGCCTAAGGGTTAGACACGATCCTAGGGCATCATCACACTGACGCTAAAAGAAAAGCGTCAGTTAGATGACACGGGTAGGTTTAGGTCTGGGGTAGGGTTACATGCGATCCTAGGGCGTCATCTAAATGACGTTAAAGGGCACCTAAAGCGTCAGATATTGCAACACTATCTCACGACCAATTCGTACGAATTCGACGCTTGATTAAAAAGTGTCTAATTCGTACTAATTCGTACGACCTCACTCGTACTAATTCGTACGATTTGTCTAAACCCACGTGATGGTTAAGTTTAGGGGCGGGGTAAGGGGTAGGTCATTCGTACGAATTCATACGAATTGGCCAATTCGTAAAATATGTACGATTTAGCAAAATCGTATTAATTCGTACGAGTGAGGTCGTATGAATTGTTACGAATTAGCCACTTTTTAATCATTCGTCGAATTCGTACGACTTGGTCGTGAGATCGGGTTGGATATTGAAGCATGGTCAAAATGCTTCCCAAGATGTCAGTTAGGTGACGCCTTGAGGGTGAGAATGGGCTGAAAAATAAAGACTGTCTCTTATAATAAAGCTGTAGAGTCAAGAAACTACATAGATAAGTGAAGATTTTGGATCTTCACTTCACTTCAGCTTTGGATAAAAGCTTCGGCTAAAAATGAATAAATGTAAATTTAACATCTTGGATTGACACTATGATGAACGCCATCAGTGTGACCGGTACCTGAAGCATGCGTGTACACATGACAGTTTCATTGGCCGACGACAGTCCGCAACATCATCACCGGAGTGCCTGTGTGCGTCTGCGATGTACGCCATCAGCTTTTTTGTTGTTGTTTGTCTTCAGGAACCATTTGTTTATGTTATTGTGTGTTGAAGGCGATTGTTCTGAGAAGCACTGAAACAAGCTTTTCATGAAGTGTGTTCCTCTATGCCCAAAAAAATACCCAGTGCGAAAGTCTCATGTCAGCACATCACAGGCCTGCTTTAAAATCTGCATCGGCTTCCTGTTCAGTTGCACTTTGATTTTAAAACTTCTACTCCAACATCCAAAACTGTACATGGAACAGCTCCTTAAATCTGTGACTCTTATACTCACCTCCTCATTCTCTTCATTCTTCTGATTCTTTACTCTTCAGCTGCCTCTTTGTAAAATATTTGAGGGAGAGCATTTTTTATCGCTGCACGCATGTTATGGAATGCACTTCCTCTTACTGTTAGAAACACTCCCACATTTTCAAGAAGTTGCTAAAAACCCATTAAAATATTGCTTTAGATTAACATGATTAGTACTTTATAGTATTGATTATGATTACGTTCATTCTGTCTGCACCTGTTCTTGTTGGGCCTAATTAGTTGTCCTCTTCCTCCACCCGTGCCTCTTTAGTTCCTTCATTCACGTTGTGTGTTTACTCCTTGTTCTGTTCGATCCATTGTCGGTTAGTGTTGAATGTCATGCTAATCTGCATGTTTGTCACCAGTAAACTCGTTTGTGAACTTTATTCAGTCTTTAGTATCTTCCTTCGTCGGCGATCCGTGACAGATTAGTTATTGTTTTTTGGTGTTTCTTTGTAGTGTATCATTTCTGAAATTCTTTTAATTGTTAATTAATTGTTTTATTTGTTTCTGCTTGTAGCGCTTTGGGTACTAGAAAAGCACACTATAAATAAAATGTATTCATTTTAGGCTATTATTATTATTATTAGGTCAAATGGCCTACCAACATAAATCGATTTTCTTATACAGACAGTTCACTCAAGGACACACTCATTGGTTTATCATAGTAAAACACTTTATAATACAGAACAGATTGCTATTGAAGCAAATACCAAGTCGTTATTATATCATTATATATTAACCAAACTTTATTTGCACTTCAGTAACTTTAATACGTAAAATATTGTTTCTAAATATAAAGACAACTGGATTAACCCAAAATTCCAACAACAACAATAAATACCATTTATATTGGCTACAAATAATTAAACTATTGTTTTAATAAACTTCCCCACTTCCGAATCTTTAAATACATAATTACAGATAAAAATTATTAATATTTTAAAAATCATAAAGAATCAAGAAATGCTAAATACATTTCCGCTAACATATACATAATGAGAGATTGCAGAATTCCAAAGAATAATGGAGTTATATTAAAAGTATTTGTGGGATATAATAAGAACAATTTTCTTTGTAATTATTCAGACAAAAATCATATGTCACAAAACATAATTGATCAGCATGAGAAATGACCTTTGTCTTGGTGAGCAGGAGTCAGCGATGGTCTGGGCCATTACCTTGGAGAGTCTGGCCTGTGACTCACGGTTCAGTGAAGTTCCAATACTTTGTATTCGCCAGGAAGGGTCTTGGCTGTGGTACTGAATGGGATCTCTGCTTTAACTCTGGCTTTTGGTCTCCATTGGACCGTAATCTTGGCATTGGTTTGGGAAAGGGTGGTGGTGGTGGAGCTGTAAAGGAAAGCAAATATATTAATGTCAAACTGTCAAGCAGTACTTTTGAAAGCTTTGAAAACTGGCATATTTCATTATTTATAGCTTGAAATAGTGACAATGAGGAAAACAAAGAGTTTTAGATAGCCTACTCCTAACTGAGAAAGTTTGTGTACCAGCTGGTTTAGAATATTGTGCATCTATACATCTTAAGGCAAGGATTTGAATAATCACTTGATGCAAAAATGTTGCATGAGTATAGCTAGAGTATAATGGGGGAATCAAAGAGGATTGCATTTTATTGGTAAGACTTACATTCAATGCCAGCCAAAATCCCCTCTGAAGTGGAAATGATCTCGATGTGTGCCACTATGGAAACCAACAGCATTAAAGGTGTTATTTTTATAAAAGCAGAAAACTGATGAAGCTCACAAATGAAGTAATGTTCAAAAGTCTTGGGTTCATCATTCGATGCTTCACAAAATATTTGTTGATGTGCTGCAGTAGCAATTTTAGTTGTTTGTTGCACGATGCATCTCTAATTTTGAATATCTTCATTATTGTACCTTTATCAGATGTCTTTTTAATCTCTTCTTTGCAGAAATCCTCAAGTTTCTTCTTTAGCTGAAGGACAGATTTTCCCACCCCCTCATATAAGAGGTGAGAATGGGCACTGATTGTGGGCACAACTGTAGTTTTAGGAAGAACAGAGCAAGCCTTGACACTCTACAGAAAACATATAAAACAAACAACATTAAAATGTAGACAGATAAAGAGACATTTAGTAATTGTCTAATGTTTTTCTCAGGCTCAGTTACCAGCAGGAAATGGATGTGATCGTCTGTGTTTGAAAGCTGCTCCAGCTCAGTGTTTCTCCTCCTCAGGTCATCGATCTCTTTCTCCAGTTGTTTCAAGAGTCCTTCAGCTCGGCTCACAGCGGCATTTTCCTGATCTCTGATCAGCTGTGTCACCTCAGAGCGGCTTCTCTCAATGGAGCTGATCAGTTCAGTGAAGTTCCTCTCACTGTCATCCACTGCTGTCTGTGCAGAGTGCTGTCAGGACACAGGACACAGTGAGACTGAAGTGAACTGAGATCCTCACTGATTGGAGGAGAGTTTGAAAACATGAAACTTTTCTACCAGAAGTCAAACTCACCTTATAAGTCTTCAGAGCCTCTCTCAGCTCCTGGAGATCTTTCTCTCTCTGCCAGATTCTCTGATGGAAGTCTTTTAGTGTTTGTTCCAGATGTTTCTGGTGACAAAAAAAAACAGTAAAACTAATAAATATTCTGTATGAAATCAAGTAAAAAGGATTTCTATTTTTTATCCACTTAATATTACGATATATCATGTCTGTTTCTGAGGTTGCACAATATTGAATGACAGTTGTGAAGTACATTTTTATCATAACATTACTTTTTCTTGTTGTAATAATATTTCAATGATTTTGAGATCGAAATGTCCTAGCACTTGGGCTAAAGTAAGTGGGTTGAAGTAGCTAATGCTTGCAGACGGAGTAGATGGCTGTCTGGATTTATTTTTTAACCTCATGACTATAACATATATACTCGGCAACAAGCAGGGTATTCAAAAGTCTAATTTGCTTTTGTTCCAGTACAGGGAGTTTGCGGAATTATATCTATTCTATATAAACTGGTGTGATCTTTTGGTCTCTGTGATTTAATTTGAGATACTCCAGACATGATTTAAGGCATTGTCTGCAGTCTTGTCTGGTGGTTACGCACAGCAGGTTATTGGAACGCTCTTAATTCACAAGTAGTGTTCATAGATAACAACACATCATCTGAAAACCTGAGAATAATTTTGAGTGAGAAAACCTGGGGACAATTTTGATTGGGAAAACCTTAGAATAATGTTTTAGACTTGCCAATCTCAGGGGACTGAGACAGACACCTGGTAGTTTAGCTTAACCGTAGAGAAAAATGATATATTCCAAGACAGTAATGTACCTGTTTCTCTTTCCTCTCTACTGCAGGTGTTACAGTGTCGTGGTTTTTGTGCTCATCCATTGTACAAAGGTAACAAATGCTGCTCTGGTCAGTGCGGCAGAAGATTTCCAGTTGTTTACCATGTTGAGGACAGATCATCTGCTGGAGTCGTCCAGTGGCATCGATCACTTTGTGTGGATTTCCTGAGCGAAATTCTTCATGGCGTTCAAAATGAGTTTGACAGTAAAATTCCAGACACACCAGACAGGACTTGACGGCTTTGAGTTTTTTTCCACGGCATACGTCACAATCCAAATCTCCAGATCCAGTAGCATGCAGTTTAGTCATCTTTAGTTTCTCAACCATTTGAGCAAACACCACATTCTTACTTAAAACAGGTCTCGGAGTGAAGGTCTGTCTGCACTGTGGGCAGCTGTAAACTCCCTTCTGATCATCCCGATTCCAGCAGCTGGTAATACAGCTCATACAGTAACTGTGTCCACAAGGAATTGTCACTGGATTCTTCAGTAGATCCAGACATATTGGACAGATGAACTCGTCCTGTTCCACTAAAATGCTGGCTTCTGCCATTTTACTGCGGAGAATCTCAGACAGAGAGACTCAAACAACAGCTTAACAATAACTTACACTACAGGTTCTTTCAGCTGAAGGGTTAAAATAGTTTCCGCATTGTGTATAAAGATCTATCTATCAAGAAAATATTTGGGTGTAGGCTTTCAGGAAACTGGAAAATTAAATTGTTTTGTAGGCTATATTAAAAGTGAAACTGTGATACTGCAGGGAGGCAAACAAAGGTCCTAAACACTGCTTTCAAACCAAAAAGTTGCTAAAGTCATAGCCAGTGATTTTTGATTGGAGATATTTAAACTTTTGTAATTTTACATGCACTTGTAAGAAATAATTAGTAGACGCAAGCGATTTTAGCCTATAGAGACAAGTGTATAGTTACTATATTTCAGAACAGACTTTCAATTGTCATAATTGTGACAACATGTGTCTTTTCTGATTAAAATCAGAACCAATGGTGACTGTTTTTTATTTTCATGTCTGTTTATCAAAGCAGTGAAAATCGATGCTTGTTTCGGTCCGAATCATTTGGAAAGTTCACACGCGGACTGAATCGTTTGCAGTGGAATTCTCATTCAGTATTCTCTCTTTTGTTGAAGATCTCTTTTGTGTTAATGGTCACTTTGAGCCTTTGGGCACTTATTGTTGTTGGGGACTGTTGATGTACATTGTTGGTGTATTATTGATGTTTGTCTTCTAGGTCATTTTTGTATAAGAGTTGAACCAAGACAAATTCCTATCAACTTGTTGACATGGCAATAAATTATTGAAATTAAATGAATGAAGAAACCAATTTGAAATGATTCGAGCTTTGTGACATGGTGCATTATCCGGCTGGAAGTAGCCATCAGAGAATGGGTACATGGTGGCCATAAAGGGATGGACATGGTCAGAAACAATGCTCAGGTAGGCCGTGGCATTTAAACGATACCCAATTGGCACTAAGGGGCCTAAAGTACTTTTGCAGGTGTGGAGTCTTTATGGTTTGAAACATCCCCCACACCATTACACCACCAGCAGCAGCCTGCAGAGTGGTAACAAGGCATGATGGATCCATGTTCTTTGTTTACGGCAAATTCTGACTCTACCATCTGAATGCATTTTTCCAGTCTTCTACTGTCCAATTTTGGTGAGCTCTTGCAAATTGTAGCCTCTTTTTCCAATTTTTAGTGGACATGAGTGGTACCCGGTGGGGTCTTCTGCTGTTGTAGCCCATCCACCTCAAGGTTGTGCTTGTGGCTTCACAAATGCTTTGCTGCATACCTCGGTTGTAACGAGTGGTTATTTCAGTCAAAGTTGCTCTTCTATCAGCTTGAATCAGTCGGCACATTCTCCTCTAGCATTCGACCTGTAGCATCAACAAGACATTTTTGCCCACAGGACTGCCACATATTAGATGTTTTTCCCTTTTCACACCATTCTTTGAAAACCCTAGAAATGGTTGTGTGTTTAAATCCCAGTAACTGAGCAGATGAAAATACTCAGATCATCCGTCTGCACCAACAACTATGCCACGCTCAAATCACCTTTCTTTCCCATTCTGACATTCAGTTTGGAGTTCAGGAGATTGTCTTGACCAGGACCACACCCCTAAATGCATTGAAGCAACTGCCATGTGATTGGTTGATTAGATAATTGCATTAATTAGAAATTGAACAGGTTCTAATAATTCTAATAATCCTTTAGGTGAGTGTGTGTGTATGTAAGTATATACTCTAAAAATGCTGGGTTGTTTTAACCCAAATTTGGATCAAATATGGACAAACCCAAATGTTGGTTTAAAAATGTAATTTTCAACTTTCTGTGATTTTTTTTTTTATTAAATTTTTAACCCAATATTTGAGTTTGTCCATATTTGACCCAAATTTGGATTGAAACAATCCAGCATTTTTAGGGTGTACTTTACCTTATGGCTTTACCTTTCATAAGTTTAGTTCTCATATTTTAGTTTTTGACAAACCACAATAAAGCTTTTCTGTTTTTTCCTGTCTCTACTGTTTTTGAATGGGTTGACTTTTGGCCCCGACACAGTCATTGTCACCAAAATTTTACAGCCTTTCCAAAACAAAGTGTCAAATGTGTCAACTTTGCATGCGTTCATTGCACTAAATGAGAAAAGGTCACATAATTTAAAGAAAAAAAAAGGTATAACCAGCAGTTCAAGCAGTTTGAACAGGAGGGTTAATAGCACAGAGAGCACAAACTAATGCTGGAAGAAGTGAATATTTAATCAGTTAAAACCAAACAAAACAAACACCTTTCTAAAAGTAAAAGAAGCCTTCAAATTACTTTTTTTTCCAGACTGTCTTTACAGTATCATTCGGTACTATAATATACCACACTTCTATGTCATATAGATAGATGTGTCAATGAATAATATGTAATGAGATCAGACTGCAAAGTAAAAATATGAGAATTAAAGATGATGAGAAATAGGTGACAATGATTTATTAGAAATAAAATTATAGTGATCTCTGGTGGCAAACATGTGATATGACACTTGAATGGGTATTATTATACATCAGCTGGATTGCTTTTTATTCAAGTTAGACCATTGTGTCTATTCACTTTCAAAACCCTGGGAAAGCTGGTCCTGTCACATTTCAGTGTGTTTATGTTCTGTTTTGTGATCTTGTTTCCCCCTGTCTTTTGTGGTTTTGGTTTAGTCCAGTTAGTGTTTCCCAGTCTGTTTAATTAACAATTCCCTTCACCTATGTTCTGTTAATTATCCCATTAGTCCCTGTTCATTTAAGCCCTGTGTTTTCCCTCAGTGTTGGTTGGTCGTTGTCAATTTATGGTTGTGTGTGTGTGTGTTTAAAGGTCCTGGAGAGTTTTCCTTTGTTTCTGTATGTTCCTGTAAGTTGAATTTTTAAATAAATCAACAATACTGCAGTTCGCCTGTCCTCATCTTCGGCATCATACACTTGACAGGTCCTTCAGAAAACTTATCAAAATGAAAACAAAAGATAACCTAGATAATAGAATCAATGTAGTAGGCCTACTTAGAGATTTGCTTCTTACATTTATATTGAACCATGTTTACATACAAGTGTGCAGTGTCTCCATCTAAAGGTCAGAAGTAGGCAATACATTGATCGCCACAGGATTAGGAGGATAAAGACAGATGAAGACTGGATTAAAATATAAACGTGATAAAATAAAACAAAAAGGTAGACAGGCATAACAGAGTGCATAACATAGGGGAGACTGGGTATGGTTATTTATAATTGTAACACCACCATTTCCACCAGCACTTAGAGATAACATAGGCGTCATGTGATCATTTCAGTATTTATCTACTTCCTTCCTGAAACTGGTTGGTGGTTGGTTGTCAAGTCTGGAAACTGACACATTCTGAATTTATTGAGAAAAAAACTGATTCTGAGGTAAAAAAAAAAACTACTTTTTTTGACCAAGACAATTTTTTGTCTAGTATCTAAACAATTGGCGATAAAATAGTTTGACTTATATTAGATTAAAATGTAGTTTCTTGGGCTATCTAAACAGTGACTGACAGGGGTGGGGTGGGTTGTAACACTTCTTGAAAAAGTGTTACAACCATCCTCTGTCTATCGTAGAACTGATTGATTTTAATAATTTTTATAGACTGCCCCAGTATTGAGACGATGTTATGGAGGACCAAGGCATACCCAAAGGGAAGGAGGAGCCTGCAGCTGTGGCAAAGGTGGTTTGACAACTGAACAAGGGGGAGCTGGTGGGACGAGGGAACCCGGTGAAGTCGAAAGGCCGATGGTGTCTGGTGGAGCCAACAGTGGTTGAAGCCATGGTGAAGCCTACAGGTCGATGGGCCGAGATGGAGCGAGACGATCTGAGGCCGGAAGTAGAGCCACTGGATCTATCCGCTCAGGTGCTGATGGTGGCTGTAGGACCTGAGGCTCGACGTGAGTGCTTGGCATAAGAGATGGTGCAGGGCTGACAACCTCCAGCAGAGGCGGAGCTGGAGCATTGATAGCGTCCCTCCAGTAGCAGAGGTTTCTGGGAGGTCTCTATGGGGTGATGGTAATTGTGCCCTGATCCTGAACTGTGACTTCAAGGCAGCAGAATTGTCTAGTGAAAGTTTAAAAAGTCCCGGCTCTCACAAGTCCATTCCTTTTGGCCGGTTGTTCTGTCACTGACTGAGGATTGTGACAGTGATACGTTTAACAAATGCATCTAAATTTAATGTTTTTTGGAAATTAACTTTCCAAACTTTGTCAGTAAGTTTGGGTGAAGTCAGTCATTTTTAAAAAGTGGGTAAATTTGTTAAACTCAATAAAAAAGAATAGCAGAGACTAAAATTCCAACATACCATGAAGGCCTTTAAAGTTGTGAGTATCACTCCTTCATTGCTGTGCATGCACTTTTTTATGCACAGTGGCTGATTTATAGTTTGTACCACCAAAAGATTCTCTTGAGTTTTCATATTTTTTTCATATTTCCCATTGATTCTTTTGTCGGTCATTTACCTTATCCGAATCATGTACATTTTTTTTGTGTGTTCACATCGGTAATGTGACAAAAGTCACCAAGTGTCACCCCATTCCGATGAAGCAAAAATAAAACAACACAAAAAACAACACACACACACACACACACACACACACACACACATATATATTATATTATATATATAGTAATTACTAAGTAATTACTAAAAAGTAGAAGTATTATGGTGTAAATTAGTATTTAGAAAGTTAATTTAGTCTGTTGAAAAGATTGTATTAGCCTATCTGTTTAGATGTGGTAGGTGTTGAGAGATTACAGACCAATATAGAAATTATGCTATCCAGCTCTGAGCATTTTAAAAAACATGTTTTTTGAGACTGCAGAGAAGAATAAATCACTCAGTGTTGTAATGTAGGACAAGTTCAGCTGTTGATAGCAGTCATGTCGTATCATGTTCTCCCCTGTCACAGGAACACCAATTCATGTCTGTAAATTGCTTTACATAAAAAGCTTCTGCCACAAAGTTAAAAGCACAATTTAGATCTTTGTTCCCTTCCTTTCTATCCTTTGCAATTCAAACATTGAAAGTCATATTGCAATAAAAAAAAAAATAAAAAAAGAAAAAGAAAACCTCATGGCATTTCTCCAGTGTCATTTGGTTTTCGTTTTCACCTTGATCTCCGTTGATGCATCAGCTGCTTTTAAAGGCACTTTGCTGGCTGGCATTCCTCCAGCAGCCATAAAGCATTGTTTATGAAAATATGAAATCTGAAGCATTTTTGTAGGACCTTTAGAACGACCTTGGATGAAAACAGGATCTGATCGAACGGAGGTCTTGCTTCAAATGATCAGCCTCCCTGTCATTAGTTTCAAGGAAGTCTGGTCGGAGGCCATACTAAAGCACTCAGTGTTATTCAGTCTGAATGTGTTACCGCCACAGATGTTATCTAGACTGGTGTTGGTTTCAGCAGTTATGTACACTCCAAAAAGAAATTCATGGGACCTATTGCCACAAATAAAAAAAATAAAAAAAGCATTGCAAGTTAAAAATCGGAATTTAATGATTAAATTAAATTTTTTCAGTTGCAAACATATTTTTTTCTGTTGACAAAATAAGGTTTTTAAATTACTGTGTGAGTAATTTAATTGATTCTTTTTCAAAAGTTAAATTTCAGTAATGCACTTGCACTTCAATTGCACTTGCACTAACTAATAAAATAGTCTTGATAACTTAAAAAAATGGACAGTGGATTTCTAGTTCCAAGCATGCTTTGCATAGGACTAAGGAGGGTAATGTTAAAAGAAAGCATAATTGTACATGTTTTGGGAAAGACTGTTTTTAATGGTGTTATGTTTGATATTTAGTAAGTTTAAGTTAAGTTTAACATTAAGTTGGTTAAGCCAAAAAAATAAAAAATAAAAAAAATAGGCCCTGTTTACACCTGGTATTAAGATGCGTTTTGATCGATTGGTTCACAAGTGGACTACGCCAAATATAGGTGTAAATGGGGTCTAAAACATTTTGAGCTTGTCCACTTTCGACCACTTCCAGACGAAAATGCTTTTGACCAAATTGCTTTACAGTGTAAACATTGAAAGCGTTCAAACAGCCACAAAAGACTGCCTACTGACCTAAAGTGTAACATTACGGCAAGCTTGCTAGTCAGACGGGATTTAAACTTTGTCGGCTGAAGACCCAAGTTTTGTTTGAAGACTAAAAACGTAAAAGCACAGTGTTCTCTCACCATTCCTAATTTCTAACACGGACTCACAGCATTCAGCGTGGTTTTGTGGCTGTCAGAGCAGAAACTAATGCTGCTTTCGTATGTTCAAATGTAAATTGCACAAGCTCATATTGCCCATTAGATCAAAACCTATACATATACCCACCCAGATTGTGGTCAGATTGCAGATTGTGGTTGAAGCTGTTTTATGTGCGAAGGGTGTGCTGATCAAAGACAAAGAGTCTGTATTTGCTCGTTGTGAAAAAAAGTAATAGCTAGCCTACTGCATAAAAACAACAACAGGAACAAAAAATCCTAAAGTTCTCGTTTAAGATATTAAAATATTTTTTAGACAAAAAGTGAATGTACATTGTGACTATTTCAGTAGCCTACTACTATTTTCCAGGAATCGATAACATCTCAAACAAATAAGGTAAACAGTGACCTACCATTTCACAAAAGACAGTATTTGTCACATGCACATAGTGGCAGTCTTTGTGGTTTTAACTTCATAATTAATCTTTAATCATGTGGTATTTACACAGACCAAAAAAATAATGTTTTTTTTTTTTTTTTTGACAATGACAAACAACAAATACAGTCATAGGCTAAGTAATGACAAGTACTATAGGTCATATTAATTTTTCCCCACTTAAGTTACCACACACAAATAAATATTTCTTATTCAATTGTAAATGTCAGACAGACCATAGTTTAGAGGCCTAGTCAATACTTAAATAAACTGTCTTTCACTCACATGAGGAAACAGTAGCCTCTTTGTTTATGCAGAACAGGTCCGTAGCCACCACTATATTGTGAGTTAAATATAATACTATGAAACAGAGAGAACAGGGCAAATATTGTGCGTATGAAACATGACCTTTAATATGGAAACTCAAATGTATTTTCAATTTTTTGAATACTTTTTTATTTTTTTATTTTGACATATAAGCAGATTTATTTATTTATTGTTTAAATCAAGACAACAACACAAGGTTACAGTTTAAGTTCTGAGTTTATTTTAATGTGCTTTACTATGTTATGTCATAGTTTTAAATTCATTTTTGCTCTTTATAAGGTTTATTGCAGGTGTAAACAGTGAATAACATGCATTAATCAGGTTGCTATAAACCATGAAGCTCATTTGATTAGAAAGAATAACGAGATGATAATCAGTCAGTCTGTCTGTCTGTAGGGTGTGAATAAGAAAATTATATATATATATATATATATATATATATATAGTTAAACAACAGAAAAAATGAGCTTAATGATATTTTTGATATCATTGTGAGATTCAGTGATATCAGAAAATATCTAATACTTAAATGCTTTATTATTATTATTATTATTTTTTTTTTTTGTGGAAAAGCAGTTTGCAGCAAATATGTAGAATGGCCCATATTATCTAAACCAGAGACTAAAGGACTTTGACTAAACTCAGAACTGAAAGTGTCCTTGTGTTGTTTTAATTTAAACACTTTAAAAATATGATGAAATAAATTACACAAATTGAAGCAATAAAACACACAGCAGTTTTAATTTGGTGGTTTTACTGAGTTTGAGGTGGGTGTAGTCCTGGTAAGCCCATTGTGCAGACAAAATGTCCAATGGTCTTTTTTGAGAGGCTGCTCATCAGTATGTATTAGCATATAATGCAGAAATAAATCTGCATATAGTTGTGTAAAATAAATATAAAAGTAGGCCTCTTCCCAAGATGAGTGGCCATAGAAGCTTGTGTTTTATTTGCACAGTAGCCTCTTATCTGCATTCTCTGCATATCAATTACAGATACACCGTCGAATAGAAATAGATGTGTATTACCAAATGGGAGCTCAAAAACGTTTTTATCAAAATAAAGCTTAAAATTTTAAAATATTTCAGAACCTCTTTCAGTGGTATACGATAGGTACTTTTGCTGAAATTTGTCCATTCTTCTTCCAATCTTCCAATCTTTCAAATGTTTCATGTATTTAGATTTTTTATCAGCATTTTTATCTGAAGTTCGTTTTCTGCAACCGGCCCGAGAAGACTTTTATTTTGAAAACATTACTCATGCGTGAGCCTCTCACTGGCAGCCATTTTGTAGGTCACGCCTACCGGAAACGAGTCTGCACCTGCACCGACAGCAGAACCGAAATCAAAGGAATCCCGTTCGAGCCTCGTCACGTTTCTGTCGGCTCTCCCACTCCCACCCCGCTCGTCGCGGTTTGCTCTGCGGGTCGATTTCCTCTTCACGCCGCCGTTTCGGAGGGCTGATCGCTGGAGTGTGGGGGGATTTTACAGAGAGGGAGAAGTGGGAGGAAGGGCAGGTCCCTCATCACCATCACTTTCACTCCCTTCATCATCTCCAAACATATCATCATCATCAACGCGACGAGGCGTGTCTGCGCTCACTAGAAACACACCGCAACATTAAACCAGCAGCAGCAGCAGCAGCAGCAGCAGCTGCTGCACCGAACAAAATGAATCGCGTTGACCGCACGCCGAGCCCGGACGCCGTTTGATGTTGCACGTTTTATTATTTATTTATTTTTTTGATCTGGAATTTTCTTGGGAGAGCAATCGAGCACTGCGGCCTTGCATCCAACTGAATGAATGATGCGGACTTTACCAGCACCCTGATTTAACGTTAGCTCCCCATTTCCCACGGATGACCGTTTCACCCCACCAAACAGCATCTCTTTTCTCCGTTCTGTGTTTTTATGGGAGTGACGGATAGCTAGTAGCCGGGATAAAATGTTGAAGTGGAGGCGGCTGATGCGGTTGTCCAACCGCTCCTTAATGGCCTTCATCTTCTTCTTCTCCATGTCCACGACCTGCCTCTACTTCATTTATGCGGCTCCTGGAATAGGTGAGTCCGTCTGATAACTCCCAGCATCACGTGTGATGTGATTAAACGTGTTAATCGTGTTTCATACATCACTGACTCCAGATACTGATCATCACCTCCCAAACAAGCACTAGTGACAGGCTGTGTTTATAAAACCCAGTGAGCTATCTAACTAAACTGGCATTGAATTGCTATTTCTGTGATGCTCAGAAATGCCATCCAGTTAGGCGACTCATAGCTTTTGAAACGCAGACGGTGTTAGATATGCGAGCACAGTAAATTCAGATTCGACTTTTAGTATGTTCCTCCTTGAGATATATTGAATAAAGCTGTGTAAAGGTCAGTTACCTCTTGTTGGACTTGCTCATATCATAAACCACATGACTACTGAAGGTTAATTTGTCATTGAGGCTTATCACCCAGTTTTTTTTTTAATTATCGTTATACCTAATATATTTTAAAGCCATCAATGGTGTCCTAGTTCTATCAGTAGATTTCAGGTTGGTTGGTTTAGCTATTATGATATTTACAATTAAATTAATTGTATTTCTATATTTTAAATGTATATTTAGTTGAAATACTTAGTTGAGGTTTAGTTCATCCAAAGAAAATAAAATGATCCCATCATTTACTCACCCTCAAGCCATCCTAGTAGATTTAGCATACGACTTCCTCCAGAAGGTGATGATACACAGAGCAACTTTTTGAGCAATGTTCCCATCAATAGACCACCAGATGAGACACAGGGCCCACGACCGATCTAAAGTGCAAAAATCGCTCGGCAAGATAGTATAAAGTTATAAATCTGGAATTTTTTCTTACAAAAACACATCATTTCACTTCAGAAGGCCTTTTAACTCCCTGGAGTCATGGATTATTTGTATGGTGGATGGGGCCTAAAAAATTTTTTTTTAATAAAACTATGATTGTGTTTGACTGAAAGAAGAATGTCATACCTAGGATGGCTTTAGGGTGAAGTGAACAGCTGACCCAAGTACTTGAGTATACCTTGTAATGAAACTATGTAATTTCATATCTAGGTCTTTGAAATGGTTTAAGTGCCAAATATATTGACAAGTATTTATGATAACCTTTAATGTCATTTCTATTTAAACTTGTATATAATCGTAATTATCAGTGGTAAAATAGCATTGTAGTAGTAGCTACAATTACAATGTTAACTTTAAATGTAACAATAAATGTAATGTCAAGTAGCACAGTCCAGTTAAAATTAGAACCAATACCTTACATGTGCTTTAGCATGTTAGTTAGTTTAGAATAAGTAGGCTACTTCTTTAAAAGCATGACAAAAGATAAAGCATATTGATTTAAAGTGTAGGCTACTTTAAAGCAAACCCTTTGTCATTACTACAACAATGCCTGTTTAGAAACACTAATAATAATGTACTCTCTCTTTACACTGTAGCTGTATTGG